>NC_050579.1:1020000-1360000 GCF_011100635.1 Trichosurus vulpecula
GGTCTTTGGGTCAGGGACTGCCAGACAGGAGGGGCCTTAGAGGCCGAGGAGTCTTAGCCTCCCTTCTTACAGATGAGAAAACTGAAAAAGAGACCAGAGAAACAAATGTGAGGCAGGCCCACCCCCAGGCTAGGATTCCAGATGCCTGGGAGACTCTCTGAGAAGAGCTGGGCAGCGGCTCTGCCTTCAGGAGCCTCTGGGATAAGCCTGGTGCCCTGACAGTCGCTACCATTCTGGGGCGGCCTCCAGCCCCCCTGCTGCCTTCTGGAGACTCCGGGTCAGTGAGAAGGGCCCTGGCTGGCTTGTCTCTTTTATTCACAGGTGCTTTTCTCTTTTAGGGAGATTCAGAGCTTCCCCAGGCCAGCGACACTCCCTCTCCTTTTGTCTGTCCAGGTCCTAGGGGCTGGCCACACAGCCTGGGGCCGCTTCAGTGGGAGCCCTAGATTGTTCCAGGAGGAAAGCATGCCTCTTAAGTCAATGACATCCCCAAATGAGGTCACGTTGAGCTCGGGTTAAGAAAATCCTTGAAGGAAGTTAGCTTTTCAATGAGAAAACATTGGTTAAGGGTTTCCAACGGTGGAACAGAGAGGAGGCAGGGAAGGATCCCAGGAAGGAAGGAGGTGGAGGAGGTGACTAGGAGGGGCCACAGTGCAGAGAGTTCTAGGCCGGGATTAGGAAGACCTGAGTTCCAGTTCAGCCTCAGACACTTACTGGCTGTGTGACCCAAGGCAAGCCACTTAACCACTATGTGCCTCAGTTTCCTTATCTGTAAGATGGGGATAATCATAGCACCTGGCTCCCAGAGCTGTTGTGGGCTCAAACGAGCTAATATTTGTAGAGTGCCTTGTAGACCTCGAGGCACTGTCTACATGCACTTCTGTTCTCATCTATTGTTACCAGCAATGGAGGCCATGGCACAGACCAAGCAGTGGGGAGAGCTGGGGCAGCTGGCAAGACTGAAATGATCTTAATTTCCTTCCCTTTCCCTCCAAACCTGAAATCCTGAAGGGGGGAGGGCAGCATTCAGCCGGCTGGAAAGGGACAGCCGGTCACCAACGGTTGTTGTTTCAGGTACATACGGCGTGCAAAGATTCACTAGTGGCCAAGTGCCCCCTGGGCCTGTGCAAAGTGTCTGTCATTCCCCCGACCGCCCTCAACAGCATCGATTCTGATGGTGCGTACCCGCCAGCCCTGCCTGGGCCTCTTCCTAGGCTCCATTCTCTAGGCCCCTCCTTCCCCCCCCCACCCCCGGTAACTCCAGAGTGACCAGGAGAGGAGGTGAGCCGCATTCAGCCCCTGAGGAGAAGCCGGAGAGGAAGACTCTGGGGGCAGTGCATGGAGCCTGGGGTACAAGACCTTTGCTGAGGGTGGTGAGAGGAGCTCTCCTCACGTGGATGGGATTGGAGAGTCAGGGGCCCTCAGCAGCACCCCAGGCGACTATCAGACTCGGTGGGCCTGGCCCATAAAGCAGGCCCACATGAGGCTCCCTGCTTCGTGTCTGGGGTACGCAGCTCACTGTACCAAGTCTCACTCGGTCAGGCAGGGGCCGGCCAAGCAGGTGTGATCTGCAGGCCGGCTGAGGTTTAATGCCAGGGGATGGGATCCCCAGGGCACGGCAGGGCTTGGGCCTGTTTGTGTATCAGGTGTAGCAATGCGCCTGGGGGAGGGGTGGGGAGCCCTCCGTCACATCATCCCGATTTCTACCCTTTCTCCCTTTCCTCTGTGTGTCCAGGGTTCTGGAAAGCCACATGTCCCCCGTCTTGTACCAGCCCATTGCTGGTCTTTGTCAATTCCAAAAGCGGAGATAACCAAGGAGTGAAGTTCCTTAGAAGATTCAAGCAGCTGCTGAACCCGGCCCAGGTCTTTGACCTCATGAACGGAGGACCCCACCTTGGGTAGGCAGGGGCCAGCTGGCGGGTGGGGTAGCCCAAGCCTCAGCCAGGTGCAGAGGGGGAGCGTCTCTCTCTCCTCCCCAGCTCCTCTCTCCCTTCCCTGCTCCCTCTTCTCTCTTCTTCCTCTCCCCCCTTTATCTCTCACCCTCCCCCCTTCTCCCCCCCTCTCTTCTTCCTCTCCCCGCCTTTATTTCTCATCATCTCCCCTTCTCCCCCACTTCTCTCTTCTTCCTCTCTCCCTTTATCTCTCATCCTCTCCCCTTATTCTCTCCCCCCTCTTCTCTCTTCTTCCTCTCCCCTCCTTTATCTCTCATCCTCTCCCCTTCTCCCCCCCTTCTTCCTCTCCCCCTCCTTTATCTCTCATCCTCTCTCCTTCTCTCCCCTTGTCTTTCCCCTCCTCTCCTTTCTTCCCATTCAGCTGGGCAGAGATCTAGCACCCTTGTTCAACCGAGGATGCAGGTGTGGGATGGGTCATAGATGGGAGCTCTATGTCCGCAGCTGGTCCTGCTGTTTCAGATCCTCCCCAGGGGCTCCCAGGCTCTTTGCTGCTCAGACAGGAGAGGTCTGGGCCATGTCCTCTGTCCTTCCTCTCTGATTCAGTGTCCATGGTGACATCCGTAGGCCACATTGGCGGCTTCTGTCTTTATGACCCTGCTGCCTTCTTTCCACGTGGGGTGGAAGCTTGACATGAAGTGGGGGCTTTGGGAAGGGGCCTGGGCAGGATATTTGGTTTGCAGACGTACCTGCCAAACCTGTTCTCCCCTCGTGGAGTTAACCTTAAGTAATCGAGGATTCTGCAGTGTAATGTGACACCACCAGGGCACTCTCCCATCTCATGGTGGCCACCCTTCCACCCCTTCCCTGCCAGAAGCACCTCCCGAGGCAGCATCGCCCAAAGCAGGCATCCAGACAGGAGCCAAGGTTATGGGGCAGAGTCCTCTGCTTTTGGGGAGAGGACAGTGGTCCCCAGAGCAGGGCCAGGAGTCATCCCGGGGTGGGATTCAGATAACCTCTGGTCACCCCCGTGTGGGGCAGGTGGCATGCAGGAGAGCCATGTCCACACCCCTCAGACACTGCCCAACTGTCTGTAGGCTGGCCCAATGACTCAGCTTCTCAGAGCTTCCATTTCCTCGTCTGAGTAAAGGGAAGTCAGTACCTGGTCTACCTTGTGATACTGATGGTCATTGGGGGCACAGTGCGAGCTGCCTAAACCCTCCTTATCTGGGGCAGAGGCTGGCCTGCTGGACTGCTCCCATGAGTGCTGGGGACTGGGTGTCCCAAAGGATACATTAGGGATCCCTCCCTGAGCAGCAGGCTCCAGGAGGACACCTGGCTCTATTATCTGTGACATCTGAGTGGCAACTAAAGCCGCGCTGATAGATAGCGGTGCAGGGACCCAGATTGCCTCCTTGTTCTGGTCTCTTCCCCAGAGAAGAAGTGCCCCGGGGGTATCAGAGCAGGCAGCAGGCATGGCAGGCACACCAGGGGATCAGGACAGGCAGCGGGTGTACTAGGGGGGTCAGGGCAGGCAACAGGCACACCAGGGGGTTAAGGGCAGGCAGCAGGCACACCAGGGGGGTTGGGGCAGGCAGCGGGCACAGGCATCCACTGAGAGGAGAGCTCCCTCTTGTCACCAGGGAGGGCAGGGTTCAGACGATGGTGGTAACGGTGGATTTCCTTTCTCCCCATAGTTTACGTTTATTCCAGAAGTTTGACACTTTCCGTATTCTGGTGTGTGGTGGGGATGGCAGTGTCGGATGGGTCCTCTCTGAGATTGACAGCCTCAACCTCCACAAGCAGGTAGGTCCCAAGAGCAGAGAGAGGAGGCGAGAGGCCAAGTCAGCACACAGGGCAGCGATGCTGCATCCAAGCCCAGGTGGTTCTCTTCCTCTGATGGTTCCCTGGCCCCGACTTCTCTAGATCGTGGGGTTGTCACCTTTTGGGCAGTCTGGTGAAGCCCGTGGACACTCACTCAGAAGAAATGCACATTTTCAAATGAAATAATATTTGTGAAGCGCTTGGCACATAGTAGGTGTTTAACTGCTCCTTCCTCTCCCCCCACCTTCTAAATATATAAAATAAGTTTCCTGGTTAAGATCCCCGACCGTGGGACAATAGATTAGGGTTGAGGTGAAAGACTCAGGTGATGACTGGGGAGAAGAGAGGCCAGGCAAGGACAAGGAGCTGGAAGCTAGAGGTTCAGGGGCATTGTCCAGTGGGGCAGGCAAAGAAATAGGCCCATGCACAGTGGCACACAGCCTTCTGGGAGGTGTCACTGCATTGCATGGGAGTATTTTAGCAGGGAATGAAATCACCAATTCCCCTGCCCCCTTTTGGGGGGGGGCAGCACCCCTTTCTTGCTTTCAGGGCCTTGGACAAGCCACTGATGGATCCTCTTGGGTCCCCTGGCATGGTGTTTCCTCTGCTCTATAGTTGGTGGCCTCTAGAATCCCCAGAAGGCTGGAGTCTCTGCGCAGGGCCGGGCCCCTTTATTGGGCTTTTCCTGAGAGTGTTTGTGACATTCTCCAGAGGCCCCACGCAGAGGCAGAGAAGGAAGCTCCCTCATGTCTCCTCAGCTGGAGCCCCAGGCCTGACAGACAAAGGGACTAGTCCCCCCGGGGCACTGTTCCCTGACTCCCAGAACAGCTTAGTGCTGGGGGAGAAAGCCATGAACCAGGGGACCTGCCCAAGCAGGTCAAGCACTGCCACCTGGTGGTGCAGGTCGAGAAATGCATGGTCCCCATTCACTGCACCAGGCAGAGTTTGTCCATCCCGTGGCTTGTCACTGAGCCTTGCAAGAGGAAAGGAGGGAAGATTATGTCCTACCTGGGCACAAAAGCAGGAGATCAGCTCCCTGGGAGGAGATTGCCTCCCCAAAGAGGAAGCGCAGGGATTCAGATGAGGCGCCAATGAAGGTGTGTCTGACATCCTCCCCAGCTCCAAAACTCATTGTAGCCCCTGTGGTCAGTGAGCCAACTTTTATTAAACTCCTGCTGTGTGCCTAGTGGGGCCACACAAAGAGGCCAAAGACAGTCCCTGCCCTTAGGAGCTTACAGGAAGGGTGAGGAGAAGAGAAAGGCTTTGGGTGGGTGGCCGCACTCTGTCTCAGCCAGAGGCTTTGGGGTGGGCCCAGATTGGGAGGGGCCTTGAATGCCACCCCTTCAGAGCTCTTAAGTGTTTTGGATTAGGAAACTGAGACTCTGAGACACTAACCCAGTACTAAGCAGATGAGGCTGGATTTGAACCCTGGACCTCTGGCATCCAATCTAGCACTCTGTTGAAGGAGAAAAGAAACTCAGGGATCTAGGAATCCCAAACCAAAGTTCCCAGGGCAAGGTTGCCTGGAATGAATTCACGATCTCAAGCATTCTCTAAGTCAAGGTGGCAAAGATTTATTACACTTTACAGTGACCAAGAGTTCTTAGGGAACCTATAACCTTAGAGGGGTGCAGGGAGAGCTTTTATAAGAGATTTAGGGATGAAACATGTCAGTTAGGTATTTTGGGGTGGGATTAGGGAGTGGTTAAGGCGTGATTAAGGAGTGGTTAGTTCTTAAAGGAACATGCGCTTTTTGTGTCTACTGTGCAGGCGTATTACCTAGAGCTCTCTAGGAAATAGCCCGGGGTGGGGAAAGGGGGGATTACTAGGGGGTGTGTTTTTTTCTGTGAAACGTCACTGAGTTCACTATCAGTCAAGGCTAAAGGGGAATCTATGTATTTTCTCATCTAATGTCTTGTTAGACAAAGTACTATGTCTAGAATACATATTAGAAAGGTCAGAAATTAGGAAATATGGTCATGACTCAGTGTACAGTCAATTATCAGCATCCAGGAATCAATCTATAGATAGGCATAGCTGCTTACTGAGGAAGGAGTGGAGATAAGCTAGGGCACACTGCCCTGCCCTTTAGCTAGAGAGAGACTGCCTGGGACAGAATATGTTTTGAGAACTGGATGTGTTTTGGAATGGGGGTTCAGGCACAGGCACCCAAGCAGAGGCTGTTAGAATTAGCATCCAAGCACAAGCACCCCACCATTCCCCCCTTAAATAGAAGAGACCAGATGGTGCTGGATTTGAACCCAGGGCCTCTGGTGTCCAGTCTAGCACTCTCTTCACTAGGCTGCATATGATCAGGACGCTGACTTTATTAAGGTGGATTGGAGAGGAGAGGAGGGAAAGCCTGGGGACACCTTGCGAGGTCCAGACACGGGGTCAAGTCCCATTGTGAGAGAAAAAAGAGAACTTTTCAGAGACTGTGAAGCCAGCCTCTGTTGGGAGATGGAGGCTGAGGCAGCCAGGCCCTAGAGGCGGAAGCCCGCCCCGCACTCAGCTGCTCAATGACCGGCAGCCCTGGCAGTTCCTCAGGGGGCTCATCCCCTCCTGGTGATGGTCAGTGGTGGCAGCTAACGCTTGTCTTCTTTCTTGCAGTGTCAGCTGGGAGTGTTGCCTCTAGGGACAGGGAATGACCTGGCGCGCGTGCTGGGCTGGGGCTCTGCCTGTGATGATGACACTCAGCTCCCTCAGATCTTGGAGAAGCTGGAGAGAGCCAGCACCAAAATGCTGGACCGGTGAGTGGGGGAGGCCCCGGGGGGCCTCCTGGGTGCCTGGGCTTGGCCTTCTCCCCTCCTGGAGGCCAGCTCCCCCATGAAGGCCAGTCCCCAGAAAGGCCAGGACCCCAGGAATGCTGGGGCCCTGCAAAGGACAGCCCCCACAAAGGCCAGCCCCCAGCCCCTACAAAGTCCAAGGCCCCAGGAAGGCCAGGGCCCCCACAAAGGCCAGCCCCCAGGAAGGCCAGGGCCCAGTGGCCTAAGCCAGACCTGGAGGAGCCCGCCTGCCCTAGGCCATGGTTCTTCATGAAAGAGCCTTTTCATTGGTCTCTGTCGGCTGCTGTGATCACACATGTCCAGTGTGAAAAGAGATCTGAGCCTCCCCTCCCCCATCTGTGCTCATTTGTGTATGTATCATGTACAAGTACTCCTGTGTGCAGACATTTCAGAGGATGAGGGAAAGAGGTAGGAAGGGTCAGGCCTGGAGGGGTGAGGGCAGATGGGTGTCTCAGGAGCGTCCTCTGGGCAGCTGGGGGAACCTGCGGGGCAGGGGGTCCAGTGAGAGGTGCCTGTGGGTGCGCACACGGAATGGATGGACTCCCCTTTGGGCTTGGAGGGGACACAGGACAGTGCCAGGGATGGACAGAGCTTGTGAATCTGGGGAAGTTGCCCTTGACAGTATTAGGCAGTTTGGAGGAAGGTTGTGTTGGGGGAGAAGGAGCATGAGCTGATGGGTAGTGAGTCCCAGCCCATCTCTGCCTGCTGGTCTGTGCTCCTCTCTCTGTCCCACCCAAAACAAGAATGGGGCAGGTGGGACATTTCCTCACTGGTCCCTGCCTCTGCACGTTGCCTGTCCTGGCCACCAGGCAATCGAGGGGACAGAGGTTAGGAACATGGGGGTGGAAAGTCCCCCGGTGGACCCTGGGCAGCTGTGAGTACTCAGGAAGCAGGGAGACCATCATTATACACGTTTATTAAGCTCCTGCTGTGTGCTGGGGTCTGTGCTTGGAGTTGCCCCAGGATGGTGAGAGGCCTGGGAGTGTTGCCAATTGTCCTGGGGGGCTGGCTGCTCCCCATCTTTTCCCCTGCTGCCTGATCACACACCCCTTGGAGTCAGATCCCAGTCCAGTTTAGAAAGCCTCATCTTTCTGTAATTAAACCTGTGTATTATCGATGCCATCAAAGGGAAAGGAGGTGAGCCAGCCAGCCCCCCAGCCCGAGTCAGGGGGATGGCAGAGCCATCAGGGATTGTCCTCTCTTGGTGTAGACCCAGAGAACGTTCCCATGATGGGCTGGGTAGATTCTTTTTGGAGGAAGGACAGGGACATAGATTGCCCAGGGGCCCAAGCCAAGGCAACTCGGGAGATGGTGTAAGGAGGCCGGGTAGCTGAGTGACCCAGGGGCACAGGTTGGGGCTGGGGGCATGCCCACTTTGCTCATGTGATTTGGGGTGGCATTTTCACCTCCCCCATTTTCAAGGCCTTGCCTGACAGACCAGGGGGATCTGAAGATAGATGCTTCTGGAAGAGCCTACATCCCTGGGGACTCACAGAGTCAGCTTCAGGCTGAATGTCAGGAAAGGCATTCCTTTGAGAGCTGCACCAGAGTGAATGGGCAGGCGGGCCCTCTCTAAGGATGCTCTGGAGAGGCCCCTGCACCAGCTGGGCCCAGAGCCAAGGGCCCTCCAGGAGGCCCGAGGGGCAGCCTCAGTTTCCACATCTGTAGAATGAGCCCTGAAGGTCTGTGCTTCTGGCCTATACTGCCTGCCTTTCGGGAAGTCCCTTTGCTCTCTTTTGTGTAAGGGATCGAGAGCTAGAGCCCAGCTAGGCGCCTGGGGGGAGGGGGACGCTGTTGTCGGCCTTCAGGGCTCTCCCTTCGCACAGATTCACTAACCGAATCCGAGGGAGGTCCAGCAGATCATGATGGTAACTTGGTTTCCCAACTCCCAGGTGGAGCATCATGGTGTACGAAACAAAACTCCCTCGACAAGCTTCGTCTTCCACGGTGACAGAAGACTTCAGTGAGGACTCAGAGGTAGCAGCCCCGCCTCTTCTCTCCCTGTGCCCCCTCCCATGAAGCTCTTCCCATGGCCTCCTGGCTGATGGTTCTTACTGTCATGAGCTCTTCCCTTCCCTCCCCTGGGCCACCATCTCGAAACATCACTTTCATTGTGCCATCCCTCTGCCTGGAACCTCCCATGGCTCCTTCTTTCCTCATGTAGGTGACCAGCCTTTGGTGGGAAGGAGTGACATTTCTGTTTTCTCAAAGCTTTGAGATGGTCCAGCTAGAGGATGGGGGAGTTTGAGAGCTGGTAGGCCAGTGGGATGCAGCCGCTAGTATGGTCAACCAGGTTAGACTTGGTATTGACTGGTTGGGGACCACGCCTTCCATTATCCTTGGTGCCTGCTGCTCTGGAACACGGACCCTCCCCTTCAATCCCATAGGAGCACAGGCTCCATCCATTCCCACCCCCTCACCTGTGGCTGCCTCAGCTGATTTGCTTCCCTACTCCCTCGAGGCCCCATCCAAGGACCGCCTGGCTCACACAGCTTGTCTGTCCTCGCCATCACTCAGGCCTCGTGTGACAGCTTCAGGGGCAGCATGGCTTGGGCTGTGTCTGTGCCCAGACAGCTCTGAGGACCCCATGGAGCCCAGGCTTTGGAGAAATGCTTAGGGATGAATTGTTCTCCCCAAGAGGGATAAATACCCAAGGGCCCCAGGCAGAGGATGGAGCAAGGAGGCTGCTGCCTGGTCAGAGAGAGAGACCCAGGACTGGGGCGGGCCTGATGGCCAAGCCCAGAGTCCCCACTGCAGAGCTGGGAGAGGAGAGGCCAGCCTGGGCTCTCAGTGTGCCGAGGAACGTGCTGCCGTCCCTGGGGGCAGGGGGGGGGCGGGGGGGCTGCAAGGCCCCTGAGGGTCAGGTCGCAGGTTAGCCAGTCTTACCCTGATGATGCCTTTCTGTGGTGGAGAGGCCATCATGTTAGGGGTTAGCTCCATTTTACAGTTGAGGAACTGAGTCTCAGAGAAACGACCCCCCACACCCCCCCCCCCCAGAGCTGGGCCTGCCCTGGGCTGTTGGGGTTTTAGCTGAGCCGACTCCAGGGTTTCCCAGGGGAGCATGGCACGGCAGTTGTGCACCCCAGGCCTGGCTGCCCATCCTTACCATGTGTCTGCATGTCTAGGTCCAGCAAATTCTCTTCTATGAAGACTCGGTGGCTGCTCACTTGTCCAAAATCTTGACTTCGGATCAGCATTCTGTGGTCATCTCCTCTGCCAAGTACGTGCCCATGAGCAGTGCCCTGGTGGTGCAGGGGGTGGGGGAGGGGCCCTCAAGGCCCAAACGCCCTTGCTCCCCCTCCATCCAACACACACACACAGCCTCCACTCTTCCTTCTCGCAGGGTGCTCTGTGAAACTGTGAAGGACTTTGTGGCGCGGGTGGGGAAGGCATACGAGAAAGCCACGGAGGGCTCCGAGGAGTCTGAAGTCATGGCCAGGAAGGTAAACGATGGAGCGCGTGGCACATGGCAGGGGGCTGGGGCCAGGGTCCTCCACGAGGTCTGAGGCGCTCCACTTCCTCCCATCAGTGCTCTGTGCTCAAAGAGAAGCTGGATTCCCTCCTCAAGACACTGAACGACGAGTCCCAGGCTTCCTCCTCCCTGCCCAACCCTCCTCCCACCATCGCCGAAGAGGTGGAAGATGGGGACGGCTCTGGCGGGGTCTGTGTCGCCTCCACTGACCGCACCATAGGGCCGGCCTGCCCAGCGCGGCCCCAGATATTCCGGCCTCGGGAGCAGCTCATGTTAAGAGCCAACAGCCTGAAGAAAGCCATTCGTCAGATCATAGAACATGCAGAAAAAGGTAGCTGGCCTCGTGCCCCTTCCCCCCACCCTCAGATAGCCAGGGGTGACCCAGAGAGGGGTCACTGACCCCCATCCAAACAGGCATTAGCCCCGTATCACCCCGTACTCTCCTCCAAATGTGGGTGTGCAAAGGGTGTCCAAGCCCAGTCCGCAGCTCCCAGAGATGCTGGCAATGAGCCCAGCACCCAGGGGTGGCCATCCTGAGAGATCCCACAAAAACCAAAACGTGCCTTTGACCTTCCTTATGAGAGGCAGCTTGGCCAGTTGGGCAGGGCGGGGCTCTGGTCTGGTCCCTGACGCTTCCTGGCTGTCGGTGGCAGAGGTGCCAGCCTGCCTGGGCAGGGGGAGCTTCCCCAACTGGGAATTCTTCCACCATCGAAGTACCTGGTCAGGCCCTGCCGCTCCCCTCTGCAGTCTAGCCATGCCACGTTGTGCCACGTATGTGTTTACAGTGCCCGAGGTCCCTCTTGAGCCCTGGCTCCATGAAGAGTATAGTTCCTGCTTTACAGATGAGGCCAGGGCTCAGCTGGGAAGTGACTTTACTGCAGGTCTAAGCCTGGGGACATGCTCAGCTTTAGTTATTCCTGGTGGCACAGAAGCTTCCTAACAAGCTGAGCTGTCCCAGCGTGGATGGGCAGCCAGCCACTTGGCAGGGACACTGCACGCAGTCCTCCCAGTCAGGTCAGGGTTGGCCTAGGTGCCTCTGAGGTCCCGCCAGCTCTGCTGTGCCAGGCCAGGAGTTAGAAGATCAGATTCCGAGCCCTATGTGCCTGGGGGCCATGGTGCTTCAGAAGAGTCAAGTGCCCTCTTGGCTCCCTCCTACCCTGCCCATCAGCATCAGAAGCGATGCTGGAGGCGCATGGCGAGCCATTCCAGGGAGGGGGACGGCGTTGGGTTCAATGGCTCTGGGACCTCAGACAGATCCCTCCTCCTGGGCAGTGGCAGGGCCCAGGGAGGGGCTTCTTTGGACTCCCTGAGGGCCTGGAGAGCAGCCAGTGGGCAGAGCCCAAAGGACAGCCTTTCCAGACTCACACGGACCCTTGCGTCTTCTCTTCCGATGCCTCTCACCACCTGTCTTCATCTCTTTCCCACCACTTTCCTGTTTTCTTTCTCTGCCTTTGTCTCCATGTTCTCCACGTCTCTGCCATGCATAAGACCAGGCGGCCTCCTCGTTCCTCGGTCCCTCCCTCAGCTCTGCCAGCCCACCCTGAGAGCAGGCGCCTTGTGGCCTCTTGGGTCTCAGGACGCCTGGGCTTTGTTCAGCCCCCTCCTGGCTCAGCCGCATCTCGGCCCTATCAGGCTGCTTTTGTCCCCTCCTTGCATTAACCCTGTTGGACTACTTGTCCGCTGCCATCTGGCCCTTTCCAGGTCTCCGCAGCCTCGTCCAGAGTGACGCCGTCCCCAGGTCACGGAGCTGGCTTTGCCATCTGCATCCAGGCTCACGCCCTCCTGGGTTCTTTTCCTTTTCTGTTCCCCAGCTGTCGATGAGCAGAATGCCCAGACACAGGAGCAGGAAGGCTTCATCTTGGGGCTCTCTGCCGCCGACGATGGCCGAGAGCCCAAGGCGGAGGACAAGCTCCCACTGCAGTCCTCTCATGGTGGCAATGGCAGCGTTTCCCGAGGCAGGAGCCACCGCAAAGGTAGTGTTGTCGCGTCCCGCCTCTGTGCATGGCCCTGGCGTCCAAGCATGGACAGAGGGCCCCAGGCCTCCGCATAGGCCGCCTCCCAAAGACACCCATGAGCTTCTGCTTGTGCACTTCCGCCATCCCTGGAGTCTTCCCACACGGACGCCTCATCCTCAGGGATCAGAACCTTCACTGGCCCTTCTGCACCCAGATTTCTCAACCTCCCCCCCACAAGCTCCTCCCCTTACTGTCCCCTCTTTCCCTTCACCTGGCCCCCCCACCCCCCAGGTAAGCAGGTAGGCAATGGATAGGCTGGAGATCACACCTACTCTCCCTGATCTCTTGAATGTTCCACACGCATGTGTGGGCCGTGTCCTCCGCACACATGCTTTTCACATGGCTTTTTGGTCATGGTGATGCCAGATCCAGTGAGAGAACAGGGAGGGGGGTCGTTTGGAGGCTCCTGCCATCCTTGGGATGCTCTTGGCTGGGCACAGATTAGGAGCGGGTGTGCTGGGCCTGTCCCCACGCCCTTAGCTCCTTAGGGAGTCCAGAGCATCCCTAGGAGCTGACAGTGTGTTGGCGCGCTTTGCTGTTCCACACAGGGAGTTGGAGGGGAGCCTGGCGTGAATAGAATAGGGCTGATGCTCCAAATCCCACGGTGCCCCTCCAGGGCTGGGTGGGCAGCGGGCCCAGGGTCATCATCCGAGTGCGGTCTAGCCTTCTGTCTTCATTCTCTTGGCCCTGAGGGTTCCCAAAGTGATGAACTCAGAAGGGTTTTGTTTTTTTTTAAATGCTGTGGCTTTGCAACGTCCTATTTTTAACATTTGTTTTTTCTGTTGTTTCTTCCAGTGTCCAAAACCCCTTGCGAAAAGCTAATAAACAAAGGAAGCTTGTCTCTGGGAGGCTCAGCATCACTTCCTCCCCAGACGGGAAGCCGCGACAGCTTGCCAATGCTGAACACAAAGATTCTGTACCCAAGTGAGTGCAAGCATCTCCCGTGGCTGGCTCAGAGTTGGCAGAAGCGTCAGGCCAAGCGGGGCCCTGTTGGCATGGCAGGGGGTGGGGCTGGGCTGGTGGGATGACTGCTTCCAACCAGGGGAGAGGAGTAGAACCACCCTCCTGTAGATGGCCTCAAGCTGGAGCCAAAATATGGGAACAGGTGGTGAGAAAAGAGTCCCTGAAACCAGGTGTCACTGCAGGAAGGCCCCCTCCTTGAGGAGAGACCATCTTCTGGGGCTGGTGCCTGGTGGAGGCAGGAATCATTAGCCAACATGCATTCACTCAGCGCCTGCCATGGGCCACACGTGGGCTCACTCCTTGCCTCCTGGGAAGCCATTCCCTTCTCATGCCTTCTTTCTCCACCTGTCAAGGGGAGATGTGTCGTGCCCCCTTTCTTCTTTGGAGGGATTCTGTCAGATCCATGAGGCCACGGCTCTGACTGGGCCTTGAGTTCTTCCACAGAAAGGTCAGGAATGCCTAACTGGTCTTCCCAGGGAAATTCCCGCTCCTGTGTGCAGAGGAGTGTAGGGGAAACCCATGAGGGAAAAGATCAGAGCAGACAAGGAAGGGTGTGTTTTAGATAGACAAGCAGAATTGCTAGTGCAGAATTCCTTGGTCTGGTGCCAGATTAAATTCCCCATCAACTTGTCCTGGGACAGCTCTGCCAAGTGATGGCAAAGTGAATATCCACCTAAAGAGCCATGGCTGTAGAAGGGGACTGGTTGGCAGACAGGAGGAGCCAGGCATTAGCAAAGAGGCCGACAGTGCGGAATGGGGTCACCACAGGGGCTGTTTCTACTGATCTGGGAAATGTCCAGCGAGGCGCCGAGGGCACTGAGTGAGGCGCTGAGGTCTCCTGGGAAGCCTGAGGGCTTTCTTTTCCAGACCTCTCACCCGACTTAGCAAGTGTGGAGGAGGATGGATACAGTTAAAGAGCGTTTGCCATGGACTCCAGTGAGCCAGAAGACCAGAGGCCACACAAGGTTTTAAAACCAGGGCAGCCAAAGCGCAGGGAGTGGAATCCTTGCTTGGTAGCCTCATTCCCCAGAGTTTGGGTGTTCTTCTCGAAGGGCTTTGCATTCTGTGCCTCTGCTGATGCGCCAGGGTTGTTACAGCTGAGAGCCAGCCTTTCTCCTTCCAGGCTGTGTGTCAGCTTTGACTGGTTCTGCCAAATTGCCTCAGCTCTAGGTGTGGGTGCCCATCCCCAGAGAGTGGGGCACCAGGGGGTGATACTGTTTGGCCTGTAGTGACTCAGCGAAGTACATGACACACTATGGCCTTTGGTCCTCTATGGCCCGTCCACTACAAGGAAAAAAAAGGAGACGGGGGCTGCCAGCCTTGGATGGCTGTAGTTGGCAGAAGGTACAAGCAGTGGCTTCATCGATGAAGTGACAGGTTCACACACTATGAGAGGACCTGGACCACATGGGCAGCATCAGTTTAAAATGGGCCTGAAGGGACCGTGACCTGGGATGAAGGAATGAGAGGCCCCGGTACCTGAACAGGAGGGGTGCTCGTGTCCAGAAGAACATCTGATGTTTCTGGGTGTGGTCGGCATCCAGTGACATCCTGTGACATGGGAGATGACCAAAGAAGCCTCTGCTGCCCATAGACAGAGCCCCAGTCAGCTGGTGAGAGCAGAGCGAAGAAAAAAGTTAGATGAAAGGAGAGAAGGAGGAGGTTGTTACTGCATGCAGTCACAGCAGCTCAAACTTGACCATTCATGTAAAGTTGTCAATGCAGAAAAAAAGAATAAAGGGAAAGCAAAGACTCTGACTCCTCATTTCTCCAAGGGGTTGGATCAACCTACAGCAGCGGCTGAAGGGGAGGTGCCAGCAGGATCTTCCTTGCCAAGTGGAAGGAGGGGCTTGCCCTTAGAGAACAGCCCCGAGGAAGGACGATAGGAGAATCTGATCCACTTCGTCCCATTGAGCCACAAAGCAAGTTGAGAAGATAGCGGCGGGGAGATGGGCGTGAGCAGCACCAGGGCGTGATGACACGACTTATGCACAGACGTTAAAATGATGTGGTTCTCTAAGACACACTACTCCAAAGACATCTGTATCCAAAAAATCTCACATTGGCCTTTGGTGAGATCTACAACAGAGAAACGCGTTCCCTTAAAGTCTTCATCAGGGTCACGAAGGGCCTGCAGATTTCTGGTCTTCCCTCTGGGCCCTGGTATGCACCCCGAGGCTGATGGTTGGCGCCTAGATATCGTCTGGCAGAAATGCAGCCAAGCAGTCTCTGGAAGGCTTCTCATCGCCAGCTCAGCCCTTGCCAAAAAATGGATCCCTTTTCATTTGGGGATGGTAACAAGAGCCGCGTGCACGCACACGCATACACACACACGCACACACACACATGCACGCACATGCATGCGCACACACACACTCTCGTTCTCGGCTGCCTCCTGGTTAGTTAGCATGTGCAATACAGGAAGACACAGATGTACCACATCAGGAAAATGCCTCCTTGGAAAACCCAGGCAGTGCGAGAGAGTCACCCCTGCAGATAATTCACACTGCCCAAAGGTGCCAGTCAGCCAGGCCTGTTGACTCTCATCTTTTCCTGCTCCTTATGTGTCCCTGGTCACTGACCACAGCGGCGGCACCCCATGACTCCTGCCTGCGCTAGAACTGGCCTTGCCCTCACTGAGAGGGAAGAGTTTGGGGGCCAAGAATGTCACAGAATGACAGCCAACTTCACCTGGAGGAGAAGGTGTGAGAAGCAAAATGCCGAATAAAAAGGGCATTACTTGTATGGGTCAAATCATGGGACAGTGAATTCTGAGGGGTTGGACTAGATGTTTATAATTGTATAGCAGCTTCATTGAGCAAAACAACTGAGGCTGAGAACATCTTTTCTGTTCCCTGTTGGTGGTAAGAGTTTCTCCAGATGCCGCACGTACCACGTCCCAGAGTGCCAGGAAGCCTCCTCTGTAAGGTAGACGACAATGTGGAAAGGGTTGGTCTAACCATCCATGGGGGAAAACAAAGCGGATGAAAAGCACATATTGACCAAGCTGTGGCATGCAGCTGGACAAGACAGCACACTGAGTAATCTATCAGTTCATACAGTTTGGACAGTGAGACGGGCCTGGAATGGAGGAGGAGGAAGAGGAGGACAACTCACAGCCACAAAAACCCATCTTTTTAACACCAGTGTTCTTTTGGGGTGCTCTGTGTCTTTGAATCATGCGATTCTACAATCACAAAAGAGGCAACACTATGGCTAACGCAAAGGAGAATGGACATGATGCATGTGGGTGAAGTAAACTGTAGCATTTTACCGATGATGACCTGGATGTAGGAAGGGGTCTAACAGGCACAATTAAAACACTCATGTCCATAAAGAAAGATGCAGCAGAAGCCCCCAGGATGTGGTGGCACCGTGTTCTTTAGATGGGAAGGGAATTGAGAAGGAGGCTTCCAGTGTAATGAGTGGATTCTTCATGAAGGATTCATGTGACAACATCCACTTGAATCTGCAAGATGAGAAAGCCTGGAAGGTTATGGCCTCCATCGGAGGAACAACAAAGCCAAGGATCCTTCAAAGTACAAAAAGAAAGGGGCCTCCTAAAATCACACGTTCTCCGTTGTGCACAGCTACAGATATATGGATTCCGTGAGGACCAACCCGGACATACTTCGCTCTTCTCAGCAACCTAAGGTGCAAGGACAACTCCAGGGGACTCATGATGGAGAATGCTATCTTCATCCAGAGAAAGAACTGTGAAGTTTGAATACAGATTGAGGCGCACTACATGCTCGCCTTTTTTGCTTCTCTTTTGTTTTTGTTTTTGGGTTGTTTTTTTTTTTGGGTTCTGTTTCTTCTTTCTCATGATTCATTCCATTGGTCATAATTCTTCTCCACAACTTGACTAGTGTATAAATTAATTCAATGCGAAGTTATACATGGTAGTTATGTGAGATTCCGTGCCGTCTTGGGAAGGAAGGGGGGAGGGAGGGGAGAAAATCTGGAACTCAAAATTATGTAGAACCGTGTGTGGTAAACTAAAAATAAATAAATAAATTTAATAAAAGAAAAAAAAAAAGAAAAAAAATCACACGTTCTCAAAGTTGTCTTTGATGGTTTAAGTGGAAAGAATTTACCCCCAAAATGGACTCTTTACCCAGAACTCTCCATGGAGAACAGAAAGCTCGAGAAATCTTTGGACAGTCATGGCTGTTTTTAAAAAAAAAGCTTGATTGGAAATGTAAGACTTGCAGAATTATAGAATGTTTGGCCCAGACACAAGTTTCAAGGTCCTTCTGTCTCTGCGAGAGTCCTTGCAGGAGCTTCCCTAAGCCAGAGGCATCGGTCCCACTGCTGAGCTGTCCCTGTTTGCACTCCAGGGCAAGAGACGCTTGTCCGCTGATGATGTTCTTGGTCTCCAAAACTGAGGATGTTCATAGCGAAGATGTCTTTTTATCCTGGTTAGCCTTGTGATGAGCCAGCAGTCGCAGAGGGACACATCTTTGTATTTGGTGACGCTCATCTCCTCCCCTTCCCTTACAGATATCCGGGCTGGGATGTCCGGTTCCTTACCCGGGGGCTCAGTCATCAGTCGTTTGCTCATCAACGCAGATCCCTTTAACACCGAACCAGAAAATTTGTGAGTATACGGAGTGATGGGGAGGTGTTATTGAAAGAGATAGGATCGACATCCAGAAAGGCTAGAGGAATCAGCTGCCTGACCCCGTGGTAATCACAGTGGCTGGGTCTCCACACCAGCTTAGGAGGGTACCATTGTGCTGTGTACTAAAGGTTCTGAGGAATCTGCGCTCGAAAAGAGAGAAGGGAAACAAACCTCCAGCCCAGGATGCCCAGAACAAGAACTGGCAGTTAGGATTAGGGTTACAGTGGGGTGAGAGGGCAGGAGGAGGGACAGATCATAGGTAGCAGCAACAATATCCTGGGTGGGAAAGGGGAGGGAGGTGGAGGAGGAGGTGTTGTGACCACGCTGGCTAGGGCAGCCTCTGGGAGGTAAGGCCTGTCTCCAAATCTGTGGACTTGAAGAGGTCATGCCCTGGGGCTAGGAGGCCATCTACCTTCAGGTCATGGAGGGACACAATTGAGCCTTGGGAGCTTCAGAAGTAAAAGGCTAAAGGAGGTTATTTTTTTTAATTAATTGGTTTTTAAATGAAATTTTCCAGAGAGTGTTACACAGAGAAATGTGTCATGAATAACTATTTTGGAATTGGGCTTGATGCAAAGATCTCCCTGGATTTCAATAACAAGCGTGATGAACACCCAGAGAAGTGCAGGTAGGTGAGAGTCCCTTGTGTAGCCACATCCCTGGGGCTCTTGGTCACATGGCCCAGGGCAGCCCCAGAGCCCAAGTGCTGCTAGAGCAGCTTTTTTCAAGACAAAATATGACAAATATTGGAGGGAATGAGGGAAGAAAGGTACATTAATGAACTGCTGGTAGAGTAGTGACCTGGGCCAACCATTCAGGAGAATACTTTGGAACTAGGCCCAAAGGGCCATGAAACTGTGCATACCCAGCAATACTAGGGCTGCGTCCCAAAGAGAGCAGAGAAAAAGGAAAAAGGACGCACAGCTACAAAAATATTTATAGCAGCTCTTTCTGGTGGCCAAGAACTGGAAATGGAGGGGATGCCCATCAATTGGGGAAGGGCTGAACAAGTTGTGGTACATGGTTGTGATGGAATGCTGCTGTGCTATAAGAAATGGTGGGGGAGGTGTTTCAGAAAAAACCATGGCAAGACCTATATGAACGGATGCAGAGCGAAGTGAGAAGAACCGGGGTGCGCGTGTGGGATAGTAACAGCGATATTGTAGTGATGATCAGCTGTGAATAGCTCGGCTGCTCTGATCAATATGATAACCTAAGACATCTCCAAAAGACTCGCGATCAAAATGCTGTCCACCTTCAGAGAGACGGGATGAACTCTGAGTGTAAACTGAAGTATAATTTTCTTACTTTGAAAATGTTTCTTTTCTTTTTTGCAGCGTGGATAATAGAGAAATCTATTTGACATAATTTTGCATGTATCATTGATAAATCGCCTTCTCAATGGGTGGGAGTGGGAGGAAAGGAGAGCATTTGGAACTCAAAATTTTAAAAGGAAAGAGTGTTTAAAAATAAATAAAAAACAGATATTAAGAAAATAAAACCCTTTCCCAGCCTGCTTTTCCCCCAGCTGCCATTCTCTTCCATGTACTCTATTTGTTTACACTTGGTCTCTCCCCAGTCCTTGAGGGTGGGGACCTTGTATTGGTTTTCATTTCTTTGTACCCTCAGTACTTATCACAGGGCCTGGCACATATTAAGTGTTTAATAAATAAATGTTTACTGGGGAAAAGAAAAGAAAGTCCCCCATCCAGCATTAAAATTGAGCTTTGGGTGTTGTCTGGAAATGCCTCCCCTTGGAAATCAAGAACAACTCACTTATCAGGTGTGCTCCATCCCCAGAGGAGGGAGGGAGGATTCTGCTTGGGATGGGTCCTTCTTCTTTGGCCATCTGTCCTCAGAGTCATTAGATGGGGTGCCATGAATGTGTGTGTGGAAACTGACAAGGAAGCCTTCCAGTGGCTGCGTGGTCCGTGGTGGCGGTGGGCACAGGAAACGGCGTGGGTGTGGCTGCGGGCTCACAACCATAACTCACTCTTATTCCGTTTTCCCTTCTCAGAAGCCGTACCAAGAATATGATGTGGTATGGGGTTCTGGGGACGAAGGAATTGCTGCATCGCACCTACAGAAACTTGGAGCAGAAGGTCTTGTTGGAGGTGAGAAGGAGGGTCCTTCCCCTGACCCTGGCCTGCTCATCCCAGGGGGACATCCTTTGACTTGACAGGGGGTGATGGGCTTCCCGCAGCGCACTCCACCCGCCCTGTGCATCTCTGCTCCCCCAGGGGTGACCTACACACCCCGTCTGCGATGTGGAGGACACATCGGGCCCCTTCTCCACACGCACTCGGCTCCAGCTGCACTGTGGCCTCAGCACCACTCGCCTCCTCACTGGGCTCACTGTTTGGTCTCCTCTCCCTTCAGTCCATCAGCCCTAGGGATCTGACCTTGGCACTTTCTGTTCCCTCATTGCCAGAGGCTTCTTATTGCGTGGCCTGTGGAATAAAACAGAATCTTCTCTGACTTTTAAAGCGAACCCTCCGGGCCTGGCCGTCAGTCACACTCCTCAGCCTGGCTGGTCTCCCTCTTCCCTCTACACGAGCCTTTCTTCCTTCCTCCCCCAAATCCCTGGAGTCTCACTCCTAGTCTCTGTTTGCGTTTATTCACTTGATGCTTTAGAAGCTGTTGGTTTTGAGCTGCGTCTGCTTCTCCATTCAGGGGGTTGGTGTCCCCTTCGTTGACCGATGTCTCTGGGAGGAGGAGGCTGGTGCTGACCTCAGGGCAGTACAGCCCCCTCTCCTCCCGCTCCCACTTGGCTCTCGTCAGGGTTGTCTGTCCGATAGCCAGCCTCTAGGGGCCCTCGTGGGGCCCGGCTCTCTGCCCCAAGGCCTCGTCCCCACCGTGGCTGTCCGGTTGGTCTTGAGGTGATTCGTCCTTTCTTTCTGTCCCCTGTCCATCCGCTTGGCTCAGTGTGACGGGCGCCCCATCCCGCTGCCCAGCCTTCAGGGTATCGCTGTCCTCAACATTCCCAGCTATGCCGGAGGCACCAACTTCTGGGGAGGCACCAAGGAAGACGACGTAAGTGGGGGGGTGGCCCCGTTAGAAGCCCCTCGGGGGACCCCTGCTAAAGGAGGGCTCTTGGCCTTGGTCTGGAGCCCCTCAGCAGCTGGCAGAAGCCAGAGACGCTCCTGCTGTCAGTCCCCACTTTATGTGGCTCCTGCTCCCTCTTCACCTGTGCTCCCTCCCCCCCTTCATCTTCAGTCTCTTCCTTGTCCTGCTCCTCTTTAAGAGAGCCTTGCCCTGACCTCCATCTG
Organism: Trichosurus vulpecula; assembly: GCF_011100635.1. Lineage (NCBI taxonomy): Eukaryota > Metazoa > Chordata > Mammalia > Diprotodontia > Phalangeridae > Trichosurus > Trichosurus vulpecula. The sequence goes on from NC_050579.1 coordinate 1,040,840, forward strand.
CCTCCACCCCTCACCACCCACTGTCTCCTCAAACACTTGTCATCTGCTCCACCTACTGTAGAGGCTAGGGACCCCGGGATTGTCAGATCTCAGTGTTCCCTTCCTGTCCCCTTCACCTTCACCGGTCCCCCTCCATTCGATGCACTTAGCCTTTATTAAGCCACAGCTGGGTCCCGGGGCTCCCCCCACCGCCCCTGGATGGGTAGGATGGTCCCCCTGGGCCCTCCCCTTGCATCACATGGCCACTGATGCATCTGTCACAGCCTCCCTGGCCTGGAAGAGCCATGGGCCTGGGCTGGGCCTTCTCAAATATCTCTTCCCCAGCTGCTTCCTGGCCCCGTGTCCACTGGAAGGGCTGAATCCAGGCTTCTTGACAGAAGGAATGTAATGGGCTCTCAGCCTCTCCAAGACAGTGTCCCCTTAAAGGGGACAAGGCCATGTCCTTCCCCTGCTGCTCCCCATCACTTCCAGTGTTCCTTCCATCCACTCCCCTCCTCATTGCCCCCATATGCCCCAAAGACCTCTGGTCACTGGGAGGAGGGGGAAGGGCAGGTGGCCTTGCCCAAGGAGGTACTGCCGGCCACTCGCTGCAGTGTTGGCCTCCCTTTCAGACGTTCACGGCCCCTTCCTTCGACGACAAGGTCTTAGAAGTGGTGGCCGTCTTTGGCAGCATGCAGATGGCCGTCTCCCGGGTCATTAATCTGCAGCACCACCGGATTGCTCAGGTAATCATGCCAGAATCCTGGTTGGAGGAAACACATTTTTCTTAATAAAGAGATAAATAAATTTTTAAAAACTTTATCAAAGTCCAACGTCCAAAAAAGAAAAAAAAGTCACTTTGTAGGGTAGTCAGTGAGCCTGGTAAAGTAGGATCATAAAATGTTAGAGATCGGCACTTCCCTCCCCCAGCCATACACACCCAAGGCCACTCCTCCCAGTGGCCAAGCCAGGTCCATGAGCAAGATCTCCCGAGTCTCCTACAAAGATCCTGAGAGCCGGTCCCCAGACAGCCCAGTGGCAAGGCCAGGCCTGAAATGCACGTCCTAGGGTTCATAGGCTAGGGGCAGCAGCTGCTACTACGTATTACCGTGCATGGTTTGACCTTTGGAGCCTTAGAAATCCTCCTCCCGGATTGGGGTTGACATTAGGCATCAGTAAAGTGGCTGCTGTCCCGGTCCTTGTCTGTCACTGCCCATGGTGATGAGCTGACAGCAGGTGTGCTGGGGGCAGGGGGAAGAGCAGTGTCCAGCTTAGACATCCTGCCTGTGTGACTTTGGGCCGGTCACTTCCCCTCTCTGGGCCCCTGAGCTCAATCCCTTCTAGCTCTAGGTCTGTGAGCCTGGGTGCCCAGCAAGCCCGGGTCCTGTGATGTCTGGACTTCTGCCTTGTTCTCTACCCCCAGCCCCCCATGCCAGCCCAGGACTTGTTTTCATTGGATAGGATCTCAGGATGGGGAGGAGCCTCCTCACCTGTCACCAGCATTCCAGGGCAGTGCTGGCAGCCACCTGGACACTGTGATTCCCATCCCCTGGGGCCCTGGGGGCTTCTGTGGTTTGGTTTTTAATATGAAAGTGTCTCCAGTTTTGTCAAGAGTTGTCCCAGTTTTAAACATTTCTAAAAGCAAAACACACAAATTCCACCTTAATTTAAAGCATAAATTCATGTTGTTCGGCCCTTGGAGGAAAGCAGAAGTGATGGCGGGGATGAACGGGGTGGCCAGCCACATAAGCCTGACATCAGTGCCCCGCAGTGACGGGAGGGTCAGCAGAACTAGCAGGACCTCCAGGGGGGAATTACTGTTTCATGATGAGAGCGTCCCTGCCTACCTGAGCTTTGCTTTTGGAGACCCAGAAGAGGGCGGAAAGGCTGTGGCCAGGGAATATTGGTCAGGGGAAAGGGGAGCCCTCGCCAGCTTGCCCACAGCCAGGTGTGTGTGTCATCAGTAAGGTCCGGTGTCTCCCCTAGTGTCGGACTGTGAAAATCGCCATCCTGGGTGAAGAGGGTGTACCAGTGCAGGTGGATGGAGAGGCCTGGATCCAGCCCCCCGGCTCCATCCAGATTGTCCACAAGAACCGGGCGCAGACTCTGACCAGGGATCGGGTAAGGCCAGCGTCTTCCAAAGTGGCATTTTCTCTCAGGCTTTAGCACAGACGCTGCTATCCCCGGGGAATGGAGGGCTGACTCCCGGAGGCAGGAGAGGCCTGGCTAGCTCCTCTGCTTTCCTCACCTTGGCAGAGGACACCCCCCAGCCCCACCCCAGAGGAGGGTCTTTTTCCTTCCTTCGGTTCTCATAGCTCCCCTAAAGCCTTCCTGCAGCATAAGCTGGTGGCCAGAGCCTGGGAGTCAGGAAGTCAGGACCAGCCTTTGATGCCTGGCATGGCTTGCACCCAGCCTCGGAGCAAAGCAGAGACAGCCTTGCCCTCCAGCATCTTACATTCGAATCAGAGTGGGTGTGGTTGTGGTTAAGGATGGGGAGGACAGTGCGGTGGGGCCTTGCATGATCCCCTTGCATTCTAGGCATTTGAGAGCACCCTAAAATCTTGGGAAGACAAGCAGAAAGGTGAGCTCTCGCGCCCTCCCTCCTTCTCCCTGCACCCTGAGATCATGTCTGAAGAGGAGTCCACACAGATGCACCAGTTTGGCCAGGCAGCAGGCGCCCTCATCCACAGGTGGCTTTTGCTCGCTCCCCCTCCCCCTCCTCCTGGGGCTGGGTTCCACCACTGCCTAGGGGTGTGGGGCAGACACACAGAGCGGTCCCCTTCTTCCTCCTCTGCTCCATCTATCCTGGCCAGAGTGCACATTTAGGATTAGGGTTAGGTCCCTTGCTCTGGACACTTCCTAAACGTGATGAATATAAAGAAAACCTGGACCAGGCCGGGCAGGCCCAGGGTGCATAAGGTGTGGGAGATGTGCCCCTGAGCCCATTTGTACTGGCTAAGACCCTTGATCATCCCGCATTCCCATTCCTGAAGGTCTCCACAGATCTTGTCCATAGGAGGCCTGGGGGCCTAAAAGCCGAGGCCCTGGGGATGTGGAAATAATTTCATTTTCCCAGTCCTGTGGACGAAGTCCCCTGGCTTCCTTTTAGAGTGAGAATCAGCCAGCCCTAACGCTGTGGCTGCTCGAGTCAGGTTAAGGGAATGAGCACCCAGGCCAGGGGTGGCCGCAGATTCGGGGAGACAGCATGGGCCCAGAGTGACCCAGGCGTCCAAGCTGAGTCAGGACCGCCCTAGGCGTCTCTTCTGGGGCCCTGGGCCAGTGCTCAGGATCCCGGGGTCATCCCCAGTCCGCCTGTGCCCGACTCAGGCCTGACAGGGTGTCCGCGTCCCTCTCTCTCTCTGCAGTATCCGAGAAATAGCTCAGTCCTGTCGAGACATGGAGCACGAGCTGGCCCACGCCGTCAACGCCAGCTCCAAATCACTGAATAGAGTCTATGGGAAATCCAAGACCACCGAGGTACGTCCTCGCTCCTGCGCCCCTGGCCTGCTGTACTGCCATAGACCCTTGGATCTGCTCCCAGGCCCCTCACAGCCTCTTCCTGCTTTCCAGGGGCTAAATTGCACTTTTGTCCTGGAGATGGTGAACAATATCCGTGCCCTCCACAATGAGACCGAGCTGCTGCTCACTGGGAAGATGGCCCTGGTATGTGGGGTGGGGGGAGGGCGGGCACCAGCCAGGGTGAGCTCTCGTGGCGGCTTATGCTGGAATCTTGCCTCCACTTGATTAGCTCTGTGACCCTACGCAAGTCACCTGGTCTCTGAGCTTTGGTCTCTTCCACTACAAAGTAGGGGTGATAATGCCCTCAGTATTGGCCCAGTGGCAAAGCTCTGGCGAGATCTTGTCCATAGGAGACTTGGGGGCCTAAAAGCCGAGGCACCGGGGATGACGGCTTATTCCCTGGGGATACGGAAATAATTTCACTTTCCCAGTCCTGTGGATGAAGTCCCCTGGCTTCCTTGTAGAGTGAGAATCAGCCAGCCCTAACGCTGCGGCTGCTCGAGTCAGGTCAAGATGATGAGCACCCAGGCCAGGATGCTGGTGGGACCGGGAGGAGGCCGGACTCCTGCCCAGAGTCACGCTGGAGTCTGATCTGCCCTGGAAATGCTGATCTGCTGCCCCTACCCCCACCGACCCCAGAGGAGCAGGCCCCAAAAAGGGATGATGCAGCATGGTCTTTTTAAATTTTATGTGTATTATTCTTTTGGGTTAGCCATCATTTGTTTTCTTTCTGTTTCTTCCCCACCCCCCAACTGAACAAAAAGACAAAGCAAACCCACCTTCCCAGTCTGACTAAGGGGCCTGGTCCAGAGGGCCTGCCATGGCCTGCATGTCGGGCAGGTCCGGGGCATCCTTTGCAGCCCGCCTGTCCTCCTGGGTCTGCCCCCTTCCCTCCTCCGCATCAGCTCAGACAGCTCTTCCCAGATTTTTCTGAAGCCACGCCCTTCTTCCTTTCTGCCGTAGCCCCCCACCCCTTCACAGACCTCCATCAGCCAGGCCCCAGGCAATGGCACTCCCTTGGCTGGTGGCTCCAAATATTTGTGTCCACAGGGGTCCTTTTCCCCTTTGGGTCAGAGACCTTGTGGCGGCATCTCTGCCGGGTCGGTGAGAGCCATTGGCAGCCTTGCTCCTAGTTATTTTCTAGCCTATCTGGGCTCATTCCCATCCGGGATTTGGAACAAGACCCGTTTACTCCCCCTCTTTGTCAGGATGAAGTGGGGTCTGGTCACCTAGCGGACCCCAGAGGGGAGACGCCAGGCCCTTCCTCACCCCAGACCCATTCGATTTGTTTCTGAGGCCAGAGAACAAGTGTGAGAAAAACAGATCCACTGTGGCATCCTGCCGGCCCACACTTGTGGGTTTGCTCCCCAATCCCCAGGGCTAACAGGCGTATTCTTTCTTCTCTCTGGCCATGGTGCAGCAGCTCGAGCCGCCCCACAAGGAGCAGCTCGGGGCAGCCCTGGCTGACATGGACCTCCAGCTGAGAAGGCTGGCCGACATTCCCTGGCTGTGGCAGCTCATGGAGCCCAGCGACGACGAGGTATGTACGGTTCAGCGGGCGCTGCCCCCTGCCCTCATGGGCAGGGCAGGCCTACTGGCTGCCAGTCACCCCAACGCTCCCTCTGTCTATGGCAGGTGCTGCCCCTTACCCCCATGGGCTGGGCAGGCCTGCTGGCTGCCAGTCACCCCAACACTCCCTCTATCTGCTCTTGCCCTCCAGAATCCTACAACGCTAGACTTCAACAAACGTGGCCGCAGCGGTAAATTCCGCCTTGTGACCAAATTCAAAAAGGAGAAAAGCAGCAAGAACAAAGAAATCCGAGGCAGCAGCAGCAGCACCGGCCTCCCTGGTAGCTAGCCCTCCGCAAGCACAAGCGTGCCCCCTGCCTGCCCATCTGAGACCCGTCTCTCCCCCTCTCTCCACCCCCACTGGCGTGTCTTCACTTCGTTAGCCAGACCGTCCTCGATAACATTTTGTTTCTAGGCTTGAGACCCCATAGATGGCCCCGGGTGTGCGCTGTCCCAGGGGCGATGCCTGGCCCCGACCAAATGGGAAGAGGCCTCCTGAGCTTCCTTCATTGTCTGCGGGTGGGGGGACAGGAGGTGACACTGGCAACCTCGGCGATCACAGTGACTTTGGGGCTCAGGTCCGCGAGCATCCTCCAGGCCCCTGCTGCTCCCGCTTCCTCTGTTGGGATCGGTGATTTCCCTCTGATTGAATCTCTCCTCGAATCAATCTGCATAATCAATCTGCATCCGCAGGGTGGTTGCACCGGGAACACAGATCCCATTGGGGGCAAAATGGCAGACTGGCCCATGGGGCCTTCCCATTGGACGATTCATTTGGCCCTCATCTGCCTTGGGTGCATCCCAGCCTCAGATTTTATGTCTGCTTTGGGCTCGGGGCTACCACCATCTTTTTCTCGTGAAAACGTTCTCCTTTATTGCGAGGAATCAGAGCAGGGGGGCTTCTCTCCCAAAGATTAGGCACTGTCTGATTTTCCCTCTTAAAACACTAGTCCAGAGACTGAGGTCCTGTGAGCCATTGTAGCCGGTCCAGCTTCTGTCAGATATGTTTCAACCACTACGTCTTCCCCGCTGAGCCCTGCTCTCAACCGGGTCTAAAATAACCCCTCAGAAAGGCCACGCAAAGGCTGGTCTGGCTGTGTTTTAAGCTGTGTTTTTCCTTTGCAACTAAATAATTAAAATTACAACTAATAATTAAAGGATGAGGTCACTTTAAAAGAAAATAAAATGCAGTCCCAGGTTGCAAAGTACTGCTGCCTCTAGGCTGGGCCTGCGTCCTCCATAAGTCAGAGCCGGCGTGGAATCCTTGGCCCAAGTTCTGCAAAAGATGGCAACTCTTTCTTTCTGGGTGTAGGGAAAGATGGCCGGGAAGCCAAGGACCAACTACACTGGCAGCAGGTGCCCCCTCAGGGAGGGCTCTCACCTCACTTCTCAGACACCCGCCAATTGCTGCTCTCCTGGGCACTGGGTGGCGGGCGCTGGGCTCCCTCTGCTTCCTCCTGAGGCCTTGGCGCTGGGGTCCTCGCTTAGCCCCCTCCTGCTTTTCCGTCTCTGACAGTTCACGTCTGGGGCACGGAGGAAGTCGCGGCCTGGCTTGAGCATCTCAGTCTTTGTGAGTATAGAGATATCTTCATCCGCCACGACATCCGGGGCCCTGAGCTCCTGCAGCTTGAGCGGAGGGACCTCAAGGTACTTTCCTGTTGTCACATCCTGCCCCGTGGGTGCGCAGGTCACATGGTTCCCAGGCTCTGCCCTCGAGGACTTTCCAGTCTATGGGAGGAAACCGTGTACCTGAAAAGGGCCCAGAATGCCAGGAAGAGGCTGGGCCCAGTGCCCTGATGATGGGGGCGGGGGCAAGGGCTGGAGCAGCCCAGATGGGTGAGGGTGACTGGACGGCCACAAGGTGCTGCCCGGCTTGTGCCTCAGGGGCCAGCACAGGGTGGTCTGACGGGCCGGGGGGTGGGGGTGTCATTGGTGGTGTCCTAGGTCATTTTTATACAGGGTTTCCTCCCGTTTTTTCCTTCCATAAGCCCTGGGGACCCAGCTGAGGCAGCCTGATGACACCCGGCTGGGCCTTGGGCTGCTCCCGGTTGGCTCTCTGGTCGTTCTCCTTAGGCTCCATGGTGGGTTTTCCTTTTGGCTTTCAGGACCTCGGGGTGACCAAAGTGGGCCACATGAAGAGGATCCTCCACGGAATCAGGGAGCTGAGCCGGAGCGCTCCTGCCAGCGAGGCCTAGCCAGCATCTTCACAGCATGCGCCTGCCCCTCCTCCCCCAACTGAAACATCCGCGCAGGGCCTGGCATGCCCACCGCCTGCCTTCCCGGGCAGGGCAGCTGCTAGCAGAGCTTATATCATGGTGCTACTCTCTTCCACGTGGGTATGGCTTGTCAGGAGGACCCTCGCCGGCCCAATGGATGGAGGACACTTCCACGTGCTCCCCTTCAGCCCCCGGGCAGGTCTTAACCACAGCAACACAGCTACCTTCCAAACAGAGGCCTGGCACCTTCACGACTGCCAGGGACGTCCCAGAGCCCAGCACCTGCCTTGGCTGGGTTTTGTCCTGTGTGCTCAGATACCTGTTGACAAACTGCGCCTGGAGTAAGCCTGGGCTCTGCCCAGAAGATAAGGAGCAGCCCCATCGCAGCCCCTCCCCAAGCCCAGCTCCGGCCTCAGCCCATGGCTGGGGTGGGCAGCCCCTGGGCTTCACGGCCTTTGAGCTGTTCCTGTGACACCTTCCCAGTGGATCCAGTGTGATTGTCCGTATTGCAGCCCAGATGAGAATGGGGGCTCTGTCCTGGAGCCTTTTAGAGCCCATCCTCACTCCTCTTCACCCCACCAGTGGAGCTCCCAGACCCTCTCAAGCTCTCAGGCCCAGAAGCCCTTTGCCGCCAAGTGTTTCTGGAGAGTCAGGAGAATGGACCCTCATCTACTGTGGGGCCAGAATCCAGACATCTGTTAAAGAGAGAAACAAACCCGCTGTGCCCCCACATGCCCCATCCTGCCCCCCCTTAGGCTTATCTGGTGGTGCAGGACCCTGATGCCATTGGAATGGGGATAGAAACCAAAAGAGGCCGTTTTTCCTCAGGGTGAGAGGAGAAGCATGTGCCTGGCCGCCTACTCACTGCGCCCTTTGTCTCCTTCCTTCTTTACGAGTCTCACTCTCAGGAGCCTCACGAATCAGTTCTGTTCCACCAACATTTATTAAGAGGCAGTTCTGTCACCTCCGGGGGGGACGTGCCAGAGGCTGGGAATCCAAAGACCCCACCCCAGGCCCCATCTTCACAGACCCCCATGAGGTCAATGGGAGTAGAGTGCGGCCACGTCAGGCACCAAAATGCGCAAGAGAGTGCATCTATCCTTCTCGGGGCTCAGAAAACCTCTGCCGTGACTGCCCGGCTTGCTTGATCGTCACAGACCCGTGAGAAAACCAGGGCAATGATTGTTGTGGAGCAAATTAATGAAGAAGTGACCGGAAGCCAAGACAGGTGAGGAGAGTCACCCTGCATGGCAGGGAGTTGGGCGTTTCTAGGGTAGCTGATACAATCGGTATCAAGCGTGAAGGCCCCGAGAGATCAGCTGGCATTTTGGGGCCCTGGACTGCTCCGGAAAGCAACCTGGGGACACCTGTGTACCCCTTCTCAGGAGCCAGACTCCACATGCAAACAGCGGGATACAGAGGATTGCAGAGGAAGCCAATTCTATTGATAGACAGTCACCAAAATATTCCATAATGTTCATAGGCCACAGGTTAAGTCCTCCATTTTACAGAGTAAGAAACAGGCCATAGTGCCCTGGGTTCCTGAGTGTGCCTGATGCCTGGAGATCCTAAAACCTGCCCGTGTAACAGAAGGAAGGCCTCCCAGGGCAGAAGCCATCCCTCCTCTTTTAGGATTTGCCCATATCCCCTTCTGTCTTCACACACTCTCCCATGGACACTTCTGTGCAGAAGGTTGCAGTCTTCTTGGGGATGTACGTCCCTCTGCATTCGTAGTCCAGTCCAGCAGTGCCCTTGGTGCTTGGGGAGCCTGGAACTTCTTGGAGGTATTTCACGCCTCTCCAAATCTTGAGTGGGGAGGGAATGCCCTGGCACCTGTTGCCATTCAGCGGGGCATGTGCCTCCAAAAGGACTGTCATCATTGGATTAGAATCCTGTGCTAGCTATCTCTCAGCACCACCTCCCCTCCCTGCACATGCGTGCACAGGCACATACCATACGCGCGCGCGCGCGCGCGCACACACACACACACACACGGCCTTCTGGACAGACACCCAAAATCGCGATTGACTTGGCCAACAATGAGCGGCAGCAGGATCCCAGGCCCCAGACTCCTGAGCCACCTTGCCCACCAGCTTAGTGTCTTGAGCCCAGAATTCTCAGTCCTCTGCTGGTCCTTGGACATTTCCTCCAGACCCATGGTATCTAAAATTAGACCCAATTACCAACATAAAAGTTTTAGAAAATGTCAGATTTCCTTCAGGAATGTCTAGTATTTTGTAGGGATTCCAGCACGGTACCAGGCATGCTGCCCATGGGGGAAATTGCAGCTCTGCTCCCATCTCAAAGGGGAGAGTGGCCCTACCCTCTTTGCCAGAACATTCACCGCAGGCACCCCGACCACTAGGCTTTCCTCTGCTGGTCACCTCCTAGAAGGGAGTGGGTCATACTAGCGCTGCCTGCCTGCCAGAATGACCTGAGAGAGTTCTTTAAATGGGAAATTTTCTCTATTGGTACTGAAAGCAGAATTGAATTTATTACAGTTGCATTTAGAGAAGTTCTTCTGGAGATCCTGCTGTGGCTAAATCAAGGTAAAACTTGGAAACCCAAAAGAGGTACCGTGGCTTCAGAGTAGACAATGTGCCTAGAACCCAGGAGGACCCAGGTCTGGGTCCTGCCACAGAAGTTTACTGGCTCTGCAATTCTGGGCAAACCACTTGGGTTCTCTGTGCCTTGGGTTCTTCACCTTGACCCCGGGGCATGTAAACTGTCTACTCAGGAGTTCTAAGTACCAGAAGTCCATGTCCGTAGCAGTGGCTGGCTAGGGCACAGTCATGACATCATTGTCATCGTGCCGTTTGTTTGGGGAGCCGAGATGTGGCAGAAGGAGGCAGCCAGAGCAGAGACGGGCCCTTTCTTGGCAGTCCCAGTTGGTGTCTGGCAGGGCTCTTGGCCAGCAGGTGCATGTGCTGACATCTGGTCCGTGGCTTGGCCAGTCCCTTAGTTTTCTCTCCTTGCATAATCTGCATTGTGGTCACTTCACACACGGGCATCTCCAGGTCGGCTTGACCCACCCCTGTGGGACAGGACGGAGAATTTAAAATTAAAAACTGAAACAAAATGCGGTTTTCCCGTGCTTAGTAGATCTTGATTTCCTGCTGTTCACATTTCCCAGTAGAGATGGAATCAGATGTCTTCAGTACTGCACAGCCTTCCACTAATAATGGGAAATGCTGGCAGTCACTGTCCCTCCTCCCAAGTCTTCTCAAGGCCAGGCAGGCCCAGGTCCCCTGATGTGGTGTCCAGGCCTCTCCTCCAGAGCTGAACCCAGGCTTCAGAGGAGGCTTCTCTAGCTTCTCTCTTTGCCCCCCTGTGCTCCTGTTCCTGCTGCCTTGGCTTACATTGGTCTGCCTCCCTTTGGAATTCCCTGGCCACGCTTGCCCTGGGGTTTTTTAATCTCAATGTAAGGCCTGACATTTGTCCCTGTCACACATCATCTTCTTAGATTAGGCCCGATATTCTAGCGTGTCTCCAAGTCTTTCTGAATTGTCTTCTGAATAATATTCTTACTAACTGCCCCTTCCAACTTTGTCATCTGTGGACTTGATCAGCGTGCCTCAGCTGCCTTCATCCAGCACCGAGAATCCCTGGGTAGGGCCCACTGGCCCTTCTCAAAAGCCCGTGCTCTGGTCTCTCTAGCCAGACCAATCCAGCAGCTTTTATGCAGTCCTCATCTTTCCATCTTGGCCCAAGTGTGATTCCAGCCTCTTTGACAAATGCAGAACCTTCGGGGCTTCCTTAATCTGCCGCCCCAGTCTTGTATCCCTGCCAGAAAAAAGGGAATTGTTGGTCAGGCCTAGCTTGTTCTCAGTAATCTCACACTGGCTCTTAAAAAAAAATTAGCATTTCAGGCATCTGTTTTCTTTTTAATTATTGATGCATTTTATTTTGACATCCTGTTCCTTTCTGAATGCCCTCCCCAACTGCTGCCCAGCAAGCTTTCTCTTACAACAGACATTTACAGAAACAGTGTATTCACCATTCCCTGCCCATGGCTCCCCATGTCTTTACTGACGGGAGGTGCACATTCTCATCTCTTCTCCATGGCCAAGCTCGGCCATCAGAATTACAAAGCATTTCAGCAAAATTAACCGACACTGACTGAATCTGGTAGAATTGGCTGTGTCCCAATACCTTAGCCCCCCATCTTGGCTGAGATAGAAGGGAGGTGCATGTTCCCAGCTCTTCCCTTGAGCCAGAGCTGGTCATTAGAATGACCTAGAGTTCATTTCAGTTTTTTGTTATTTCTGTTCGCATTCGTGTTGTGTGTCTCTCTGCTTGGGTCCACTTATCTCACTCTGGATCTACTAAATCTTCCCATGCTTCTCTGAACTCTTTGTAGTCATCTTTTCCTATGCAGCACTGACATTCCGTTACTTTGATGGGCTGCAGTTTGTTGAGCCTTTCCACAGTTGATGGACACCTACCTCCCTGCCCTGTCTCTGTGGTGTCTGACACCTTCCTTCCTGTCTCTGAACCACATTCATCGCTTTGTCGGGAGGGTGCCATTTGAGGAATCAAGCATTGTCAGTGTGGACCATGCATCCGCTCCAATCTCAGCCCTTCTGGGCAGCTCCGGCTGAGTTGTTGAACCTGCCTTGGGCCTCTCTGACTCAGGGGCTTCCTTCTCTAAGGCTGTCACGCAGCAGGTCGAGGTGAAAGCAAGCTTGCCTGCCTAGGACACTGCAATCTATTTCTTCCTTCCCTTTCTGAAAATCTGGGCATTTGCCATCCTCTGCCAGCTCCCAAATCAAGAGAGTGGTTGGCTCATTTGGGATTTGGTGGTGTGGGTCCATGCTCCCTCAGGAGTGCAGTAACCACTGAGCCACACGGCTTCTGTCCTGGGTCAGCTGCCTAGGTTGTAGATGGCAGAGATGGGGGCAGGGGTGTGCAGCCAAGAGAGCAGCCTCTCAGTGGGGGCCCCAATGAGGCCTGGCAAGGTGTCCTGGGGGTGGAGGAGGAAGGCAGGCCAGGAGCGCAGTGTGCAGGAGAACCTGTTGAGTGACCATCATAGACGTACGATGGTGGAGGGGGAAGATCAGGATTGGGATGGGAATGGGGAGCAAGGGATTCGGGTTCTGGTCACAGGCCCACTGTGGACCTTCAGTTCCTCATCTCTGAACTGACAGTCAAGTCAGAGGAGCCACTGAGTCTAGGCCGAGGCAGAGGAACATCAAGAACAGCTGACTGTCACAGCTGCCCTTCCCACGGAGGAGGGCAGGAGAACAAGGCCACGAGGCTCGCCAGAGGGCCTCTAGAAATGAGAACTGATAGAGTTTCAGAGAGATTGGGTCTAGAAGGAGCCCATGGAGTCTCTTCCTAAGAAAATCATAGGGTTAGAGAAGCATCCACTGCAGGTCACTAAGTGGGTCACTGAGGTTTGCGGAGCACTGCCCGCATCCCCATGGGGGATATGTGATAGAAACGCCCCCATTTTGCAGATGAGAAAGCAAGCTACAGAGTGGTTAGGTGACTTTCCCAGGGTAATGCACTCAGGACGTGTTGGAGCCTGTGCAGATGCTAAAGGAGGGGTGGGCTCTTCCAGCAAAGGCTGGGGGCCCGTGTGCTAGAAAGGTCCCACAGGCAGGTGCCAGTCGGACCAGCCGCCCTCTGAGGCTCTGATAGTTGGTGCCCCCCCCCCCAGACTCTTCTGTGCCCGCCAACCTCACTGAGTAGGCACCTGCCATCAGAGGACTGGGATGCTTTTCTGAGCCTCATCGTCTGACAACGCAGGATCTAATGATCTGACCCTGACCTCGTTGTGCAGGCGCAGAATCAGGCCCAGAGCGGCGGTGCTTAGCAGCCCCAGCCACATGGGGTCCAGGTGGGCAGGAGACACAGAGGGCCCTCCTTCCCTCCTAGACCCTCCCAAGCTCCCCAGACTTTAGAATTCATACAGATGGGGTTCAAGCAAGAGGTTTTAGGCTTCAAGAGCGAGGACACCCCCTCACACACAGCGTTTCTCTCCATCACTAGTGAATTTCCCAGCCTGCCTAGAAGCTGTGATGGCCAGGAGCCTCCCCACCCACCCTGCCAAGGACAAGCCTTTGCTTTCTGTGGTTGTTGAGAGTATTATTTTAAAATGTTTATTATCTGGTCAAAACAAAACAAAAACAAAAAAGATTGTTTACGTAAAGTTGTGTGGTTTTCTTTTTAAAACAATTGTGTGTACTGTAAACAGCTGGAGTGTCTCCTGAAGAAGTCAGCAGCAGCCCATTGGCCAGCGCTGTTCAGGACATTGTGATGTCACTGTTCTTGCACGTGGGTCACTGGACTGTGTTGCTGGGTCCTGAGGAGCCATGGTGGCAGGCAGTGGACTCTGGCAGCGTCTGTTCCTCTGGGGGTCCCAGCTGCGGTGCCCGTGGTCCTGCCTGAGGGAAGGAGGGAGCATCTTGGAGCCAAGGTTTCGTGCCTTAGGATGGGACCCAACTCTCCTCATATTTATTATCTTAATTTATATAGTGATTACCATGGAAACAAACGCCTCTTGTATTGTATGTACATAGTTCACATCTGGCTGTTGTAAATAAGTTGGTATTGTATATAAAGGGAGCCTGTTTTCCACCCTCCACCGCCTAAGCCTGCGTTGTCATTGTCAGGCCCTTTGGCAAAGGGCCGCGCCGCAGGACGGGCAGTGGCACGTCCTTCCAGACTGAATCCACGCTGCTTTTTCAGCAGTGGGCCTAGAGAGGGTGAAACATGCAAAGGAGCCTTGTTGGGTGGGTGCAGTGAGTCCCAGAAAGCTGTAGCTGAAACCCAAGGTTGCCCAGACCTCATTCACTGGGGCAGGGAGGACAGGGACCACACCCAAATGACCAGGGTGGCAAGGTCGGCCATTGCGGGTCACCCACAGTGTGAGCTACCTCGAGCCCCAGGAGGGCCCAGTGGGCCCATGGCGGGACTCACATCCAGGTCCAAGGCCTGCTTCCCAGTCATGGCTAATGATGTGAGGATAGCTGAATCTAGAACTTGACCAAGGCCTTCAGTGTGGGGTGGGGCTTGCCTGTGGCCCCACTTTACAGATGGGTTAACAAGCAGAGAGAGGTCAGCGGACTAGCCCAGAGTCACACAGCACGTAAGTGTCTGAGGCCAAATTTCAAGCCCACACCTCTCTCTACTCTGCCACTTCACTGCCTCTGTTGAAATAGGACTTGTGTGAAACCATGTCCCCAGGAAGTGTTCCGATGGGGCTTCATGGCCAAAGGCTGGAAGGAAGGCAAACAATGTGTAGACAGAGTCTGTACAGAGCAAAGACACAAAATCAGGACAGAGCTGCTGGGGGGTATGGCATCGGCTGCACTTGAAGGAAGAGAGAGAAACCAAGGCAGCAAGTGCCTTCCAGACATGAGGGTGGGGGAGACAACCAGAGCCAAAGGCATGGAGGCAGGAGATGAGCAGAGAAGGCAGGAATCCCCAGCATCTGGGGGTCTTGAAACACCAGTTTACCACTGGTGTTTGTAAGAGGAGGGATGGGAGGCAGGGAGACCGGCAGGAGACCACAAGGGCTTGAACTGGGATGGAGGCTCCATGAGCAGAGAGAAGGGGATGTGGAGGACAAGAGATGGATGGTCTGGCAGTGGACCAGAGCTCGGGAGGGAAGCAGCTTTGCCCCTCCCCCATCCCTCCTCTCCAGACTTGGCACCTCTTTCATAGGTCTCAGTGCTTGTCCCTTGAGTCTGCAGCTTTAGCCTGCATGAATGACTCCCATTAGACTCTGGACCCAGCACCCACCCACCAGAAAAGTCCACTTTCCCTTTGCTAAGTCATGGAATTCAATCAGGAGTAGGGGTGGAGAATTTATTCAAAACTC
The DNA here is from genome assembly GCF_011100635.1 of Trichosurus vulpecula. Classification (NCBI taxonomy): domain Eukaryota; kingdom Metazoa; phylum Chordata; class Mammalia; order Diprotodontia; family Phalangeridae; genus Trichosurus; species Trichosurus vulpecula. The sequence continues at coordinate 1,055,951 of NC_050579.1, forward strand.
TAGAAGAAAAGGAACGAAGCTGAGCAGCAGCAAAAGAGTCATGTCTCATGAACCCTTCCCACCCCCAGCAGCCCAAGCCCTTTTTGACCTATAGGCAACCCCTACTCAGATTCAACCCCCTTGTGGGGTCCACCAATGGCACTCCCAATGCCTGGGAGGTTGCATCTTCTCTCAATGGCAATGAGACCACCAACATCCACAGCTCCACCTCAGCCTCCCCCAGCCCAGACACCATAGCTACAAGGCAAGAGGCCAGCAGCAGCTTTGCCTCCTTGCAAAGAGCTGAGCACATCTTCCATCATGTGCTCTCTTCCTCAGCCCCCACCTCCTACCAAATGTGTGTAGGCACAGGTCCATGCCCAGCTCTGTCCTGTGCAAGAGGGATGGGAACGTCGAGCAATGAGCCACAGAAGGTCTTTGAGCAAATCACTGAGAAGTGAGCTGCACATGCAGGTGTTGGTGAGGAGAGACTGGAGTTGGGGGGATCAGCAGAAGGGCCTGGGGTTTGGGGTCAAAAGAGGAGCCAAGTTCCAACCTTGATCCCCTTCTTACTGTCTGCGTGACTGCTTCCATTGGCTCATCTCAAAAAGGACCAAGGGTTAGGGTTAGGGGTTGACTAGACAGTCACCATGGCTTCCTTTGGTTCTAAATCCCAAGACCAGGAAGAGGAAGGTAATGAGGAGCCCAACCAGGGTGTTGGCGATCAGAAGAGAAAGGAAGACCCAGGGGACAAGGCAGTGAATGGGCTGGGGGAGCAGGGAGGGGCTGAGAGCACGACCCGATGTGGCATCGACAGAATCGGTCTTCTTCCTGCTCCCCTCCATCTGGCTGGCTCACTGTTCTTAGACTCATCCTGGAAGCTCCCTCAGGTGGAGAACATAACTGACTTTTCACCTCCAGGCCCCAGGGTGTTGTAGACAGACCCATGCGCCCTGGATAAAGGACTCCCTCAATTCTCTATTGAACATGGCCCAAGAATGAAGACAATGTTGTGTTTATCCTCAAATAGGACCAATTACCCCTCATCCCGGGGAGAACTCTCACCCCACTGAGCCAATCACAGATTCAGAGACATCTGCCCTAGCGCTGATATTTTCACAGAGTGCTGGTTTCTCCTCTCTCCCTGCTCCACGATAAACCCACTCAATCTGGACCTTGATCTTGTACTCCTGACCCTGCGTTCACATGCCAGAGCAACCCTTCCACTCAATATCTCTAGCCACACTGACTTTGCCCAGCAAGCATGAACCTTAGATTATGCTCTTTATGTTATGGAAGCCCAGTCTCTCAAGTATTCCCCAGGGAAAGGTCAGAAAGAATCCATTGGAGCTCCAAATTTGACACTGAATGGCCCAACACCAAGCTTCCTTCTTGCAATTCTATGCTTCTTTATTGGATTTGGAACTGGGTCCAAGGTTAGGAGTTTTGCTAATTTGGAAACTAAGGTGCCACCTTCTCCTTTGGCATCTTGCAAGCCAAAACACAAATATATTCAAGTGTTATTGCTAAGGGAGTTTCAAGAGAAGATACCTTCATGGTCTCCAAGAATCTGTAGAAACAAACAGAAGGGTAGAGTTGTTGTCATTAGGCATTTTGTTGGGCACCTTTCAAGAGCCAAAGTGAAACACAATGGAGGGATGAGGGATAGGAGTGTGAACACTGAATTCTGAGTTATCCTAATGTAAGACACTCCTGGAATCCCTGTGCTACAGCCTCTGCCTTCAGCAGAAAGAGGAAAATGATCTGAGAATTATCAGCTCTGAAAGCACTTTGGGAGTTTTCCCTGGTCTGAAACTAGGTATGTGAACAGTTTGTCCTTCACTAAAATAAATCAATAGATAAAATAAAAATAAATAAAAAATCAAAGCTAAAACCCTGGTTCTAAGATAAAATAAATATGGTAGTGTTCCCTCCTCCGAGGAGGTAGCATCTCAGCTAAAGATTGTAGCCAATGCTAGAAGCCATAAGAAGCCTTAGAACAGGGATTCTTAACCTAGGGTCCATGAATGGATTTCAAGGGATCCTTCAACTTGGATGGGGAAAAAAATTACATCTTTGATTTCATTAACTTCTAACTGAAAGTTGGCATTTCCTTCAATTATTTAAAAATAAGATTCTGAGAAGGGGTCCATAAGCTCCACCAGACTGCCAGCCAAGGAGTCCATATCACAAAAACAAACAACAGACCCAGTAAAGGAACACCTAGCCATGGGCATGAGACCAGTAGAGCAACATACAGCAGAGGATATAGACCCCACAAGACTGTCAGGGAACACATTGAATATGAACAGAATAGTCACATTTCCATAAGACACTTGGCAACCCTGCCAGAGATATGCTTTGCCTCTCTGCATATGCCTCTTGGCCACGTGTGTTCCTCACAAGCATGCCTTTCCTTTGATGGTATGGGAATCTGTGGAAGTGTGTGCCTCAGTTTTATAGGGGGAAGAATGTTCTAATGCTGCTTTTCTTACAATGCCATTTCATTAATTCCCTTTGCTTTGAACTAATTGTGTCCTCTGGCTGATAAATAAAAGTAAATACATTGATGGGGGCTCATAAGCTATGCCTTTTTCCAGTGGATTCAGACCCAAAGATTCCCTTAAACCTTAGATATCTTTGTTCAGAGTCCCAAACACAAGCGGGGAGGTATCCCAAGTTCTATGTAAATATATTGAGTTTAAGATAATAATGAGACAGCCAAGTGGAGACATGACTTTGGAGCCCAGAAGAGAGATCACAAGTTGAGTGAGAGAAGAAAAGGAATGAGGACTGACTCTAGGGAAAAGAAAATCTGGAGTCAGAGATGAACCGGGCCAGCTCCAATCACACAAGGCACCACTGAAGCCAGAACCTTTGTACGTTCTGGATAAAGGCTCAGTTTTGCTCTTGAGGTCTGATGTAGAGTGACACCCTGCGGTGTCCAGCGCCCCACCTGATTCTCACCTCGATCGAGTCTGGTGCAGGAGGGCTTCAGCTGCCTCTGGCTGGGCATTCTTGAAAGTCTGGAACATGGAGAAAGACTGTAGAAATCCCATCAGGCCGGCGACTGTAAAGGAAATTCCACTTCCCTGAAAAGTAACTCTGCAGGGGAGGAAACAATTAAGCGAGGCAGGTGTCCATGCTTGTTGTGGAATAATAAACATCTTCACATCATAGTGTTTCTAAGCCGCTTCAGGCTGTCAACATGCTGTATCACCCACCGTTCCCTCTGACCTCACAACTATCCCATGAGGCAGATCTTGGAGATATTACTAACTCCATCTTCCAAAGGAGGAAACTGAAGCTCAGAGAGAAGAAATAAAAGAGCCCTGGCTTAAGTCAGAGGATCTGGGTTCCAGTCCTACCTCTGATGTTTGCTACCTGTTTGACAGAGAGGACAGATCACCGCCTCTCCTGGCATAAGCTTTTCTATCTGTCCAATGGAACAGTTAGATTAGATGGGCTCTGAGGCCTCAGTCAGCTCTAGAGGGACAATGACTTGAATAGGGTCACGTGGGTAATCAGCCGAGATAAGGTTTGAACCCAGGTCTTCCCAACTCCAAGAGCAACACCTGCTGCTTCTGCAGGTGCTCTTAAAATCCCATTTGCAACACACCAAAAAACTTTTGTAATAGGCATCTGAGATGACGCAGATGTCTGATTCCTTCCGGGTAGAGAAACAACTAATTCTTCTCCAAAATGATTCCAATACCAGCTAGTTGTGTGACATTCCCTCTCTGGGCTGAGCCATAAAAGGAGGGTATGAATCTAGAAGAGACCTTTTCCAGTTCTAGAATGCTCTTTTAATGGTGCAGCCCGATAGATACTTTGTTGGAAGGTGGGGATAACAGCTTCTGGGTAGAAAATCCACAACTCTATCACAGGTGGGATTTAGATTCAAGTTTTCCCAAAGAGGTTTAAAAATAGAGAGTCAGGAAGGATTTAGTTAATTCATATTTATAAGCAAGAGATTGAAAACCCTCTTTGAGAGCTCCTTCCAGTAGTGGGATTTTTTTTTTTTTGCATTTTAAGATCTTTAGTATTTTCCCACAGTTCTCTACAAGGTGTCCCAAAGTCTTCGTGAAGTTTTAAGCTATTAAAACTTATAGCTATTAAAGCTTTAAAACTTAAAGCTTCACAAAGACTTTTGGGACACCTTGTATAAGAAAGGACTTTGGCAATGAGTTTCTCACCTTTTTTTGTCTGGAAAAGGCACAAGATCTAGTATCTCTTGGTATTCAGAGAGGAGGACATGCAATTTTTCATTTGCATACTTGTTAAGGACAGCTTGAGTCTGCAATGAAAAAACTCCATTAAGACAGGAAGAAAGGAAGAATTGTGGTTCATTCTCTGCAGGGGTTCTCAGAAATAGTGCCTTGTAACAGTCTTCTGGGTGGTATGCAATGCTGGACCAAAATAGAAGGCCAATGAGAATGTGACAGTTTTGCAGGGAGAGGTAGCCAGTGGTCTGAAAAAACTGGAAAACTGGGGCAGGCAGAAGTGACTTGACCAGGGTCATGAAGCTAGTAAGGGTCTGCAGCAGGATTCAAACTCAAATCCTGCTGACTCCCTACACTAGAATTCTAACCCCTCCCCCATGCTGCCTCTCTAAAGAAATCCGAGGGATCATGATCTATGTCAGTGAATGGAGGACCCAGATGGGCAAAATCACAAACCCCTGAAGGTCCAGGACACCTAAGTAGAGTCTATGGATGGGTAAGGGACTGACACCCATTAGCCCTGACAGTTACATTCATCTTTCTTTTAAAAGGAATAAGGAAATCATAGCATGGTTATGATAATTAATATAGTCATCATCATTATAAACATTTACCTATGACTTTAAGGTATGGAGAGAGTTTTACACATTATTCATCTGAGTCTCCTAACTCCATGAGAGGTACAGATGGATAGAGAGGCAGACTGAGGCTAGATGTCACACCCCTAGTGTCTGAGATATAATCTGCACTCAGGTCTTCTTGGCTCTGGGTCCAATCCATTGTACGATCTAGAGGCCTCACTAAATAATTCTATATGTGGAAGCAAAGTTATTGGTGTGGCAGGTCACTGTAGGCCGGGGGTTCTTTACTGGGGGTTCATGGAGAGATTTTAGGGAATCTGGGCACTTGGGAAAAAAATCACATTTTTTCCCCAACCTCTAACTGAAATTTAGCATTTCCTTCGATTATGAATTTTTAAAAAGCACATTATTTGTGTTATGGTGTCCAGAGGCTTCACCAGATGACCGGCACAAAAAGGTTCCAGTAGCCCCGCTGTAGACATGACCTTCGGCAGAAAAAAGATGCTGGGATTCCCTATAAGCCCCCAGAGCCATGGCAGGTGGGAAGGGGAGAGAAGTGCCAGATGCTGATCCCAACAACTTGCACACGGCCCTTGGGGCCACACGGGGGGGGGGGGGGGGGGGGGGGAGGTGCCGCGGGGGATGCCTTCCAGCTGATGGTCAAAGGAGATCCTGGCGAGGGGGTGGAGCGTGCCAGGACTTGTGAGCCCCCCACATTCTTGTAAGCACCCGCACACACACCCCTACCTCCCACCCCCTACCCCCCGCATCTCCTGGAAATACCTTCACTTGCCCAAAACACCAGCCCTGAAAATAAACAAATGGTCAACTTGATGTTGACTCTAGGTGGAAAGTGAAATGCGCTAAGTGGTGTTTGGCAAAGGTCCCAAACCCATTTCCCAGCCCCACAAACCGCTCCACCGGGGGGAGGGGCCAGCCTCCCTGACCCCTGTTATCATCAGTTTGTATCAAAGAAAGTTCAGATGCTAAATCTGATGGATCTCTTTTGAGGAAGGCAGCCCAAGGCCTGGGACTGCTGGAAAGGAGCCGCGCCCAGGACCCCCCAGTGTGTGGAGCTCTTGGTCTATAGGGCATCCCAGGAGTCCGCTCCTTTCCAGCAGACTCTGACCGCAGCACAGTGGAGCAGAGGCAGGAGTGGGGAGAGAGAAAGCTAGCTGGCATGGGAGCCAGGAAGGCTGGGGGGCTGCCTCTGATGCAGCCTGGATGGGGGACCCCGCCGGGTCAGCTGCTGAGGCTCCTTTCCAAGACAGAGTTGAGGTGCTGACCTACATTGGTAGAGAGAGTTTCTCTGTCTGGGATTCCTCTATGTCAGCGAAATCCCAGGTCCAGTCACCCTTCGGCCGCACCCACCTCCCTGAAGATCTCAGTGAGCGCCTCAGAGCAGTCCCCATAATGGATCTTCATTCTGGGGGTGTAGGAGCTGAGGCTCACACAGCCCCCCGGCTTCAGAACGCGATCAACTTCTCTCATGAAGGGCTTGATGTCAAACCAGTGGGCGGCCGTGAAGGCCGTGAGCAGGTCCACGGAGCCATCGGCCACCGGGAGAGCTTCTGCCGGGGATACGCTGCAGAAAGAGGAGGCCAGTGACCATTGCAGGCCAGGAAGGGAGCAGTCCCTCTGTCCCTGTCTCTCTGTCACACACACACACACACACACACACACACACACACACACACACACGAGTCAGCAATCATTATGCTCTGATCCAGGGACACTGACCTCATGACACTCCCATTTCCCACCTCCGGGCATTTGTCCTGGCTGTCCACCAAGTTCGCAACCTTCTCCAGCCTCATCTCTGCCTCTGGGCTTCCCTGGTTTCCTTCAAGTCTCAGCTAAAATCCCACTTTCTACAGGAAGCCTCTTTCCATCCCCTTAATTCTAGTGTTTCTCCTCTGTTAATTATTTCTTGTTTATCCTGTCTATGGCTTGTTTGTAAATACTCATTGCATGTTGCTTCCCTTAGACTCTGAGCTTCTTGAGGGCAGGATCTGTCTTTGGCCTTTCTCTGTATCCCTAAGATTAACACTGTGCCTGGCATATAGTAGGTGCTTCATAAATGTTTATTGACTGAGTTCCCTATAATTCTATCACTCCAATTCAGGAGCTTCTTCTCACCCCCTAAAAGAGTAAAGAACACTGGCCCAGAGACAGAAAAGGTGGGTATGTTTCAGTTTCTTTATCTTTGAATGGAGGGGATTGGACTATGACCCCCAAGGTCGCTTGGGTTTTAGCAAATATTTCCAGCCAAACTTACCAGTAAGAAACTTGAGAGGGGCTGTGTGTTTGCTTGGCCTGCTGAATCTGAGCCTCACTGATGTCCGTCCCCAGGACCCTGGCAAAGTGAGGGGCCAGGACCTGGGTGCTCTGACCCGATCCACAGCCGACATCCACCGCCAGGTCATAGGGTTTGCCTTTCTGAGGAAAGAGAGGGCGTCGGTCCCAGCCTAGCCTCACAGGAATAGGGGCCAACGAAGAGGTGCAAGGGAAGGGGCATCATGGCGGACAGAGGAGTTAGGGAGCAACGAGAGAGGGAGGAAAGCATGGGGTAATGTCTGCCCTCTGACATTCCCTTCCACCCAGCCTCTAGACATCTTGTAGGTAAGGACTCGTCTCCCCTCCCTGAGGGCAGGGACCATGCTTCTGCCTTTGTACCCCCAGCACTCAGCACCACGCCTGGCACATAGCACTTAACAGATCCCTGTTGACCCACTGCTCTAAGATGGAAGGATGTGGAATTAGGGTCTGAGCGCTGGCCGACCCCGAAGGCCCACGGCGGGAACAACAAAGGGCCGACAGCAGAACAGTAAGGGCAGCCTTGGTGTGGCAGAGATAGTGCTTGAGCTGGAATCAGAGTGGGAGAGGAAAGAAGCATTTATACGACGCCTGCTGCATCCGAGCGCTTTACAAATATTATCCCATTTCATCTTCACAACAACCCTGGGAGACAAGTGCTATCATCCCCATTTTACACTTTAGGAAACTGAGGCAAACGGAGGCTAAGTGATTTTATTCCCAGCCAGGAGGCGTCTGAGGCTGGATTTGAACTCAGATCTTCTCTACTCCAGGCCCAGCATTCTATCCCCTGTGCCACCCAGCTGCCTAACCCAGGAGAGAACTGGGTTTGAGCCACGTACTATGAGCCTCAGGTTTCCATCCCCCAAATGCAGCTAACGATTCTCGTAGCATCTCCTTTATGAGGCTGTTGTGAGGATTGTGCTTTGAAAATACTGAGTGAAAGCCGAAGACAAGGAAGGGTGGGGGTGGAGTTCACCAGATGAGCACAGCTGCCCCCCCCCACAAGAAAGGGGGTAAAAATTCTTTGATCTTTAAGCTTTGTTCTCCACTCACTTTGCCCTTATCCCCTAAAGCATTTTTCTTATACGGTAGCTGGTTGGAACAACTGTGCATTACATCTAAAACTTCTTACCTTTTCTTCTAAATAGGAGAAAATGATGTTAAGGAGCTCGTCTGGGGGAGGGAACCTGTGCTTCTGATAAATGGCAGCATGATCTTTCCCCTCAAACAGCTGGGCAGACATGGCTAGAAGAGGAAACAGCGCTGGTTCAGCCACCGATCACCCCGACTAGAATTCGTCATTAGTGTTTGCCTACTGACGTTGGTTATTTTATGTCAACCCAGGGAACTTCCGCAGATGGGGAAATGGGATTAACTCATGGAATCTGGCGGTGTTTGGCATGGGGAGAACACAATTCCAATGAACAAGATCAACAACCTCATTCCCATCCAACGGGCCATCATCTCAGAAGCACTGAATGTCGATACGCCCTTACCCAATTTACTTTGAAGCGCTCTACCAGATAAGCTCTTCCTTACATGCAGTGAAAATCTGCCTCAGAAGCTTCTCTTTGACCATCGCTGGAACTCTGCCTTCTGGGGGATAGAAGGACAGCCTAATGCCTCTTCCACAGGAGGCCCTTCAAATGTTTAAACACAGCAATCGTGTTCCTATTCCAAATTCACTTTCTGTTCCCTCAGCTGGTCCTCACAAGGCACGTTCTTCAGTCTTCTTACCATCCCGAGCACCTTCTGCAACATATGCTTGCGTTTTGCTATATTCTTCATCGAACAAGGTGCCCAGAGCATGTAGCCCAAGTTCAAAGACTAAAAGTTTCCAAAATAATTTGTAGTACTAATTATTGTAATAGAAAAAATCATAGCAGAGAAATTACCAGACAAATTATGACCCGTTAATATAATGGATATTAGAGTACTGAAATAATGAATGAAAACTTCAGAAAAGCAGGGGATACTTGTATGAACTGTTGTAGAGTGACCTAGAAGCAGGAGAACAGTGGGTACAACGATGATGACGACTTTGGTTACCACGATTCCCAAATGTACACATCAGCCCTTCTCCCTCTCCTGAGCTCATCTCATCTCCATTTAATGCTTATTGCCTCCGTATTGAGCTTGGGATGCCTGAAGGACAGCTCCACCTTGTTGTACCATAAACACCCCAAGCTCAATAGTCAGCTGGTCAATAAACATTCATTAAGAGCCTACTGTGATCCAAGCACTATATTAAGCAGTGGGGATACAAATATATATTAGAGGAAAAAAAAAGGACAGTCCCTGTGCTTGAGGAGATTACAATCTAACAGGAAGACAATGCACAAAGGAAAGCTAAAAAGGGAGGAGCTAGTGCCTGATGCAGGGGCATGATGGAGAAGTAAGAGAAATCCCAAAGTAATACAGTCAGGTGAGAAATATCCCAAACGGAATTCCTCATTTTTCATCTTAAACGAAAACCTTCTCCCGACTTTCCTATTTCTGTCCAGCGTTCTACTAAGGGAGGGAGACGTGGGGGGAGTGACTGTGGTTTGGGATGAAAAAAGATACTAACAAAAATTTAAAAAACAATTATTCCCAGAAATGGACCTAATGGCCCAGAACCCGGCCTGTGTGTCCTGTCACAGGGCTAGGTGTGACCAGCTTTGAGAACAGAAGGAATATTTTTTTTTCCTTGTTCTACCTACTGTAGCTCTTAACGCAGCCCTGAATAGCATTCATCTTTCTCTTCCAGGTCCGCTTCCACAGTTCACTTCTTTTGAGGTTGTAGTCACAAAATCCCCCAAATATTTTTTTTTCTGTGAGAACTGCCTTCTCATAGCTCACAAATCTAGAGCTGGAAGGAACTTCAGATATCCCTTCCTCCAACTGCTTCATTTTACAGATGGGGAAACCAAGACCCTTGGAGGCTAAGTGTCCAGCCTAGAGTCACACAGGTAATAAATGTCAGAGGGGAGATTTGAGCCCAAATCCTCAGACACCAGGACCAGAATTCTTTCTAATCTCTCCATCCTATATTTGTACAGTTGAATTTTTTTAACCCAAAAAGTTGACATTGACCCTTATTCATTTTGTCTTACCTGAGTCAGCCCATCAGTCTAAGCTGTTGAAAATTTTGGTGTGTTATCCAGCTGGTAGTGATCTTGTAGTAGGATTCAAATGTGCATATCTGAGTCATTGATTTAAAGAACTACATAGCATAGAGCCAAGGTGACCTCCCCAGGGCACTCTACAGAGCCAAGTAAATCTCAACGCATCATCATCTGCTCTTTAGGTCTTGGATTCAGAACTACTGGATGGCTCCTAACAACTATTGCTTGTATCTCTCCTCTCTGTCCACAAGGACAGCATTTAATTCAATAAACATTCATTAAGGACCTACTGTGTGCAAGACACTAGAGATGCAGAAAGAGAAATCAAAATAGCCCCTGTCATTAGGGAGCTTAAATTCTCCTGGGGGATACAACAAGTAGCCAAAGATGGACACTACAGAGAAAATAGATGGAGGAGTGGGGAAGAGGTCAGCGAAGGCTTCAAGGGTGTTGATACCTGAGCCAATGAGAGGCAAAGAGGAGGGAGTGCATTCCAGGCACTGGGGAATGGCTTGTGCAAAACCTTAAGTAATACTTCACTGAAATTCGTGTCAATCAACAGACAAGCATTGATTAAATGTCTACTATATGCCAGGTACTCCACTAGCTAAGTGCTAGGGATCCAAAACCGAAATGAAAAGCGTCCTGCCTTCAAGGAGTTTCCATTCTATCAAGTCCAAAAGCAATGTGAAAAATTCCAAAGGGCAAGCATGGTCCTGAGGAGAGAAAGGAGAAGATGCCCCTCACTCCATGGCTGTAGAACATTGCATGTATTTTCAGATTTGTTACGTATTGCTTGATTTTGTCAAATTTTTTTCCTCCTCTTCCTTTTTTCTTGAAGAAAGATATTCTTGGTTATAAAGGGTTGGCGCTCTGGGAAGAGGGAAAGGAGGGATAGGGGATGAGGGTGGGGTCAAAACAAAAGACAGAAATAAAAATTTGGCTTTTAGAAAAGGGGGAAACTAGGTGGTATAGTACACAGAGAGCTGGGCCATGGAGTCTGGAAGACCCGAGTTCAAATTCAGCCTCAGACACTTTTTAGCTGTACCCTGGGCAAGTCACTTAACCCTGTTTGCCTCAGTTTCCTCACCTGTAAAATGAACTGGAGAAGGAAATGGCAAGCCACTCCAGTATCTCTACCAAGAAAACCCCAAATGGGGTCATGAAGAGTCGGACAGGACTGAACAACAAAAAAGAGAAAAACATGTACACAAGGAAATAGTACAAAGAGATTTAGGGAGGTCAGGGGAGGGCGTGGTCAGGAACAGCCTCCAATAAGAGGTGATACTTGAGCTGAGCTCTGAAGGGAGGAAGTCAGAGACTCTGTGAGTTCTAGGAGAGGAGGAAGAACATTCCAGGCAGGGGTGGAGCAGGTTGGGCTGTGGTGGTGCCAGGGTAAGCACAGGCATGAGATAAGATATGTTGTGGACAAAGAGCAAGTTAGGGGCAGGAGGGACTTAGTTAGTCCCAAACACTTCCCTCTTCTGATCCCCATCTACTGATCACGCCATTTCCACTTCATCTCATCTCATCCTCTGCCTTTGGAGGCATACAATTATCCAACCATCAAAACCTCAACTAGGAAGATGGCGGCTGGAAAGCAGGGATTAGCATGAGCTCCCCGCCAAGTCCCTCCAAAAACCTACAAAAATGGCTCTGAACCAATTCTAGAACTGCAGAACCCACAAAATAGCAGAGGGAAGCAGGGCTCCAGCCCAGGACAGCCTGGATGGTCTCTGGGTGAAGTCTATCCCGCACAGAGCTGGGAGCAGAGGGGAGCCGAGGGGAGCCAAGCCCAGCCGAGCCCAGCGTGAATGGTGTGGACCAACCAGACCAGGAGCTGGGCGGAGTGTGCCCTAGCGTCCTGAATCAGTGAGCTGCAGCAGTTAGACTTCTCAACCCACAAACACCAAAAAAACCAGAGAAGGTTAGTGGGAAAAGCTGCGGGAGTAGAAGGAGTTCCCAGTTCGGCCACTGCCCCGGGGGCAGCAGAGGTGGGGCAGCTACAGAACTACAACTGCAGTTGCTTCCAGCCCCAGGCCCACCTGGTGGGAGGAATTAAGTGGCAGATCAGAGCAGGAGTGAAGAGCCTGCTGAAGATCTAACTCCAGTCCGAGTTGGGGGTTCTTGGGGAAGGAGGAGTGCTGGTGTGGCAGAGCTGGTGCATCCCCCCAAGTGTGGAACATAGTTCTCTTAACTCCACAAGCAGTCATACCCCACTGAAAAACTCAAGGGTCAAGTTAGTTGGCTGGGAATATGGCCAGGCAGCAAAAACACACCCAGATTCAGTCTCAGACTTTGGAAGCTTTCTTTGGTGACAAAGACCAAAACATACAGCCTAAAGAAGTCAACAAAGTCAAAGAGCCTACAACAAAAGCATCCAAGAAAAACATGAACTGGTCTCAGGCCATGGAAGAGCTCAAAAAGGATTTGGAAAAGCAAGTTAGAGAAGTAGAGGAAAAATTGGGAAAAGAAATGAGAAGGGTGTGGGAAAACCATGAAAAACAAGTCAATGACTTGCTAAAGGAGACCCAAAAAAATACTGAAAAATATACTGAAGAAAACAACACCTTAAAAAATAGACTAACTCAAATGGCAAAAGAGCTCCAAAAAGCCAATGAGGAGAAGAATGCCTTGAAAGGCAGAATTAGTCAAATGGAAAAGGAGGTCCAAAAGACCACTGAAGAAAACACTACCTTAAAAATTAGATTGGAGCAAGTGGAAGCTAGTGACTTTATGAGAAATCAAGATATTATAAAACAGAACCAAAGGAATGAAAAAATGGAAGATAATGTGAAATATCTCATTGGAAAAACCACTGACCTGGAAAATAGATCCAGGAGAGATAATTTAAAAATTATTGGACTACCTGAAAGCCATGATCAAAAAAAGAGCCTAGATATCATCTTTCAAGAAATTATCAAGGAGAACTGCCCTGATATTCTAGAGCCACAGGGCAAAATAGAAATTGAAAGAATCCACATACTGGAAAGAATCCACACACTGGAAAGAATCCACATTTTCCATACTTTGGTAGGCAAAATGGGCTCCTTAGCACTTAAGCTCAAATAGATCCCAAAAAGAAATCTCCTAAGAATGTTGTTGCCAAACTCCAGAGCTCCCAGGTCAAGAAGAAAATACTTCAAGCAGCCAAAAAGAAACAATTTGAGTACTGTGGAAACACAATCAGAATAATCCAAGATCTGGCAGCTTCTACATTAAGAGATTGAAGGGCTTGGAATATGATATTCCAGAGGTCAATGGAGCTAGGATTAAAACCAAGAATCACCTATCCAGCAAATCTGAGTATCACACTCCAAGGCAAAATATGGATTTTCAATAAAATAGAGGACTTTCAGGCTTTCTCAGTGAAAAGACCAGAGCTGAATAGAAAATTTGACTTTCAAACACAAGAATGAAGAGAAGCATGAAAAGGTAATCAAGAAAAAGAAGAAGAAAAAGAAATTGCAAGGGACTTACTAAAGTTGAACTGTTTTGTTTACATTCCCACATGGAAAGATGATGTGTATGATTCATGAGACCTCAGTATTAGGGTAGCTGAAGGGAATATGCATATATATATATATATATGTTTATGTATATATATATAAGTGAATGTGTATGTATGTATATATGTATGTGTGTGTGTGTATATATATATATATATATATAGAGAGAGAGAGAGAGAGAGAGAGAGAGAGAGAGAGAGAGTGGGCACAGGGTGAGTAGAAGATGAAGGGAAGATATCTAAAAGAAATAAAATCAAATTAAGGGATGAGAAAGGAATATATTGAGAGAGGGAGATAGGGAGAGATAGAATGGGGCAAATTATCTCGCATAAAAGTGACAAGAAAAAGCAGTTCTGTAGGAAAAGAAGAGAAGGCAGGTGAGGGGGGAATGAGTGAATCTTGCTCTCATCAGATTTGACCTGAGGAGGGAATACCATACGTACCCAATTGGGTATCTTACCCCACAGGAAAAAAGGAGAAAGAAGATAAAAAGGGGGGGGATGATAGAAGGGAGGGCAGATGGGGGTGGAGGTAATCAAAAACAAACACTTTCGAAAGGGGACAGGGTCAAGGGAGAAAATTCAATAAATGGGGATAGGTTAGGAAGGAGCAGAATATAGTTAGTCTTTCACAACATGAGTGTTGTGGAAGGGTTATACATAATGATACACATGTGGCCTATGTTGAATTGCTTGCCTTCTTAGGGAGGGTGGGTGGGAAGGGAAGAGGGGAGGGAATTTGGAACTCAAAGTTTTAAAAACATGTTCAAAAACAAAAAAAAAAGTTTTTGCATGCAACTAGAAAATAAGATACACAGGCAATGGGGCGTAGAAATTTATCTTGCCCTACAAGAAAGGAAGGGAAAAGTGGATGGGAGGGGAGTGGCATGACAGAAGGGAGGGCTGACTGGGGAACAGGGCAACCAGAATATACGCCATCTTGGAGTGGGGAGGAGGGTAGAAATGGGGAGAAAATTTGTAATTCAAACTCTTGTGAAAATCAATGCTGAAAACTAAATATATTAAATAAATAAATAAACAAACAAATAAATAAATAAATGAATGAATAAATAAATAAATAAATAAATAAATAAATAAATAAATAAAAGAAATAAAAAAAAAACCTCAACTAAGTGAGCAGGACCTGATGACATAACTTATGCAAAGTACTTTGCAAACCTTATTATTATGGTGCTTGTTGTTATCTTTTCCCATGGGCAGGTGGGAGCAGCCGGAAGTTTAATTCATTACACACAAAACAGAGACATAAGTGGAAACGCAATTATCCAGGGAAATCTATCTTTTTTCCCTCTTCCACTGCTTGGCTGTTAAGTACTTTTTGATTGGATCCTTTGACTGGATGCAAAATGTTGTCTATAATTAGTTGTCTGAGTATATCATGAAACTCTTAAAGGGCTGCTTAGATTTGCCCCAGCTCTAGCCATAGACTGAGAGCCCTAACCAACTTGGCAAGCCAGCCAGAAAACCCACCAGGTTAGCAGAGCTACATGTGGGGAAATCCAGCAGAAAGGCAGCTCCAAGGGCACACCCTGCTGTCGATGGGTTATCTTC
The DNA here is from genome assembly GCF_011100635.1 of Trichosurus vulpecula. Lineage (NCBI taxonomy): Eukaryota > Metazoa > Chordata > Mammalia > Diprotodontia > Phalangeridae > Trichosurus > Trichosurus vulpecula. Next base: position 1,071,240 of record NC_050579.1, read on the forward strand.
ACCTACAGAAGAAAAAACTCCTTTCTTAACCCACTTATCTACCATATTCTGCACAAAAAGATGGGGCAGGAAGGCAAGTGTTGGGCCATTTTTCAGCCTCCCCAAAGTCCTCCATGTCCTGAAACAGTTGTTTCATTTGGCTCAGGGTTCTTAACCTGGGGTCTAGGAATTAATTTTTTTAAATATTCTGACAACTACACTTCAACATAATTGGCTTTCTTTGTAATCCCATGTATTTTGTTTTACATTTTTAAGAACATGGCTGTGTTGGTAGGCAAAATGGGCTTCTTAGCACTTAAGCTCTGATCAGAAGGACTCAAGCCTCACTCACTTTGCACATTCTAGACACTTAACAAAGAATTATAGAATAGCTGCATCTCACCATGTCAGCACTTGCCTATTTTGTCTACGCATAAAGCCACTCCTGCATAACAGCCCTCATTTCCCAGCCAAGAAACCCCAGGGCTCTGCTCCTAGCTGGGCCCGAGAAGTCGGAACAGGTTATCGCTGAACAAAAATAATTATTTGCTAAAGTCAGCCATGCAGATACAGAGAGCTCGGAAGAGAGCACAGGCACAGTAGTTCAGACAGGCATCAGTCACCTTCGGAGGCCTCACGTTCTTATTTGTTTGCATTTTCTCCTCCATGAGTACTTTATATCTATTCCTCTTCCTCCCTCTCTTTTTTTTTCTTTTCTTTTCTCTCTCTTTCTCCCTTTCTCTGTCTTTCTGTCTCTGTCTCTGTCTCTCTCTCTGTCTCCCCATCTCACCCGGGCTAGGAGTGCAATAGCCTCTCAAAGTCGAAATCCCAGCACTAATTGGCTGGGGGTGGGGGTGGAGAAGGAGGCTTAGAAATGCCCTATTTCCCACCTGGGCAGTCCGTCCCTCCTCAGGCAACTGGCTGCCCTTTGCCCCCTGAGGACTCACCCTCTTGGTGCCAAATGGCCCACTCCATTTTAACCCTACAACACCTCAAAGATCTGGGGCTCCAGCGATCTACCAGCCTCAGTCCCCCTAGCAGCAGGAACCACAGGCATGTGCCATCATATTGTGCTCTCTTCATTTTTCAAATAAAAGTGAATTTAAATTTTTTTTTTTGGAGTTTGAAGCTACATATGAAAACTTGGGCCACAATCAAATGAGCTCTCAGAGAAAAAAATGTATAATTCTGAAAACTCATTTAAAAAATAGAAAAGGGAGGAGCAATGAACTGAGCTGCCTTAGAACTCTGTGCACGATGTATGTTATACTAACAGTGTGGGTAGAAATGTACTCAAGGTCTCCAGAGCACAAAGGAAGTAGGGTTGGGGTTTGGGTGGTAGTCTTGTTTTTGAGACAGAGAAAGAAGGGGGGAGACAGAGAGACAAAGACAGAGAGAGCGTGGAAAGGAAAGAGACAGTGAGAGGGGGGAGGGAGAGAGAGAGAGAGAGAGAGAGAGAGAGAGAGAGAGAGAGAGAGAGAGAGAGAGAAAGAAGAGACGAGAAGAGAAGAGAAGAGAAGAGAAGAGAAGAGAAGAGAAGAGAAGAGAAGAGAAGAGAAGAGAAGAGAAGAGAAGAGAAGAGAAGAGAAGAGAAGAGAAGAGAAGAGAAGAGAAGGAGAGAGGGAGAGAGAGGCGGAGGGGAGGGAGGGAGACAGAGATGGAGACAGGGAGAGAGACAGAATATGGGGGGGGGGGGGCGACAGCCGGGGAGGGCATCGAAATTCGGTTCCCAGTCGCTATAGGCTACCGGCAAACACGCACCATTTCGCGTTTCTACCGGGCGCCCTTGCAGGAAATGTATCCCACAATTTTGCTTCCACCCCATTAGTTCACATCGGACAATCTCATTCCTGATGACATTTAGAACCTTATGGAAGAGGGACAATCCTCGAGCCAGGCTTCCTGAGCTTGTGATCACATACCGAAGAGAAAAGAAAAGATAGGAAAGCAAGATCAAACCGTGAGCCCAAGCATGGAAAGTCAGTACCTCTTGTCCCTCCTCGGGCTGCAGATCCTCACAGACCAGAGGCTACCGCAGCTCAGACCCGGAATCTCTGCCCGATTCCTCCCAGGAGGGAGGATAGTCAGCTCAGCAGCCTTTGCATCTGGTTGGCTGAGATGTCCATCAATCCGTCCAGTCTGACAAACCGCGGCTTGAAGAGACTAGAGGCTGATTCTAGAATTCCCAGTGGAAGGGACAGAAGGTGCTTGGGTCCAGCCACCTCACCTCTGTCCAGAAAGGGTCCCTGGAGGCTGCGGGTGTTCTTTTTCCTTCTGCCCCGGGACTTGGTCAGCTGGCCCCGTTCTTCACTTTTGGAGAGAGGACTTAGTTTTGCTTGGAGGGCAGGGCTCCTCTGTCATCTTCCCTGGGCACGCAGGCAAAGTCCAGCTGGGGGTAGAAAAGGATCTGCCCGAAGTGAAGCGTCATCACCCTAACTCTCGTTTGTCCAGAGCTTTGCCGTGACCCTGGGAAAAGATCCCGAAGCTTGACATGAGTCGGCAAGGTGCGAAGGGAAGGCAATCTTGGGCGCCTTCTCCACGGCTCGATCCCTATCCGCTGGCCTCATCTCCGGTCCCTCTCTAGGACCCACAAGAGAGGGAGAGGCTCATGGAGCAGCTGATTGCTCCCAGGGGCGATGACTGCCAGGCGGGAGAAGCGTGCGCCCCAAGGAGCTAAGGCTTTGCGAATCCAGGGGCACCGCACAGGCCGGTGGAATTACGCAGAAGAGGCGAGCCGGTCATTCTCTATTTCCTCCCGTTGATGGAAGAACTTAGCTCAACTCACCATCAGCAAAAATGTCCTAGGTGCCAGGCACCGTACTAAGCACTCGGGGGACAAAGCAAGGCAAAAACAGGGGCCCTGCTCTCATGGAACTCACGTTCCAAGTGGGGAGAGAACATGATGCTCGGGTTCATAGAGGAACGGCGGAGGAGCTGGACGGTGCCATTTACAGGGAAGGCAGCAGACTCCGCCTGGTCTGCCTCTCTCCGTGTCCCAAGACACCCTTAGAACGCTCACCTGGAGCGGATGGCTACTGAGACTCCCCCCCCACCCCCCCGCCCAAGGCCAACCCCACCCCCAGCCATACTTGAGGTCTTTTTTCTCCATGCTGTGACAATAGCGCCACCTACTGACTAATCCAGTTGGGGGAAGGTGCACGGCTGCCCAACCACATGGAATCAATCCGTAGGGTGCCCGGGGCCCTCAGTGACCACGTAGGGCTGTGCTCTCATTTTGTGGAGCCTGTAGGCCGAGATGCAGGGAAAGGAAGTAATTTACCCCGGGGCGCACAGCTAGTTTGTAGTGGCGCTGGGACCAGAACTCAGCTTTCCAGACTCCTCCTGGTCCGATGTCCTTTCCACAGCAAAGCTTGAGTCCAAGCTTGGGATGGGTGGGAGTCGGTCATCTCAGGAGCCAGAGTCAAGCCTCGCCCAAGAGGAAGGTGTGGGAGGGGGAACAGCAACCTCTCTCCGCCCCAGCGATCTCATAGGAAGAGTAGAAACTGATTCCCCCCCCAAGAAATCCCACCCCAGATTTTCCCCAGCTCACCCCCCCCCCCTTGGGTCAGGCTTAGTTGAGTGTCCTTTCCACTATGCTCCTGCTCCTGCTCCACTGAGCATTTATTAGGCATCTACAGTATGCTGAGCAGGGAGGGAAACAGAGAATGCCCAACTCCAAGTCATGGGACCCAAGCCTGAATGCTGGCTTACTCCCTGAGGGAATGAACCTCTCAGGGCCTCAGTTGGACCAGATGACCTCTGAGGCCCCTTTCAGCTCTACACCTGGGATCCTATGAACTCTGAATAACAGGAAGCAACATGGCACCCAGGAAAGAGTCTTTCATCTGTCCGAGGAACTGGGTTCAAATCCTGATTTGTATCCTGAATCTCTCTGGGCCGGTTTCTTCATCCATAAAAGGGTGGCCTCCAGGGTCCTTCCCATCTTTAAATCTATGATCTTATACACCTTGTGTAGGGTTGTCTACGTATGTCTTACATTCCCTAGAGGGACGCCAGCTCCCCAAGAGTCTATTCTCAGCACCTGGTATAGTGCCTGGCATTCAGTAGGCGTTTAACGAATGCTTGAGAAATTGAATTGTGTTTAGGAGATGTAAGAGGTTGTGTATGAGAGCTTCCCAAAAATCGCTGACCCAACAGCCCAATGACCCATTGAGACCCTGAGGACACTCAGTGGCGGCATCGAGTCTCCAGAAGCCAGAGGAGCGCATTTAGGGTTAGGGTGAGGGAGTGAAGCAATTCAGAAGCCTCCTCTGCGCCACATCTGACGGGCACGCAGTGCTGGTGCTGGGCATGCAAGGGCAGGAGAGCCTGGACATGAATGAGGGGAAACTGAGGCAGGAGGGAAGAAGGGGGGGTGGGAACCTAGGGTGGCTAGCAGGAGTTATAGCGAGAACATGCAGATGGGCTGCCCTCTGCTCCAGAGGAGGGAGTCCTCATGGATGCCCCTCTGGGAGTCCCCAAAGTATGTATAACAACAAACAGTAGCTGGTATTTAAGGTTTGCAAAGCACTTTACAAATATTAATCTCATTCGAGCTTCATAACGATTGTTATCCTCCTTTTACAGAGGGGTAAACAGAGAGAGGCAAAGGTAGCGTGACTTGCTCAAGGTCACAGTGTGCAAGCGTCTGAGGTTGGATTTGAACTCAGGCCCTCCAGACTCCAGGTCCAGTGCTCTCTCCACTGCGCCACCCAGCGGCCCATCCAGGAGAAACTCCGCCTCCTCACAGTGCGCAGGCGCAAATCCTCTCTTTTGGAAAAAAAGGCCTCGGAGCCCCCTGGGAGTTGGAGTCCCTTCGGCAGTGCGCTTGCGCAGAGCTTCTGGCTGCGGGCCTCGGGGTTCCATTTCCCAGAATGCCTTCGAAGGCCTTGGTTCTCCTAGCAGGTCTCGTGCGGATTTGAGAGGAGTCGTCTTTCCGTCGCTCGGAGTCCCACCAGGGTCCGCCTTACACCTTCAGGCCCAGGTGTGGCGGAGCCCCGGGTGAGTGGGGAGGGAGGGAGAGAGAGAGAGAGAGAGAGAGAGAGAGAGAGAGAGAGAGAGAGTGCGCACGCGCCTCCTCCCGCCAGCCGCTCCGTGCCCCCTCCTCCAGCCGCGCGGCCCAGCAGGCGGACGGCCGAGCAGGCAGAAGAGGGGACCGCGCATGCGCCCCCCCCCCCCCGTGATTAGACGGGGAGGGGAGCGCGCACGCTCAGAACCTGATTTTCCCCCCCTCCCCCTCCCAACCTGATTGGTAGGCTGTCGTTCCTTTACTCCAGAAGCTGTTCCGGCTCCCTAGTACCCCAGGGACAATTCTTCAGCGTCGGTTTGGGGCATTTGGCGTTCCGCACCACCCCCCCGACCCAGCTTACTTTGGGCAGCCGGGGGGCGCCATCAGGGTGTGCAGAGCGCTTGGCTCTGAATTCAAATCTTGGGCAGTTCACCTCCTCTGCCTTGGTTTGCTCGTCTATAAAATGGGGATAATAGCAGCCCCCAGGGCTGTTGGGGGGAGGGGCTGACTTCAGTGTATACAGTAGGCACTTAATAAATGTCAACAGTGATGATTGTTACCACGCCCCCCCCCATCCAGGACAGTCCATCCAAGGGGCTTCTCACTGCCCAGCTTCACCTTCGGGGGGTCTCCCCCTTGCTTGTGGGCAGCAGGACCATGCCCAGCAGTGAGGGAGGACGGACCCGCCCCCTGGAGCCCCCTCCCCAGCATCACCTTGTGCCACCTTGGTCTCCGTGGTGACGCGTCCCCTGCTCCTGACCAGGACGTGCACGTAGTAGGTGCACAGAGGGCAGCCCGTGGGTCTGGGGGCAGGACCGGGGTCCCCACCCCCCACGGGAGCCTCTGCGGAGTGAGGTTTGGCTGCTCGATGGGGGCCCCAGTGACGGCCTCCCCCGTCTGTTCCTGCCACGCTTCTTGAGTGAAAGGCGCTCCTGACTTGAGTCCCCGGAGGCGCCACAGTGTGCGCCGCAGCGGGGGCCCGAGTTCAAATGCAGCCTCAGAAGCTTCATCGCTGCGGGGCCTCCATGGGGCCATGATAGCACCCCGTGGCCTCGGTTTGTAGTGAGGATCCAAGGAGGGAATTATTTGTAAGTCACTGAGCCCAGGGTCTGGCACATAGTAGGGCCATAATAAACACTTGTAGTTGCAGCCCCCGGGTGGGACAGGGTTAAGTCCTCTTGCTTTTGACAGCCTGGTCTGCGGCTTCATTGGAAGGAGGCCTCCCCAGCCCCTCCGCGAGGAGGAGCCTCCTGCCTGAGCCCTGTCCCCAGAGTCCCCGGGCAGCTCCCGGCCCTGCTCCCCGCAGGCTTGGGCAGAGAGGCGAGCCTCCAGAAGTGGGGGGCCCCAGGTACCCCACGAGTCTATCAGACGCGTGTTAAGTTCGCCCTGGTGCCAGCCCCAAGGGAGAAGCTTAAATGAAGAAGGAACATCCTGACGTGGACCCACGACTCTGTCCTGAGATACAGCGTTGGGACCTTCTCTGGCCGGGATTGGCAGCTCCGGGGTGGGGAGGGAGAGAAGAAGGAAGTGGGGGGAGTGGGGGAGGCAGGGCCGGCCTGTGTCCCTAATGACTCCTTCCTCCTCCAGCTCAGTCTGAGACTCCATGAGGATGAAGAATGAGGAAGGTCTGACTCCTGGGCCTCTCCAAGCCCAGGTGAGTCCCCACCACAGCATAGTGGAAGCCTTGGAATTCGGTGCATTGTAGGGGTCCGTCAAGGCCGTAGTAACACAGGGCAGAATGCCACTTCGGGTCACCTGGGTCCAACAAAAGCAGGCAGGGGGCCAGTAAACAGTAGGGAAAGGGGAGAATGCCCAGTGTGATGACCCTGATGTGGGCTGCTGCCCCCGAGTCAGGCTACCCAGAATGAGATCAGTCATGCCGAGTGATGCTAGCAAATTAAAAATTAATATTTGCGATTTGATCGCTGACACTAGTGTTGTATGGAGTGGCTTGGAACGTGAGGAGTGAAGTGGACAACTCTGTTGGGGTTCATGGCAGAAGGAATTTGTTGGCATGAACTTCCCAGAATCCCAGACCTGGAGAGTTGGAGGATGGGCTTGCACCGTCGAGGAGAGCTGTCCATGTGCTGCCGAGTCTGGGACCAAGTCAGTCCCCCAGAGAGGAGGGGTCCCTGGCTCAGCAGAAATGTGTCTGATTGTGTCAGATTCAGGAGTCCGTGACATTCAAGGACGTGACCGTGGACTTCACCAGGGAGGAGTGGAGACGCCTGGAGCCCGCCCAGAGGGCCATGTACAGGGACGTGACGTTGGAGACCTACGAGAACCTCACCTCCCTGGGTGAGTACGACTCCCCTGGGGAGTCTCAGTGCCGCTCCCAGGAGCCTCCACATACACAAAGCAGAACCAGACAAGGCAGTTGACCTGGAACCGCTGCTCTCCCTCATATAGAGCCTGCCTTTCCTTTCCCTGGCGAGTAAATCCAGCGTTATGTCCCCCAGAGCTGTCCTGTCTGCCTGCCTGCCTCCCTCTGTTCCCTTCTGGGCACTCGTCCTTTCAATCCCTCCATGGCCTTCTTTTCCTCCTGTTTCTTATTTCGTTGGCAGCCTTATCTCTCACGCTCCTCTCTCCCACCTTCTCATGCCCATTTTTCCTTTTTTTTGGCCTTGGAACAAACAAGTAAAACAATGTCCTGCACTGCCCATGTCTAAAAATTCCGTCATCCTTTACCCTGAGTCCAGAGACGGGTGCTGTGTTTCACCCCTGGTCTTACGGGATCGTTAGTGGTCATTGCATCAGACGTAGTTCTTAATTCTTCCCAAGTGTTTTTGTTTGCAGTCTTGTTATTGTAGACTGAATTGTTCTGGCAAGTCTGCTCACTTAATTCTGTACCCATTCGTAGAAGTCTTCCAGGGTTCTTGTGAACCTGCCCCTCTTTTGGGGCATTTGTCACAGTAGTCTTATGGTTGGTTTTTCGACTCATCTCCCCCCAGTCTAGTCCATCGTCCTCTCGGCCATCAAAAGGATCTTCCTCAAGTCCGGGTCTCACCTGGTTCCCTCCAGGGCCAAGTAAACTTAAAGTGACTCCCTGTGGCCTCACGGCTCAAATACAGCCTCTTCTGTTTGGTTTGTAAAGCCCTCCATAATGGGACTCTTTCCTCACTTTCTGGTCTCCTTCCGCCTTGCACTCTCTTTCCCCACCATGGCACTGGCCTTCAGATGATGACATGCTTTTGGATGGACACGCTGTCTGCTTATCCTGTGCAGATCTGGGATGGATAGCGTTGAGGGACACCAGGTTGGGCCCAGATCTCCTGGAATCCTGGAAGATGATTTGGAGATCATTGTACCCCTCTCTGTGCTTCCTTAGCTGCCTGGTTTTCCACAAATAAAATTGAATTCTTACCTTGCTTTCTATCCCTGCCCTGTTATCCTTTCTCTCCATAGGTATAAGTGTTCCCATTTCCAAAAGGGACTTGATCTTCCTGTTGGAGGAAGGAGGAGTCCTATCTGGGCCCAAGGGAAGAATCCACAGGGACACCTGTCCAGGTGAGTGACGGAGAATTGGGCCCGTGGGGCTCTCCTAGACCCCAGATGTGAAGAGGCTGTATCACAGAATGTTGCTTGCTTTTCCAAAAGATTGCCCCATTTCCTGGTCCTGGCAGCTGTATAATCTCACGCTTTTTATGGAGAGCTCTGCTCACATAGAACTTTATAGGTCTTTTGAATTCGTTTTGTTTTGGCTCTTAGAAATGTTTCTTTATTTGAATTTTTACATTTATTGGAGAGTTTCAAGTTTTTCTTGTGGCTTTTGATTATTTGCATTCCTTTTTGTAAAAAAAAAATTATCTTTAAAAATCAGTTTTTAAAATTGTTGTCACCTTCATTTTCACATATATCCCTTCTCCTTCCCTTAACCCTGCTGCCTGGAATCAAAGAATTAAAAAAAAAAAAAGAATCCTTTCCAGAAAATTAACCAATACTTCAAGCAAGTCTAAAGTACAAGTTGTGAAGTCATGTTTGACTTGTGCCTTCCACCTGTGAAAAACAGTCTTTCCATACTTCTCCAAGCTTATCATGCTCATCCTATCTTATGATGCAAAAGTGGTTCATTAGATTCAATGACTATTGATTTGTTAGCTGTTCCCTAGTTAATGGGCATCTTCTTTGTTTCCAGTTTTTTGCTAGTGCAGAAAATTCTGATTCCTTCTTTATTCTCCTTGGGGTATATGTGTAATGGTGTAAAGTCTGGGTCAAAGGGTATAGGCATTATAGTCATTTTCTGGATATAATTCCAGATAGTTGTCCAAGAAGGTTAGAATGTTTCATAGCTCTACCCACAGTATACTAGTGTACCTGTTTTGTCATTAGCAACAGAGAATGTTGCTAATGTGACCCTTTAAACCAGAAATTCCCCTACTAGACATATATCCCAAGGAAGTAAAAGATGGAAAGAAAAATCCCACATATATATTTTTTTCATTATTTCTCTTTAAATGGTCAACTTTTGTTACTTTAAATGAATTTGGTTATTATTTTATCTAGCTCAGGTGGGGAACTATGAAGTTTGCATTCAGTCATAGGGCTGCACTTGAGGACCTAAAGCTCAAAGGTTCCCCATACCTGAACTAGGTCGATAAAAAATATTCTTGGTAGTTTAATTCGTATGGCATTAAATCTGTAAATTAATTTACGTAGTTTGGTCATTTTTATTATGTTGGCATAGCCCAACCATGAACAGTAAATACTGCTCCAATTATTCGAGATTTTTAAAATTTTGTTACAAAGAATGTCCTTCTTTATTTTGTTAGTGTTTGATAATTGCATTTATTTAAGTCTTGAGTGTGCCTTAATAGACTGACTCAGTCTTTTGTTTGGTATTTCCATTTCAACTATTTTATCCTGAGTTTTCCTGTTGTTATATAGAAATACAGTTGGTTTTAGGAGTTTCATTTGTAGTTACTACTTTTACTAATTGTCTCAATTAGCTTCTTTGCTGATTCTGAGTTTTTTTAAAGTAAGTCTTATTGTCACCAAATAGGTATGTTTTTGTCTCTTCTTTACTTATGTTTATGACTTTTAATTTCTTTTCCTGGTCTCAATGATGTTGTTACTATTTGTGGAACTATGTCAGATAATAGTGGGGAAAGAGGAAATCTCTGATATCCTTCTAATGAGTTACTAATGAATATTTATGCCAATATTTTAAATATAAAAATTAACCTGTACAAGAATTACTCAGTATTACCAAGTTGGACTTTTACCAGGGATATAAGAGTAGTTCAACATTAGGAAAACAATATGATTAATCATATTCAAAACAGGATTCTGTCAGTCCATACAGAAAACTCCTTTGACAAACTATAATAATCACATATTCTAAAAATCCTATAAAGTTTGGGCTTAGGTGAGCCATTTTTAATAAGATAAAAATAATATACATAAAACCAAAAGCTAGCAATGGAAAACCCTAGTAGCAGTATTCTGTTATTTGTGAATTGCATTTTCATATAATCCAATGAGTTATCTGTTAGAAAATAAAGATTTCTCATATCATGGTGTTTCAACAATCTGGCTAGCAGCTGCTGTGGGGGTGTAAAACCAACAACAACCAGCTCATAGAATGCTGCAAGCCCAAGTTCTTTTGATCTGCTTTATTAAGGAAAGCAACGTTAAGGGGATAACAATCTCAATTTAATCCAGCATACAAATATCATTCACTTAGTTCAGAGGAAAAAGCCAGCACCCTGAACTTCAGAGCAAATACAGTCAAATTACAAACAGACCCAATACAATTCATAGTTACCAAGAAAACCAGCAACATCTGAGTTCAGCCAGAAGGCCCCTAGAGTGGCTGCCCAGAGTCCTGCACCTCCAGGAGTGAGAGCCTTAAGCAAATAGCTCTATTTTCCCTTTTTGTACAGTTTCAGACGTCATCAAACGTCATCTGAGCGACCAGAACTTAGGCTCTTATGATTGGCTCTGCTGTTAGCACCTCCCTTCATTGGCCCCACCTGGAGCCCCACCTTAGTTACCAATTCACACCCACATAGGCCTAACACCTAATGGATAGGCCTTTGGGTCTGGGGCTTAGCACCTAGTAAGACTCAATCAAAGACACTGAATTAATCAAAGGAAACAAAAGGCCAAACTCTTCAAGGATCCCCAATACACGTGGTCAATTCATTATAACAGATATATTTTTCTTTAACACTAGTATTTTCCCCTGAAAACCCTTTTTTAGTTTTATTTTCTTTAAATTTTAATATGATTTTCATTTGCAAAGTTATTAAATATGTTAAGAGAAAATTTTAAAAGAAAATAATATACATATAAGATTATAAAAAACTTATGAGATTATAAATTATTATACCTGCTTCTTTAAGCTTCCATTATTTACTAAATATTCTGCCTTTCCATACTTTAATATACGGGGTGTCCCCTAAAGTCTGGACACATAGGCAAAAATGCGTATTTTGACATATTTGGAATATTAACAGACCTTAGCCCCCTTAACTTCTTTTTCTGGGGTATGCTAAAGGAGAAGGTGTACTCGATGAAAATCACAGATGCAACACACTTGATTGAATGCATAAAGAATGAATGTGCTAAAATTGACGGCAATGTGGGAGTTATTGCATGGAGTTTGTGTGAGCCTTGCAAAGCGCAGCAACCTTTGCATCACAAATGATGGAAATCATATTGAAGATGTTATTTGTTAATATTCCAATTAAATAAAATGTTGAAAATGTCATTCATTTCATTTCTTGAAAATATGCATTTTTGCCTATGTGTCCAGACTTTAGGAACACCCTGTATAAGTAATGCTTTCCTTGGATATGTAGCTCCTAGGCAATCCACTAATATCCTTGGGCTCCTAGAATGCTATCCCAATTAATAGATACATTTTGGGGATCATAATCTCTCCAAACAACAGTTCAGAAGACTCCACAGTGCATCTTTTTAAGTGAGCCTGAGGAAGCTGTTAACAAAAAGCAAAGGCAGCCATAAAATATCATAGTATAAAGATAACAGCACTTTCTCCCATAAAACCAGAGCACACATACACAGAGCTTCAATGGGGAGAGTAGCTTAAATAGGAACCATGTATGTGGCATTTCCACATGGGGAAGAACAGCCTATGAACAGGCTCCTATGTGGGCTATACACATGACCAAGCCATATGTTTGGGCAGAGAATGTGTGCTTCTGATGCTGCTGGGCCATGAGCATCTTCCAGCTTTCTTTCCTGCTCCTCTCCGTTACACCTGCCTCCTGCCAGCCATTTCATTTCCATTGCTCCCTACAAGATGATGGGTTGGCCATTCCGTGCTGGCTCTTGCTTCTCTGCCAGTCTCTCTCCTTTGCTAGTTAATTAGCTGTCTTCATCAAAGCCCAAACACTCTTGCCATTCCATTGGTGTTCAGTGAGCCTCCCCCCTTTAGGAGATGGCCAGTGAAGGCAGCCAGCTTCTTCAGCAAACTTCATCATGTCCTGGGGGTGCTGTGGTTAGAAAGTCCATCCCTGGCATGGGAGGACAACAGGAAAAGAAATTAAAAGGCATAAACATAAGTAAAGAAGAGACAAAAACATACCTATTTAGTGACGATAAGACTTACTTTAAAAAAACTCAGAATCAGCAAAGAAGCTAATTGAGACAATTAGTAAAAGTAGTAACTACAAATGAAACTTATAAAACCAACAGCATTTTTATATAACAACAGGAAAACTCAGGATAAAATAGTTGAAAAGGAAATACCAAACAAAAGAAATTTAAAAGACTGAGTCAGTCTATTAAGGCACACTCAAGACTTAAATAAATGCAATTATCAAACACTAACAAAATAAAGAAGGACATTCTTTGTAACAAAATTTTAAAAATCTCAAATAATTTTAAATGATTTTAAGATGTTTATTATGGTTTTATTTTTTCTTTTGTACTTTTTTTCATTTTTAGATAATCAAATCTTTTTGCATAATTATGGTTCTTGAGTACTTTAAAAAAATACCTAGTCTTCATAACTGAGAAAGCTATGTTACTTTAGATGTGTCAAAGAATAACAGAGTTGGAGGGAGCTCAGCACCATATATTTTAATGGATAGCTGATGATAAAAGACCTCTTTAACACAAGTGGTAAGGGGCCATCCTGCTTATACTTGAAGATCTCCAGTAAGAGTTATTATTTTCCAATGCAGCCCATCCCACTTTTGGAAAGCTCTCATTGTTTGGAAGTTTTTCCTTAAATCAGGCCTAAATTTTCCTCTTTGCAACTTCTACCATTGCTCCCTGTTTTAACAACCCAGCTAGCAGCTTCTGTGGGGGCGTAAGATGCACCCAGGACGTTGCCTGGACGCTGGAAAAGCACAGGTTCTTTTTATCTGCTTAAACAAGGAAAGCATGGTGAAGGGGTTGACCAGCTTACTTTAATCCAGCATTCAGTTAGCATACAGACAACATTCCTTTAGTTCGGGGGAAAAGGCCAGCATTCAGTTAGCATTCAGTTAGTTCAGGGGAGCATACAGACAAGCCATCAAGAGATATACCAAATACAGATTCATGTACTTCAGGGGAAAAAAAAAACCAGCACCCTGAGGTTCAAAACATTCATTTAGTTCGGGGGAAAACAAACCAGCACCCCGAACCTCAAAACCAAAATACAAACAAGTTACAAGTATCAACAGACAGACCCAATACAATTCATAGTTACCAACATCTGGGCTCGGCCCGAGAGCAAGGGCTGGCCCAGAGTCACACTCCCCGCTTGCTCCCACACCAACCGGAAAAGGAAAGAGAGAGCTTCAAGCTGTCCTCTCCCCTCTTATAGAGTTTTTGACATCATCAAGCACCGCCTGAATGACCAGGGCCGATTGGTTCTTGACTTGGCCCCTCCCCCTAGCGTAGACCAGGTTCTGGAGCTAACACCTCCCCTCAGCCAGCCCCATGACTCATCACACAGGAAGTTGTCTGCTTCCTGGAATGCTCTTTGGGCTTCCTGCCCCGGAAGAGCAAGCCACAGTGTCCAGAGGCTCAATGAAGTAAGCTGAGTCATTCAAAGAAAACAAAGGCCATTCTGGTTACACTCCCAAATGTGGCATTTGGAACTAAGCAGGCCAAGTATAATATCTCTTCCATATGGGGGCCTGTCAAATAATTGAAGCTAGATATTACGTTCTCCATAAGTCTTTTAAGAGAAGTAGTATTACATGACAGAGAGCTGGCTTCAAAATGTGAAGGACCTGAGTTCACATCCTGCCCCAATACATGCTATGTGACTCAGAGCAAGTTATTCAACATCTTAGTGTCTCAGGCAATTGTTTGACTATAAGTTGCAGGAAAAAAGGTGCTAGGAAGTTGCTCACTGGGAGCTCCCTATACCAGTGTAATCACAGGTTCAGTAAAAAATAAAAAAGACAGTTTACTCCAGGCTAAACCTCCCCAGTTCCTTCTGCTGATCCTTCTGTGAGACAGCTCCAGGACCCGTGATTGTGCTGGCCATGGTCCTATGGATGCTCTGCTGCTCATCAGTGCCCTTCATGTAATGGGGCACCCGAGAACTAAACAGAGTGTGCAATATAATCTCATCTATACTAGATTCACTTCCTGAAGATACTGTTCTCCCTGGTCCAAGTTGAGCATCATTCTCTTTTACAAAAGAGACAGAAACTAGAACTTCCTCTAATGAGGATTCCTTTCCCTCAGCACAGCAAACAGTGGTGAGTGATAATTTTTTGTTTGTTTCTTTCAGATTCTTTTATTGAAGAGGCCAGGTTTGAAAGAAAGAACTCAAGTCTGATACAAGGCATTCACATGGGAGCATCATATAAAAAAGGACTGCCAAAGGATAGTCCTCAGAATTCCAAGAAGAGAGAAACAAGGAGATTTGAAGTTATTGTAGAGAAACAGAAAGATAACCAGCAGAGACAATCCAGACTAGTAACAACTACCCATGGCAAAACTCCTAATAAAGTGTGTGCCCTTCATTGTAATACATTGAGGAGAAGTTTACCTTTGGGGTCAGGCTTTGTTGCACTAAGGAAAGGCACTACGGGGAAAAGTCTCCATAAATATAAGAAACTTGGAAAAAGCTTCAAGGATTTTTCCAACCTATTTACATGCAATACATCCTTCTTAGAGAAGAACCTCCCTAAGTATACAAAGTACAAGAAGCCCTTTAGTTACCACTCAGATCTAATTAAGTTTCATAAAATACGTGCTGGGGAAAGACTACATGAACACAGTGAGGATGGAACAACCTTTGGCAAAAGATCAAATCTTACTGAACATAAGACAATTCATATTGGAAAGAAATATTACAATTGCAATAAATACGGGAAAACTATTGGAACCTTGACTAAATATAAGAGAATTCATACCAGAGGAAAATACTTTGAATGTAGTGAATGTGGCAAAGACTTTAGTCTGGCGTCAAACCTTATTATACGTCAGAGAACTCATATTGCAGAGAAACCCTTTAAATGTAATGACTGTGGGAAATCCTTCAGTATAAGGGGAAGACTTAATAGACATAAGAGAATTCATAGTGGAGAGAAACCTTTTCAATGTACTGAGTGTGGGAAAGCCTTCAGCCAGAGGGGACACCTTACTAATCATCAAGGAATTCATAGTGGAGAGAAACGCTTTAAATGCAATCAATGTGGGAAGAGCTTTAGCCAGAAGGGGCATCTCATTAATCATCAAGGAGTTCACACCGGAGAGAAGCCCTTTAGATGTAATGAATGTGGGAAAGACTTCAGCCAAAGGGGAAACCTTATTGCTCATCAGAGAACTCATACTGGAGAGAAACCCTTTGTGTGTAAGGAATGTGGGAAAGCTTTCAGTGAGAGGGGAAACCTTATTACTCATCAGAGAACTCATACTGGAGAGAAACCCTTTGAGTGTCATGAATGTAGGAAAGCCTTCAAAGACAGGGGAAGCCTTAATAGACATCAGAGAACTCATACTGGAGAGAAACCCTTTGAGTGCCATGAATGTGGGAAAGCCTTCAAGCACAGGGGATCCCTTATTGATCATCAGAGGAATCATACTGGAGAGAAACCCTTTAAATGCTATGAATGTGGAAAAGCCTTTAGCCGGAAAGGAATCCTCATTCATCATCAGAGAACTCATACTGAAAAGAAGCCTTTCAAAGGCACTGAATATTCAATGACCTTCAAGAATAAGGGAAACCTTAATAGACATCAGATAATCAATGCTGAAGAGAAACCCTTCGAATGTGATGAATGTGGGAAAGCCTTTAGCCAGAGGGGACTACTCATTCACCATGAGAGAACTCATACTGGAGAGAAACCCTTTGAATGCAATGAATGTGAGAAAGCCTTCAGTAGCAGGGGAAGCCTTAACAGACATCTGAGAATTCATACTGGAGAGAAACCCTATGAATGTAATGAGTGTGGGAAAGGCTTCAGCCAGAAAGGACACCTCATTTATCATCAAGGGATTCATACTGGAGATAAACCCTTTAAATGTAGTGAATGTGGAAAAGGCTTCAGTTGGAGGGCAAGCCTGATTACCCATCAGAGAACTCACACTGGAGAAAAACCCTTTGCATGTAATGAATGTGGGAAAGGCTTTGGGGAGAGGGGAAACCTTACTACCCATCAGAGAACTCATACTGGAGAGAAACCCTTTGAATGTAATGAATGTAGGAAAGCCTTCACTCAGAGGGCAGGCCTCATTACCCATCAGAAAACTCATATTGGAGAGAAACCCTTTAAATATAATTAAAGTGGCCAAACCTTTGATGAGAGTAAAATACCCAAAAGCTATCAGATAACTTGTACTAGAGAGAAGCACTTTGAATATAATTAACATGGGAAACTTTATTGGGATAGGCCTTGGCATTCCAAGGACTATCAGAAGACATCAGCGAATACATGCTGAAGTAAAACTGATTCTTATGTAATGAATATACTTTTTTCCTGGAAATACTCAGAAGACATTAAGGAGTTCGTACGGGAGATGAGCCCTTGGGATCTTATAAATATGGGAAAGCTTTCTCCTAGAGGGGACATCTTATAATACCTTATTGAGCATCAGAAATACTTTCCATGTAATGAATGTGAAAAAAGCTTCAACAGGATGTCAAAAATTATTACTCTCCAGAGAACTCATCCTGGAGAGGAACCCTTTTTGTGTTATATACGTAGCAAGGCATTCATCCAAGGGGCAAAACTTATTACTCATCAGAGAATGCATACTGGGAAGAATATCTTTTAATATGATGATTGAGAAAGTCTTAAGACAGAGGGAACACCTTATTAGACATCAGAAAATTCATAATGTAGTAAACTTTTAAATATAATGAATATGAGAAAGGTTTCAGCTGGAGGAGATACCATTTTTTTTAACAATTTTTTATTGCTAGCTTTGGTTTTTCTGTGTTTCCCAATGTGTCAGCTTCTCCTGACCCCCTTCCAGAAAGCCATCAAAAGAAAACATACGGAAAAAAAAAACATACAAAAGAAAAAGTGATCCATTAAAATGGAACAACACCCCGAATAGTCTGACATTAGATGCAGTGTTGCATACTCATTGTCATCCACCTTTGTAAAGAATCAGTTTCCTTTTCATATTTCTTCTTCAAGGCCAAGCATGGTTATAATTTCATAACATTTAGTTTAGACTTTTATTGTTGTTGGTTTCATTTACTTTCTTCTGGTCACCTCACATGTTGTTTTCTTGGGTTTTACTTTACTTTGCATCAGTTCATATAAATCTTCCCATGCTTCTCTGTATTCCTTATAGTCATCATTTCTTACAGCACCTTAATATTCCGTTACATTCATGCACCATAACCTGTTTAGCCATTCCCACATCAGTGGTTATCTGCTTTGTTTCCAGTTATTTGCTACCTTGAGAAGACACACCTTCCATTAGCAACATATACTAGAGAGAAATTGTTTTCTTTTAACGAACATGGGAAAGGCTTCAGCCGGAGAGGACTCCTTATTACTGAACAGAGAACTCTTATTGGTGTAAAATCACATTTAGTGAGAGACCATTCAGTGAAAGTAGATTACTCAGAATCCATCAGATAATTCATACTAGGTAAGTGGAAGGAAATAAGCATTATTACTAAGCACCTACTGCATGCCAGCCTACACTTGCTATGCTAAACACTTTTACAAACATCTCATTTGATTTAAATAGAAATCCTTTAAATAATGAATAAGAACTCCTTCAGCCAGAAGGCAAACCTTCATCTATTCATCAAACTATTCATCAGACAACTATTCTTGGAGACAAACATTTTCAATGTAGTGCATGTGAGAAAGCCTTTGCTGAGAGTGGATGCTTGAGGGGTGCTAAAATAGTATCACAGAATTCATACTGGAGCAAGATTCTTTGAAGGCAGTTCATGTATACAAGCCTTCAGTGAGCACATGCTATATTGTACATCAGGGAATATTTGTATCAACTTTTTTTGAATGCAGTGCCATCATCTAGGATGGGTGTTGCCAAACGGATGCCTGCTGAATGGGGAATGGTTAAACAAATTGGGACATGTGAATATAATAGAATGTTTCTGTGCCATAAGAAATGATGAATCTGAAGAATTCAAAGATATGTAGAAAGCCTAATGTGAACTGATACAAAGTAAGTAGGACCAGGAACCCAACATATACAAGGACTACCAGGTAAATGGAAAGAACAGAAAAACCTCACTGAATGCTATTGTTAACAATTTTTACTGAGCCAATCTCTAACCTGAGAAATCTCGGAGCTGCACAAAGCAGGCCTAGAGCAGGAATGCCAGTAATCAAGTGGTTTAATTAATCAACTTCCGAGTGAGGAATGTTCTAATAGCTGAAGTAAAAGTGCAGGTTATAGACTTAAGTCACAGGTGGAGAAGGATGAGGGAGGGTGGATTACAAAGTATCAATTAGTGGTTTACCAGGAAAAACCCACAAATCCCATAATACAATTCTGGAGTCAAGTCTTTGGGGGTCATGACCACTACCCCTAGGGTACAGAGCCAGAGTTCTATGGTGGGAACAGGTTCTTCAATCTTTGATTCCCTTAAGATACACTGGCACAAGTATGCCAGTGATTGTGAGCATTGTGAAAATTTATTTCAAGTTGCACTGCAAGCTTCTGACTCCTGAGCCAGAGAGGCAGCTCTTGAGTAAATGAAATTGTCAGTATATTAATTACATGTGCCATATCAATTAATATAAAATCATAATTCCACACTATGGAATTATAGTAACACAGCATAACTATGGGGAATGAGAAAAGATATTGCCTTCCCTTATTTGAGGAAGAATGTATTATGGATGTTTAACATTGCAATTACTAACAGATTTGTTTGTTGTGTTGGATAATCTTGCTGAAATACTCTTGTTTTTAGTGATGGAGTGGAGACCTAGCCAATATGAATTTGTTTCCCTGACTATATGTATTTGTTGCAAGGAAGGACTTTTATTTTCAGGGGTGGGGGGTGAATGAATGGGTAGAGATAGTGACACAAAAATGGAAGAAAGAAGCATCAATTAAATGTTTTTAAATCCTCTAAAGGAGACAACAGGAAGTTCAGAAAGGGACTGAATCAGGGCAATGTTAGTATGATTGCATTGAATTTAATATATACTTTCTTTAAAAATAGCTTAATATATAGTAGAGATTCAGTGTCATGTACAGTCCTGTTTTTTGTATGTAAAATGTTCATGCTGCTAGTTGTGAAGTTAATAGTAAAACAAGAAAATTTAACTTTTTCTTTTCTTTTACCAAGGGACAAATCCCTAGGGAGGGACCCTGGGGAGGGAAGGGGGAGAGAAGGATTTGGAAAAGAAAATGATGTAAAAATAAAATACATCAATGGTAACTTTTAAAAGCCTATTTTAAAAGAACAGGTCAAACTTAACCTCTTTCCTTGTTTGACAGGGTTACTAAAGTGACAGATCACATAATACTGTAGCTTTGGGTTTTTGTTGTTGAGTGCTTCAGTCATGTCTGCTACTTAGTGAGCCCATGGACCATACCATCCATGGGCTTTTCTTGGCAAAGATATTGGAGTGGTTTGCCATTTCCTTTTCCAGTGGACCCTTTTGTCAAGCAATCAGAGGTTTTGCTCTAGATCACACAGCTAGGAAGTGTCTGAGGTGGGATTTGAACTCAGGTCTTCCTGCCTCCAGGCCATATCCTGAGGAAGCTTTCTTAGGCACTGATCTAGGCAGATTCCTCTTACAGAGAAACCTGGCTCTCTTTGTGAGCACATGCATTAGACATTCCCCCAGTCTCCAAAGCTAACTCTTTAGAACAGGTCTGCAAGAACATTCAGCCCTGCCCCTCTTTCAGCCTGCAAAAGGATTTCAGGCAGCCCATGAAAAATGTAAAGGATGTAAGATGGGCCTACATGACATACTTTTTAAAAAATTAATGATATAAAAATAATTTGCTAGACTTGTGCTTGTCTTCAGATACTTGGAACACCTGAAAGATTTCACCTTCTTGCTCTGATTCACCTTCACTGCAATATTCTATCAAGCCAACATTCCAATTAATGAATCAAGGTGGAACGTGACCCAGCACAGGTGCTTGGAGCAAAGCCAAGTCATGGGGGCAAGACTACCAGGTCAAAGTGTATACAGCCGCAGCAACAGTTTAGACCAGCTTCTCGTGGGGGTGTGTGTGTGTGTGTGACAAGACTTCCCAGATGAAAGATTTTCAGCTCCCATGGTGGGAGACTGAGGAAAAAACCCTGGTCTTTTCCATTAGTGTCCCTCACCCCCACACTTCAGATCTTATCAGTTTGTCCTTTGTATGGACAATAATTTCCTACCACTTTAGTGTCATGGGAACAAGCAACTCTACCACGTGAAGTTATGGACACAAGCAGAAAGTATTTAAGCCTCCTACATGAAACATTTTGAAGGTGCCTGCTAATGAATCAGAGATGTTAGACAAAGCAATTTTGTTGAAACTAAAAGATGAAAAAAATGTGTAAAATCACACCCTGTAATGTCCACTATCTGTCTTTCTCTCCTTCCCTGACTCCAGTCTCTTCTGAGGAGCAGGAGGGCGGGGAAGAGAGAGAGAGAGAAAAATGTTTTGTTGTTTAAGTTATGTGATGGAAAAGGCAAGTTAAAGAGGGTATGTGCAGTTTTAAAGGGGTTTTAATCAAAGTCCACCAGAAAGGAAAGGCAAGAAAGTTTAAGTATGTAGGAAAGAGGAGGATGTATAGAAAGTTTAAGGAAGGTATATTCTATTTGCACATTGTGAATAGAGGTTTTGAGAGTAAAAGGTTTGGAAACTTTTGGGAAGTTGTTGAAAAAAATGCTATTTCTTTCTCCTCCCATTCCAAATCTGGCCAATTTGGAATGTGAAGAGAGATAAGAAAGAAAGCAGGAAACTTTTCCCTTAAATTTAAGTGAAATGTATTACTTCTAATTTGACTTAAGATAAGTCAGAATTTATTATGCTATTTGGCACTAAGGCAAATTGGGAAAATGCATAGATCTGAAAAAAGAGACACTTTGAGCTCCCCAGTACAAGGAGAAGGGACAAGGCGCCACTGGATCTTTTCCAGAGTCCCACTCACCTTTGACTGGCAAATTCAAAGTTCTCGCTTTCAAAAGGAGTGAACACAAAAGTGAAATTTACTTGAGTAAAAAGTTAGAGTAGCTAAAAAAAAACTCTCATCCCAGATCAGATAAGGGAAGAGAGCAACGGTAAGGAATTTGAGTTACCCTCCCCCATCTGGGAAAAGAAAAAGGGGTGAGGCATAGCAGCAATATCGGGGACTCCACTGGCACCCTAAAGCCCACACCTCTAGGCAAGCAGAGGAACCTCTCCTCTCAAACCCCCAAGTCCTTGCCCCCATACCACCGGAACCTGGAGTCTTTGCTCCAAGTTCCCCAAAGCCGAGCAACTCCTATTAGGAGGCTCAACGTTTCCTCAGGGAGCCTCCTCTTTATTCACCAAACCCCCTCCTGAATTGCTCCTTGGACCTTTAATTCAAGTGCTGGACTCTACAGCTTCCCAGCACTCCCTGGTCCTTAGTCCCTCTCTCTCTCCTTTTTAAATCTCTGACCTGAGTCCACAACCAGGCTCTGCAACTGTGGGGAGAGAAGAAAAGCCTCTATGTTTGGTAAGCCCAATATAAGTAATGATTTGGGAATGCAATTAATGTCATCTGAAATTTTCTGCTTGTGTTATTATTGTATTTCTAAATTGTAGTAAAATTCTCCTATATTATGAAACTTGAGTGACCACTGTGAATCAGAAATGATGTTTGTTGAAACTGAAAGATGGAATTGGGGTACAGGCACCCAAGCAGAGGCTGTTAGAATTTAGGGTCCAAGCACAAGCACCTCACCATTCTCCCCTTAAATACTATGTCTGGGATACATGTTAGAAAGGTCAGTGAATAGTAAATATGGTTATGACTCAGTGTACAGTCAATTATCAGCATCTGGAAATCAATCTGTAATTGCGCATAGCTGCTTACTGAGGAAGAAGCAAAGATAAGTTGGGTCATGCTGCCCTTTAACTAGGGAGAAACAGCCTGAGAGAGAATGTGTTTTGAGAACTAGATGTGTTTATGAGAACTGAATGTGTTTTGGAATTGGGGTTCAGGCACAGGCACCCAAACAGAGGCTGTTAGAATTTAGGGTCCAAGCACAAGCACCTCATCACTTCTAAAACAGAGTTCATCCTTTGATGCAGTCCAATGTGGCCCTGTTAGTCTTAGTAACTTTGTATAGACAGAATTCATTTTTACACTTCACGGAGGATTTCAACAGGATAACCAAGAAACAAGACACCAGCATTTTGGGGAAGCACTGTGGTGTAGTGGGGTCAAGCCCTGGATAGGGGACAGCAGACCCGAGCCCTGTTTCTGGCTGTCAGTCACTTTCCCCTTTCTGGGGCTCAGCTTCCTCATCTGGAAAATGAGCTGGAGAAGGAAACGGCAAGAAAACCCCCAAAGTGGTCAAGAAGCATCTGCATCAAGGAAGCATATGACATTAAAGGCCATAAAGAGTGTTTTATGTTAAAAAAAAAAAACTGTTCTGTCTCGCCAACATAACTTCCTCTGTAGAGCTGGGAAAGGAATTTATAACTTTCACGTCAATCGATATGCGTAATGAATATAATCATAGTTCAGTTTTTTCAGGAGCTGACTCCGGCTAGGGAGTCCGAGCTCACAACGCCGCTTAAAGGGATTAATCAAAGCCATGACAACGGTCACATCACTGGACCTTAAGTGAAGCGAATCGGAGACTGAAGACCCTGCTGCCATCCCAGGGCTCTGGTTCTGTGCTTTACGGGGGGCGGTCACGACCCCCCAGGACGTGACTGGTGTATTGTGGGACTCAGGGGTTTCTCCTGGAATCCAGCAGCTCCCTCCTTACCCGCTGGAGGTTCTAGTGTGTAACCTGTGCTTGCGCTTCAACCCCAACAGCCTTCACTCCTCACTCTGCCATTACCGGCTCTCCTGCCCCAGGTTCTGGGCGACTAGGGCGCTCAGGCGAGCACCGGCTTGTTAAGAATATCCTGCTCCAGAGCCTGGGCTCAAGCGCCGTAAGCGCTTCCACCGCTACCACGGCTGCATCCGGGTGGGTTTATTTGGGATCAGGGACTCCCCACCCCCACCCCAACACGCCACGTGGTCCTACCCCGGGGACCGTATGAAGAGGAGGCTAAGGTAGGTGGGG
Organism: Trichosurus vulpecula; assembly: GCF_011100635.1. Taxonomy (NCBI): domain Eukaryota; kingdom Metazoa; phylum Chordata; class Mammalia; order Diprotodontia; family Phalangeridae; genus Trichosurus; species Trichosurus vulpecula. The sequence continues at coordinate 1,094,862 of NC_050579.1, forward strand.
CTGAGCATCCCGGCCGGGCCGGGAAAGGAGGAACAAGGTGCGGTTGGGCCGGGCAGGGGGGAGGAGTCCCCCTCTCGGTGAGGCTTCTCTGACATACGCCCTACCCCCGCCCCTTCTTAAACGGGGGGCAGCAGCAGGAGGCCTGAGCTCAGGACGCCGACGAGGCTGCTCAGAAACGGGGCAGGTCAGTTTCACCGGCTAGTGACGTCAGAGGGGCAGCACCGCCCCGGACGGAGGGGAGAAGACCGGGATGGTAGCGGACGGGAGGCAAAGGAGGAAGGTTGGGCCTCCAGCTAGGTGAAGGGCCGCGTAAGCCTCTACGGGGAAATGGAGGTGCGAGCTTGACACGGGCATATTTAAGTGAGCAGTGCTGGGCAGTTGGTGTCCGCCTCCCTCTCGGACTTCATTTCCCAGAATGCATCACCTCGGACTTCATTCCCAGGATGCATCAGAATGCAGCGGCCCACTTGCGCCCCCTCCGCATGGCCCCTTTAGCTGGACCCTGGAGGATTGACGCAAAGCGCGGTGGGTGCATCGTGGGAAATACTTCCGAGGGGTCGGAGTGAGGGTGTCATTTACATTGAGGGGAGGCCCGATTTCCAGCTGTGGGCTCCTGGTACCGCCCGCCGAGCGGCTCCTCCACCGGGGTGAGAAAATGAAGGGGAAGGGAGGCAGTGCGCACGCGCAGCCCCGCCCAGCGGCGTAGTCTTCCCCGCGCCGGGCCGCACCGTCTGAAGGAGGGGCGGGGCGAGTGCGCATGTGCTACCCGGTTTCCTGAGGGCCAGCCTGCGCGTGGCACGTGCGTGTGAGTGGGCGCTGGTGCCCACGGACGACCTGACCCCCCACCACCACGCACACAGCCTCGTGGTCCCTCCCTCTTCTCCGGGCGCCATGTTCACCCCTACAGAGTCACCAAGAAACTTTCCTTGCCACATTGTGGTTTTACAGTGCCCCGAGACAGCCGGCCAGCCCCCCTCCCATTCCTGCCGGCACACAGTAGGCGCTCAATAAATGATTCTAGTGTGTGACCAGGGGAGAGCCCCGCCTCCCACGGCGGAAGGAGGGTTGTGAAGCCGGGCCTGTGTCATCGAGTATATTTCACATTCCTCCCTCCTGCCGCGCCTGCTCAGACCAATGCAAGGCTGGCTATGCGGTTCTGAATTCGAATCCTCCCCCGGTCACGTTCTCTTCCTTGATCCTCCTTCCCCTCCAGCGGCTCGTTAAGCACCGGGTCAGAAGCCTCGCTCCGCGTTAGGACCAACGGCTTCCGCCCCCCGGCCTGTTCTCCCTGCGAGCGCTTCATCCCGTGAACCCGAGTTCCTTCGTCTCCACAGCAGGAAGCCCTCCTTTCATCGTGGCCTCCTTATTCGCCATGTACCTCGCTTTGCGTAGGCTTGTTCGCTGTTAGATTGGGAGCTCCCCTTAGCTCCGTGGCTGGCACACAGTAGGCGCTTAATAAATGCTGGCTGTGGGGACGTGGAGGTGAGCTTGGGGTTCGGTCCCCTTGTGGTCTCTCGGAGCTGGCATCCCGCCTCGGCTGCTTGGGCCCTGCGGCTCTGGCTGGAGGCGTCAGAGGGACCTCCCCGGTTTGTGGCCAGTCCTTAAACTGCGCCGACGTTTGGGTGCCGAGGGCAGCGCCCGGGATTGAAAGGGGCTCTGTACAGAGTGGGCGTTTTTGAAGCTGAACTTCCTGCTCGTCTAAACCTCCCCGCTTTCAGATTGGCTGAGCACGTGGCCATCCCATCGCGGTGGAGCCTGGGGGGCCTGCCTTCCCCCCCCCCCCCCATTATCCCCGGGCCAGGCAGTGTCTGAGGCTTAGGGTTCCAACCCGGCCTTCCCAGCTCCAGACCCGCGCTCCGTCCCCTGTGACTAAGAGGAACACTTTGGTTCCTTTGGTTCGATAAGAACAAGGCTGTCCCTAATGACTGGCCAAGCGTGCCAGGCAGGACCATGGGGAGCGGCCTGTGCGATGTAGGGGCAGGGGGTGGCACAGCCTCCCTCCCCTCCTGTGGTGCCAGCCTTCCTTGGCTTGTGATGACCTGCGCCAGGTCAGGAGCCCTCACTTCACCCCAGCATGGAGCGCACAGCGGGTGTGTCTGGGCTGAGGTTGGCTCCCAAAGGCCTTCGGCTACAGCGTGACATGTGATTCCTTCCTCCTCCTCGGTGCCAGCCGGCGGCAGCAGAGGCACAGGATCCATCTGGAGATGGCGAAGGGAGGGCCCATTTACAGTGACCTTGCTTTTCCTCTCCCAGGCCCCGGCTGTCCTGGAAGGTGCAGGGGGTAGAGGACACTTCCAGGAGAAGCACCTCCCCCCAGGAGGTCGTGAGATCTTCCCCCACGGCTTGAGGGCGGCACCTGACCCTGCCCATGGGGCAGTGACTCCATACGGAGTGGCCTTGGCTCGCAGTCTGAGCAGGGAGAGCCCAGCCAGGAAGGGGGCCATGGTGGAGAGAGGTTGGACACCGTCCATCCAGAATCATTCTGTTGGCACTGATGAAGCACCTGCCTCAAAGGCAGACCCTGAAGGTGGCGGCAAAAAGACTGAACCACCTGGCACAGTGAGCGCGCATTCTGATGGGGTGGCAAGAAGTGCACGCGCTGATATATGCCACATGAATAAACAAGCCAACGAATAGAGGCCCATGCACAGTAGCTAAACACTGAATCTGGGGGGAGAGTCATTGGTAGAATCACGAAAAACTTCATAGAGAAGGTGGTGCTTGAGCTACGTCGTAAGGGAAGAGAGGGACTCTGAGCCAGAGAGAAGGAGGGGCTGCCTTCCAGGCAGGGCACATGGCCTATGCAAAGACCTGGAGGTGGGAACTAGAATGTTGTATGAGGAGCAGAGAGAAGTTCCCTTTTGTGGATCGCAAAGTCCAGTGAGGCTGGAAAGAGGTTATGGCCAAGTTGTGAAAGGCTGTAGAAAGTAAACAAAAATTACATTTGATCCTAGAGGTGATGGGAAGCCAGTGGAGTTTCTTGGGTCAGATCTTTGCATCTGGAAAATCACTTTCGGTAACAAGGAGTAGGATGGACAGAAGTGGGAAGGGACTGGAAGAAGGCAGACCGACGGGGAAGCTGTTGCAATGACCCAGGGGATAAGGGAGAGGGGCCGGGTGAAGCTGGCTGGCGTGTGTGGGGAGAGAAGGCCTCAGGTGTGGTGGCTTGTGGGGTTTGACCAGGGATTAAATGTGGGAGGTGGGGAGAGGGAAGAGGCAAGGAGGCTGCCAAGGTTACCCACCTGGGAGACTGCAAGGGTGGAGATGCCTCCCAAAGAACTGGGAGGTTTGGGGGCAAAGGGAATGTCTTGGGAATTTGTTGAGTTTGCAATGTCCCGCTGAATACGGATGATAGGAGGCAAAAGCCTGGAGGAAGGACTGGGGCTGGTTGGTACATGTACACAGATGTGTATATGTATCTGAGAATCATACTCTCTTCTGTAATGTATACACATGTAACATCACACACGCGCACACACACGGAGGAGGCATCTGGAAGCAGTGCAGAGAAAAGGCGGCCTGGGCCGGAACCTTGAGGAAGCAGGCTTAGGGAGCGTGAGTGGGATGAGGAGCCGGCGGAGGACTGAGGCAGGGCGAAGCTGGTCAGATGTGGCCATTGAGCGGTCACTGGGGAGGGCACTTCCCCTGAGTGAGGAGGTCGGAAGCGGACTGCAGAGGGTCCAGGAGCCCCTAAAGAGTACGGGGAGTGGGGGCAGCCAGTAGGTGGTGGCTTGGGGGAATGGGAGGGCATAGTTAAGGTGAGGTTTTGGTTTGTTTCTAAGCTGCAAGAGACTAGGGCCTATGTTTAGGCTGCAGGGAAGGACCTCGTAGCAGGGGAAAGGCTGAAGGTTGGAGGGGATCCTGGCAGAGTTTACAGTTGCTAGAGAAGACGGTGTGAGGGAGGGATGGAGGGTGGGCCTAAGGGAAGGAGGAGGGGGCAGTGACGTCCTGGGGGTTTGAGATGAAGAAAGGGCCATCTCTGGGGATGCTTGTAAGGGAATGCTCGAAGAGGGAAGAGATGATCAGCTGCAGCCCCAGACTCAGCCCTTCCTCCCCTGCTGTGCTCAGGACTGCTCACACACACTCATCAGCCCTTCCTGGCTGGCCTTTGAGCTGGTGATGTGCAACCAGGGGGTCAGTCAACAAACTTTTATTAAGTGCCAGCTGTGTGCCAATACTGATGGAAAGGGGTGGGGGCCTTGGTGAAAGCAGGATGGAGTTAAGCAGTGCATCGAGTTAAAATACAATTTCATGATTTTATTCAGCAGCTATTGGCAACTTGGGAAGAGATGTAGAGACATCCAGCAGAAGGATGGGGTAGAGTGTGGGGCTGACGTGCAGCGGGGCCAGAGGGTGGAGGAGCCAGGACTCTGCACGTGCCTTATTTGAGAGCTCTGAGGTGGGCTTGGGCCCCTGACTGCTTTCTGTCTCCCCAGCACGGCTTCTTCAGAGCACTGCCCTTCTCCAGGAAAGCGGCACGGCCCCTGGGAACGGAACGATGTCTGGGCCCCTCCCCGGCAGGTCCCAGGTGACTTTAATTCTGGGCATCAGCTCAAACCCTATCGTTACTGTCCTTTCTCTTTCATCCTCTCCATTATCCGCATCCCACAGAGTTCTGAGCCTCAGTTCTCCCTAGAAGCCTCTGACTAATCTGACGGGTGGTGGGACTTAGAATTAGAGCTGCAGTGTTCCCGGAGTGTAAGCGGGTGGATATTAGAACTGATAGATGCAATTTCATGGGAAGTTTTGCTTCGATTGGATTCCACCAGGTGAACAGTGGAAGTCCAGCATCTAAATGTGGGCTGGGAGGTTGGGCCAGGTGATTGCAGAGGTCTCCTCCGATGCTTGAACCGCTTCTTCCCTTCAGTTCAGTTCAGCAAACATTTGTTAAGCTCCTACTGTGTGCCGAGGACTCAAGATACAGAGATAGAAATGAAACAGCTCATGGTCTCAGTGAGCTTACATTTTACTGCATCGGGGATACATACATGCACATATGTGTGTGTGTGTGTGTGACGAATGGGTGTGCACACATACACGGATTGGTAAGGATGGAGAGAGTGTGAGACAAAGTAAGTGAGAGGAGGACGCGGGAAGAGAGCGTTCTCTAGGAGATGATGGAAAGTAGGTTTTGAGGGAGGAAGGGGAAGGGTGAGGGCCAGGCTGGGAGCAGGCGTTCCTGGATGCCTCAGCATGGCCGCCGTATCGGAGGAAGGCTGTCAGCCAGGGCGATGGAAGGGCTTGTGTTGGGATCATGAGAGGAGCCGTTGATGGAAATGGGGATATTGAAATCAGAGAAGATCTAGGGAAAACGCAATATTTTGAAAATGATTTTTGATTCTGAGCTTAAACACCCCAGACTAGCACCTCCAAACATCAAGCACAATGTGAAGAGAATTCTATAGGAAACCGTGAAGTTCCATTTCATTTCATGCCTCAATTTTTTTTCTAAAAAGTTGCATCAATCCCCCCATGCTTTCCAAACTGTCCTGCTTGTCTGGGCTTCCTTCTAAATTCCCTTCTCTTGGGCATTGTCAATGTTTCCCTGACCCTCTGTTTGGGGCATCACTGTTGCCAATGCCCACGCTACCCCCCGTTAAAAATGGAGACAAAGAAACGGCTCGTCTCAGACAAGTGGATGCGACCAAAACGTCCGTGACTGTCTCTTGTTGGGCCGGTGCCCTCTCGGTCGGGAGGCGGCCGCCCGTGTGCTGCATCCGGAGCCGTGGCATCGATCTGAGTCCTTCAGTCCTTTCACTGTCGTCATCATCATATAACTCCTCCCTTGATTCTCCACCCTCTTCTACAACCCAGGATTCTCTGAAATTGTCTCCTGTATTTTCTTACATCGCAGTAGTGTTCCATCACCGTCATGGGCCACAGTCTGGGCCCCCTTGCCCCAGCTGTCCAAGGCAATCAGGTTGGGGTTCTTTTCTTTCCTCTTTTATTTCCTTTTCAGAACGTGGAGATTTCTGTTGCTTGTGAGCATTCCCTCCCTGGTATCATCGGGTGCTTCTGTATTCCTTTTCTCTCCTAAGACCCTTAGAACACACCCAATCCACCCCTCCCCCCAACCCCTCCCTTCTTCTTATGAACTCCCTCAAGCTCTTTGAAGACATTAAGGTTCTGAAGGCATACACAGAGCCTTGCAGCCTGCACGATTGTCTGGTGCTGGCCAGGTGGGAGATGATGAGACAGCAGCCCTGGGCACCCTCCTTACGTGGCGGGTCTGAGAAGAGCCCTCCAGTCAGGGAGGAAGGAGCCCAAAGGGCACTGCAGCCACGTTTCTGGAGACCACGATGAATGAGAAGAGCCGGGTGGGAAAGGATCGGTTGTGAGTGACTGCAAAGTCACTCTGGAGTTTCTCATGGGATTTCCTGTTTGTAGGCCATTACCTCCTGAGTAAATCTGCCCGGAATATGTTGATCTGTAATGGAGGATGATTCCTGCAGTTTGGCTAATTAAAAATTACTTTTGGAGCGTGGTCTTCTCTAGTGCTTTGGACATAATTGTCAGGTGGATGCTGATTCCTTTCTGTGGTTCACTTGAAAATGCCTGCTTTTCTTAGGGAGAGAATTTGTCAGGGTCTGGTGGGACCTTAGGCACTCTATAGACCAAGACTGGGGAACCTGCAGCCATGAGGCCACATGTGGCCCTCTAGGTCCTCAAGTGTGGCCCTTTGACTGAATACAAACTTCACAGAACAAATCTTTTCCAACCCATACAAGAAAGGGATCCACACCATATAACATTATTCAGGGAACCTTCTGGCTTTTGCTTAAAGACCTCTGAGGAAGGGGAACCTCCTGTGGAAACCCAGCTTTAAAACTTGGGGAATCCAAGGCACATCTCGAGGCTGGCTTGGTCTAGTACAAATTGAGATGCATCATAAGTAGGGAATCCAGAAATATTTGGAGGGAATGACCCTGGCTAAACAGGAATGTGTTTGATTCAGGAATCACTGACCTTCAGGGATGTGGCTGTGGACTTCACTGGGGAGGAGTGGAGACATCTGGAGCCTGCCCGGAGGGCCCTGTACAGGGACGTGATGTTGGAGACCTACAGGACCCTCATCTCCCTGGGTAAGCGCAGCCACCCCTGGGACACTGCGGAGTCTTAGCTGGCACCCTTAGGAGGGTGATGGGCAGTCTAAAATGCTGAGCTGAGTTTTGGCTTGTAATACAAGAATATTCAAGACTGCTGTCACTTTGGGAGCATTCCAGATCCTTTATGGCCAACAGCAGATGGTTTTTCTGTGTGTTCCCAGGTTTGCTTTGTACAAATGGCAATCCCATCGCTTCCTTGCTGTATCTTCAAGGCTACAGCTTCCCAATTCCCTGGACCATCAGGTTTAAGGTTCTGTATAAATTCCCAGGGGAATTAGGAGACCCAGACTAAGCCTTCCCCACCCATATGCCCAATGAGCTCTCTGTCTGAAACTCTCCTTTGCAAGGATTTGACTCCCTCAAAACTAAAAGCCCCCTGAGGCCAGCAGGGACCGTGTTTCAGCCAAACTTTTTATCATCCCCAGCACAATTCTTTGCCTGCAATAAATACTTAATAAATGTTTGATTAAAAATAATCCACTCAAGACCAGAGGTCACAGATCTGACTACCACTTCCCTGGTGGAGAAACTCAGACGGCGCCATTGCCTCTACATTTAAAGAGAAAATTCTCTGGGGCTCGAAGGCCAGACCACCCTGGCTCCAAGCGCCCTTTCCAGCTTTATGACCCATGGCTCCCTTCACATGCTCTGGGGTCCTGCAGAAGCTGCCTCCTTACTATTCCTAACAAAGGACATTTCACATTCTGTCTTTTCTCATAACTCAGCTCAAGAGCCCCCTCTACAGGAAGCCATTACTGACCCTCTTCTCCCTAAAATTATCTAGGTATTTTGTGTCTTCATACAGATGTATATGTATTCTCTCTCTCTCTCTTTTCCTCAGAAGGACAGAAGCACTTTGCAAATACCAGTGATTGCATTTTTGTCTTTGTCTTTCCAACGCCGGATCCAAAGCACACGCTTCATAAATTCCTATTAATTGATTGCAGTAGGTTCATCTCAGTTGAGATGTTTGGAAAGGTTTTTTCCTCTCAGCCTGGACTGGGTCAAATGAACTAATTTTCTTTCTGAGCTTAACTTGGGTCTTTGACTGATAGTCAGCTTTTTTGTTGTTCAGTCGTGACTGACTCTCTGTGACCTCATTTGGGGTTTTATTGGCGGAGATACTGGCCTGGTTTGCCATTTCCTTCTTCAGCTCATTTTATAAATGAGGAAACTGAGGCAAATGGGGTGAAGTGAGCTGCCCAGGATCGCACAGCTTGTAGTGTCTGAGGCCAGATTTGAACTCATGAGGATGAGTCCTGCCAACTGCCGGCCTGGCACTGCCCCCGATGGTGACCTATAGGGGGGGTTGGAAGGCTGCATCCAGCAGTGCTGATTTAACCCATTCATGCCTGACTACGCTGTGGCATTCTTTCCTGTGTCTTCCCACGTGTTTGCTTTAAGGAATCCTCTGGACACGCTGGGGCCTTCTTCACGTTGTGAGGGGACAGTCAAGTACTCCGGCCGTCTGTCCATCTGTCTGTGTGTGTGTCTGTCCATCTGTCTGTGTGTCTGTTGTGCTCCTCCTCTGACCCACTCGTCTTTTCTTCTAATAGCGTTTTTCCTGGCCAAGAACAGGCATTTCATGTTGTGCCCACTCTATGCCAGGCCCTATTCTGAGCACTTTACAAATCTCATCCCAACAGCCCTGTGAGGTGAGAGCTATTACAGCCTCATCTTACAGTGGGGGAAACTGAGACAAACGGAAGTTAAGTGACTTGCCCAAGGTCACACTAGAGCTGGTAAATGTCCAAAGTGGAATTTGAATTCAGGTCTCTTGCCTTCAGCCTCATCACTCAAGTCGCTGCTCCACTCAGATGCCTTTGCTTCCTTAGAGTTTCTCGTTGGTTGTATGTTGTGGTCCTCTCACACCTCCCATGCATCTCTCCATCGTTCTCCATGGGATATTGATTTCATTTCTTTCTTTGGAGACTGTTTCCTTCTGTATCTGGCTTGCAGACAACATCCTATTACTGGTAGAATATTGGCATTAAAAAGTGGAGGCTTGGTGTCCCTGAAGGAGCCATCTAGCCCACTCTCCATGTCTGCTTACAAAAGATACAAAGATGGGGGAATCCAGGGCAGAGTCCGAGTTGGAGAGGCATTCTCTGGGCTGGGGTAGTCTACCACTTGTTCCTGTTTGTGAGTGGTGGTGTGCTGGCTGGATGAAGCCTTGGAACACAGTGAGCTCTGAAAAGAGTTTGCAAGACCAGAATGGACAGCCCTAGAGCACTTGTCCGTGTGTGTGTGTGTGTGTGTGTGTGTGTGTGTGTGTGTACACACTTCTACAGACCTGTCTGTAAAGAATATGTATATGTATGGGACAAACAATAGGTATGGACAACAAGTTAGGTCTAAAATTGTGACCTCTACTCCCTTGGAATCCAGAGCAGAGTATGCTGAAGAGATCTTTCATTTTCCCTGAATAGAACTGAATTTTTAGCGTTCTGTTCCCAGCAACATCTGTTGCTTTCCCTTTCTGTAGGGATTCCTCTTTCCAGGCTGGATGTGGTCTCCCTGTTGGAGACAGGAGAAGCACCATGGTGGCCCAAGGAAAGAGGCTCAAAAGGCTCCTATCTAGGTGAGTGAGTGACAAGTGGGCAAGTGAGAGTCACTGTATATGTCAGTGAGGTGGCTGTGCCTTGACAGTGCATCACTAGTCCAAAGGAAGCTGTGGTTTTCTTGCTCTGATGGTTTACTACTCTGTTGTCTTCTAGAAGATGAAACCATTCCATGGCTCAAGCCGTCACGTAATATCGCATCATCTCCCTGTGGCTTCTGTTGTTCTTGTGGTTCAATCACATCCGATTCTTCATGACCCCATGCCCCGTAGCGCTCCAGGCCTTTGTCTTCTCCACTGTCTCCCCCAAGCTCATGTTCGTTGTTTCCATGGCACCATCCATCCATCTCATCCTCTGCCGTCCCCTTCTCCTTTTGCCTTCAATCCTTCCCAACATCGGAGTCTTTTCCAATGAGTCCCATTTACTCATTATGTGGCCAGAGTGTTTAAGCTTCAGCTTCAGTATTTGACCTTCCAGTGAGCAGTCTGAGCTAATTTCTTTAAGTATTGACTAGTTTGATCTCCTTGCTGTCCAAGGGACTCTCCAAAGTCTTCTTCAGCACCACAATTGGAAAGCATCAACTCTGCAGTGCTCAGCTTTCCTTATAGTCCAACCCTCACACCATGTGTTACTATTGGAAAACCCATAGCTTTAACTCTACAGACCTTTCTTGGCAAGGTGATGTCCCTGCTTTTTAGTCCACTGTCCAGATTTACCAGAGCTTTCCTTCCAAGGAGCAAGGGTCTCTTAATTTCATGGCTGCAGTGTCTGTCTGCAGTGATCTTTGAGCCCAAGAGTATAAAATCTGACGCTGCTGCCTTTCCTTCTCCCTCTGTTTGCCAGGAAATGATGGGATCAGTTGCCAAGATTCTAGTTTTTGTGTGTGTTCAACTTCAAGTCAGCTTTCACACTGTCCTCTTTCACCCTCATCAAGAGGCATCTTGACTCCGCTTCACTTTCTGCCATCAGAGTGGTATCATCTACATATCTGAGATTGGTGATACTTCTCCAGGCAACCATTCCAGCTTTTGATTCATCCAGCCTGGCATTTTGCATGATGTCCCCTGCATACAAGTTGAATAAAAAAGGTGACAATATACAGCCTTGTCACACTCCTTTTCCAAACTTAAACCAATCCATTGTTCCATGTTTGGTTATAACTTGCTTCTTGGCCTATATATAGGTTCCTCAGGAGACAAGTAGGGTGATCTGGTCCTCCCATCTCTTTGAGGACTTGCCACATTTTCTTGTGGTCTGCATAGTCAAAGGCTTGATCATTACAGTTATACCATATTAAATTTGCTTTTTTTGTTCTTTACATTTATATCATTATTCAGCTGATTAGTCGTTACTTTCTCTGTGACCTCATTTGGAGTTTTCTTGTCAAAGGTACTCGAGTGGTTGGCCATTCCTTCTCCAGCTCATTTTACAGATGAGGAACTGAGGTAAATAGGGTTAAGTGACTTGCCCAGGGTCACGTGGCTAGTAAGGTCTAAGGCTTGATATGAACTCAGGTCCTCCTGGCTCCAAGGCCAGCATTCTATCCACTGCACCACCTAGCTGCCCACACTTTTATATTGTATTCAGTTTGTATATTGTTCTTCTGGCTCATTTCGTGCTATGACAATTCATGTAAGTCTTTTCTGAATTTTTTGTGTTCATCATATCTTAATATGAAGTAATAATAGTCCATTACATTTACATACCATGATTCGTTAAGCCATTTAAAATTGATGGATGTCCACTTTGTTTCTAGTTCTTTCCTTACACATGAAATGCTCTTACGAATAATTTAGTGTATGTTAGCCTCTCCCTCTGGCTTTGACCTCCTGGGTATAGATACACAAAACAGGTAGCGCTGGGTCAGAGGGCCTGGATATTTTAACCACCTTCTGAGCATGATTTCAAGTTACTTTAAAAAATGTTTGGATTATTTCATAGCCCTGATCTTTTTCATTTGATTCCTTTGTTGATGATACCCAGTTAGAGGCAGTGTTATAAGGGTAACGCCTTGGGCCTTCTCTCCTCTGAGGGTAACTTGGCCTGTTATTAGATGTACCAAATTACTAAATGTAATTCATTTAGTCCTAGGCAGCAAAGTGCTCACTTACAGTATCCTCAACTGACATGGCTTGAATTTTCCTGTTTGCTCTACCGGGTCCGAATTGAGTCCTGTTCTCATCACCAGAAGAGACTGAACTGGACTGTGGTGTAAAGGAGGTTCCTTTCTCTCAGCACAACAGACAGTTACTAGGGACATTTTTTTCTGTTTGTCTCTTCCAGATTCCCTTGGTGAAGACACCAGGTTTGAAACCAAGGACTCTAGCCTGATTCGGGGTGTTTACGTGGCAGTGTCATCAAAGAAAAGAATGCCAGATGAAACTGACCAGCATCTCAACACGAGAGACTCTGGGGAACGTGAAATTAATTCAGCCAAGCACAACCAGGAGAGACAGTCCAGACAAGTAACAGTCATTCGCAGAACAAATTTAAATAAAACAAGTATACCTCAATATAATACACATGAGAGAAGTTTTAGTCTGCCATCAGTCTCTGCACCCTGGAGAAGGACTGTGAGGAAATGTCTTCGTAAATATAAAACAATTGGAAAGAGCATCACAGATTTTTCAGACCTTATTACGTGTAGTGCATTCTCCTTAGGGAAGAACCTTTCCAAGTATAGCAAATTCAGGAAGCCCTTCAGTTACCACTCAGACCTAATTAAATTTCATAGGGAACATGCCGGAGAGAAGTTACATGAAGGCAATGAATGTGAAGTAGCCTTTGGCAGAAAATCAGATTTCAGTGGACGCCAGAGAATTCATCCTGGAAAGAAGCTTTATAAGACGAATAAAGATGGGAAAGCATACAGCCACCAGGAAAGGTTGATTAAACATAGGAGAGTTAATGGCATGGCGAAACCCTTTGAATGTAATGAATGTGGAAAAGAATTCAGCCTGAGGGGATCCCTAATTTCTCATCAGAGGATTCATAGAAGAGTGAAACCTTTTGAATGCAATGAATGTGGGAAAACCTTCAGCATAGGGGGAAGCCTGAACAGACATCAAGGGATCCATACAGGAGAAAAACCTTTTGCATGTAATCAGTGTGGGAAAGCTTTCAATATTAAGGAAAGCCTGAATAGACATCAGAGAATTCACACTGGAGAGAAACCCTTTGAATGTAATCAGTGTGGAAAAGGCTTTAGCCAGAGGGCCAACCTTGTTAGACATCAGAGAACTCATACTGGAGTGAAAACTTTTGTATGTAGTGAATGTGGGAAAGCCTGCAGTACAAGGAAGTCTTAATGGACATCAGAAAATTCATGCTAGATTGAAACTCTTTAAATGTGATGAATGTGGAAAAGCCTTCTACAAGAGAGGAAGGCTTATTATACATCAGAAAACACATACTAAACTTAAACCCTTTGTATGTAATGAATGTGGAAAAGATTTCAGACAGAGAGCAGACCTAATTTATCATCAGAGAACTCATACTGGGGAAAAACCCTTTCTTTGTAATGAATGTGGCAAAGGGTTCAGGAGAACAGACCTTAATAGCCATCAGAGAGCTCATACTGGAGAGAAGCCTTTTGAATGTAGTGAATGTGGAAAGGCCTTTAGCCAGAAGGCGCTCCTCATTTATCATCCAAGAACTCATACTGGAGGGAAACCCTTTACTTGTAATGAATGTAGGAAAGTCTTTAGCAGGAAGGAACATCTTACTGAACATCAGAGAACTCATACTGGAGATAAACCACTAGAATGTAATGAATGTGAAAAAGCATTTAGCAAGAGGAGAAAACTTATACATCAGAAAACACTCACTGGACTAAAACACTTTGAATGTAATAAATGTGGGAAAGCTTTCAGCAAGATGGGAAGGTGTATCAGGAGGGCAGAGTTTATAATCTCAAAGAGGATCATAAACATGTCTGAAAGGTTCGGAACCGCCGGATATAAGAAACTCTCAAAGTAGAAGGCAGAAGAATCAAAACATTTATTTAGGCTCAACAGTAACCAACCCATGAACCAGCAACCCCATTTCGATATGTTGATCGAAAGCTTCCAGGCCCAATAAGTACGCCTTGCAAGAGTAACCAGGAGGCTACAGAGAAACATGATTGCGTAAAGCAAAATCATGTTTCCCCCTTTATGGTAATAAGATTACCCACTGGACTGAAGTCTTTGTTCAGCTTCCTCCCGTAGGTCAGCTCTGCTACTGGCAGCTCCTGCTTCAGCTGTGTCTGTGGCTGTAACTGACGTAACTGTCGTAACTGCCTCTGTAACTGCCTCTGGCTCCAACTGTCGCTGTAACTGTCGCTGTAATGGCCTGAAGTCTTTGTTCAGCTTTCTCCCGTAGGTTAGCTCTGCTACTGGCAGCTCCTGCTTCAGCTGTGTCTGTGGCTGTGGCTGTAACTGACGTAACTGTCGTAACTACCTCTGTAACTGCCTCTGGCTCCAACCGGAAAAGGGAGAGAGAGAATCTTCAAGCTGTCCTCTCCCCTCTTATAGAGTTTTTTGACATCATCAAGCACCGCCTGAACGACCAGGGCCGATTGGTTCTTGACTTGGTCCCTCCCCCTAGCATAGACATTAACACCTCCCCTCAGCCAGCCCCATGACTCATCACACAGGAAGTTGTCTGCTTCCCGGCATGCTCCCCGGTCCTCCTGCCCCGGAAGAGCAAGCCACAGTGTCCAGAGGCTCAATGAGGTAAGCTGAGTCATTCAAAGAAAACAAAGGCCATTCTGGTTACACTCCACCCCTTGTTATAGGATACATAATCTAATCAGCCATGTATCCTAGAACATACATTGTGATCCAATTACAAAGGAAACTAAAACATATCATTCATTATAAAGCAAAACATATCATTCAGTGACATTCCCAAACATTGGTTAACGATTCAAATGTGATCCACCCCTAGATCCCAGCAAAATAATCTCTTCAATCAATCATCCCCAAAATAATTATTAATAATTCAAATGTCCACCCCTAAATCCTTGTATCCATTACATAGGATCAATAATATCATAACAATAAAACAACACAGCAAGGATAACACAAAATAAGTAAACAGAACACTATCATCATTTCCACCCCCCTTGAACGATTGGGGCTCAAAATCTTGGGGTGAGGGGTGAAGGTCTCATTTTCCATAGCTTCTTCATGCTGAAATTGGATGTAGAGATGGCCCTGCCCCCAAAAAGTCCCATTCCAGAGGTCATTTCTTTAACGAGCTGGCAGGAATTCCAAGAATGCTACATGCTTAGGCAGTCACCGGAAAGTGCAGGGTGCTTAAGCCTGAAGGAAACAAAACTAGCAACAAGGTTAGCCAAAACAAAGGACAAAAAGAATAGACAAGTATGGACTATAATTCTTCAAATAAAATCATCTCAAGTTTGGTTGAGATTTCAGTTATGCAAAGATCCAACATCAGAGCCAAACTCAGGTGGGAAATGTTTCTTTTCAAAAGGAACATAATGAGGAAGCCAAGAGGATCCCACCCTAGATAGAGACTAAGATTGTCCTCTCAGCCTTTCCCCAAATGTACAAGTTTTCATCCGTTAATCACACAAGGTCACCTTCAGTCTGAGTGGCTTGTGGGCTTGCAGGAGCAGTTCTTATTTCCCTATTTCTCGTGTTATCAAGTCCTCTATACATTCTGTATAATTCATTGGTTGGAATTCCATCTATCATTTCAAAACCTACTCCTGCTCTCAATAAAGCAGTAAACATTTCTTTCCTTGTTACTCTCCTTTGGCGCCAAGTTTGCTGGTTATTCACTCTTCTCTCTCGAGGAGATCTATCCCTTCCCCAGTCACCTAAGTCATATAACTGTAAAATCTTATTTATCACTGTTGTAAGACGGCTCCCTACTTCTCCAAGTAATAAATTCAAAATTAGTTGTTTATAAGCAGGGGGAGCTGTCCTAATTATTAAATTCCTATGAGGCAGTCCCATTGGATCATTGTAATATTTGTCTGCAGTTCCTATCATAATGGCAGTCTTCATTACCTCCTCCTTTAGTCTCATGATACAATCTCTAAGTGAATACCAGGGTCTGTGCTCAGTGGGCCACATAGAATCAGTATCATATCTCTTATTGCATCCCACAGCGGCTAATGCCAACAGAGTAGTCCTGCTATCACCATCTCCTTGCTGATGATGTTCCCTAAAAGCTTGTTGAACTAGAGGATCATGGCTGATACCTATGAATCTCATGCAGTCTGTCCTATCTACTGATATTCCACTGGCCCCTTGATCACTGAGTCTTACCATCCAAGATATCAATGGTTCTCCTATTCTTTGGCTGAATCTACTCAAAATATCTGTGACCTCTTGCGGTGAGAAATCTTCCTGAATTTCCCTTGTAACTGAATCTTCACCTCGGGTTTCTGTCTTCCTCCTTTGTATGGGTCGAGCCCTTGTCTGATCATTTAACCATCTCCTATTCTCTGTGTGAGGCACATCCTGAACCCCAGTAGTGTTTTGTGCCTCAGCCGGCTCTTTCTGGGCTGGGTTGAAATGTACTCTGGGCTTTTTTGGTCTCCTGTTGCTCTTAGCCACATTAATAGAAAAGTTCTCATTTGAGTCAGTTTGGTCTCTTGCTATCTGAGATTCCTCTTCTTCCTGTGGGGTAGGAGTGCCCCCATGTCTTTCACTTAATCTCAATCTTTCGTATACTAGCCGGTAGGCTGATAACACTATCCAGCTTTGCCTAGATAGTGATGCCCCTGACTGAATCCCAACTTCTCGTAAACACTTTTCCAAATCCCTAGGATCTCCTCTCCGTAGCCTTGGTTCCCAGTTTTCACAGGGTCCAGCTTTTTTAGCCAATTCTTTTGCTAGGGAGGAATAAAATGGATCCTCCCATCCTGGGATACTCATCTCTTCCTCTGGAATTGTTCTGCCTCTAAATAGAGATCTTATACCTAGCGATCCTGTTCGTGACGCCAAATGTATCAGGAGGGCAGAGTTTATAATCTCAAAGAGGATCATAAACATGTCTGAAAGGTTCGGAACCGCCGGATATAAGAAACTCTCAAAGTAGAAGGCAGAAGAATCAAAACATTTATTTAGGCTCAACAGTAACCAACCCATGAACCAGCAACCCCATTTCGATATGTTGATCGAAAGCTTCCAGGCCCAATAAGTACGCCTTGCAAGAGTAACCAGGAGGCTACAGAGAAACATGATTGCGTAAAGCAAAATCATGTTTCCCCCTTTATGGTAATAAGATTACCCACTGGACTGAAGTCTTTGTTCAGCTTCCTCCCGTAGGTCAGCTCTGCTACTGGCAGCTCCTGCTTCAGCTGTGTCTGTGGCTGTAACTGACGTAACTGTCGTAACTGCCTCTGTAACTGCCTCTGGCTCCAACCGGAAAAGGGAGAGAGAGAATCTTCAAGCTGTCCTCTCCCCTCTTATAGAGTTTTTTGACATCATCAAGCACCGCCTGAACGACCAGGGCCGATTGGTTCTTGACTTGGTCCCTCCCCCTAGCATAGACATTAACACCTCCCCTCAGCCAGCCCCATGACTCATCACACAGGAAGTTGTCTGCTTCCCGGCATGCTCCCCGGTCCTCCTGCCCCGGAAGAGCAAGCCACAGTGTCCAGAGGCTCAATGAGGTAAGCTGAGTCATTCAAAGAAAACAAAGGCCATTCTGGTTACAGAAGGCTTAATATATGTCAAGAGAACACATACTGGAGGGAAACCTTTTGAATGTAATGAATGTGGGAAAGCTTTTAGCCAGAGGGCATACCTCATTAATCATCAGAGAACTCATACTGGAGAGAGACCCTTTGAACGTAGTGAATGTGGAAAAGTCTTCAGTGAGAATAAAATGCTCAAAAGGCATCCTGGAACTCACACTGGACTTGAAATCTTTGAACGCAATGAATGTTGGGAAACGTTTTAGACAGAGGACAAACCTTATTAGCCATCAGAGAACTCTTTCTGGGGAGAAACCCTTTGCATGTGACGAATGTGGAAAAGCCTTCTACAAGAGAGGAAAGTTTATTATACTTCAGAAAACACATACTAAACTAAAACCTTTTGTATGTAAGGAATGTGGGAAAGAGTTCAGAAGGAGAGTAGAACTTATTACCCATCAGAGAACTCATATTGGGGAGAAACCCTTTGAATGTAATGAATGTGGGAAAGGTTTCAGCCAGAGTGGAACTCTTATTGGCCATAAGAGAACTCATACTGGAGAGAAGCCCTTTGCATGTAATGAATGTGGGAAAGCCTTCAGCTGGAAAGCAAGCCTTATTATTCATCAGAGGACTCATAATGGAGAGAAAGCTTTATAATGCATGCATGTGGGGAAGGTCTTCAGCAATTACATTTAAAAGCCATCAGAGAACTCAAAAGAAGTCATACTGGAAAAGAGGCCTTTGTGGTGAATGGAGGAAAGGCTTCAGCTAGAAGGCAACTCTTACTGCATGTAGAAAACTCACACTGGAGAAAAGTCCTCTGATTATAATGAATGGAAAAGGCTTCATCAAGACCTCATGCTGGAGAGAATGAGATCCAGTGAGTCAAGCATTTATTAAGTGCTTCCATCAATGTCAGACAATATGCTAAGTAGTGGGGTTACAAAGGTAAAAGAGAAATAGTCATTTCCCTCAAAGAGTTTACATTCTAATGAGGGAGACAACATATGGCTATATAAGTATGTATGTGGCGTGTACAGAATGAATGCAGTTTAGTTTAGGAAGGGTGTCCGTGGCTGCAAGACCTAAGAATCCACGTGTAAGGTGGTACTTGAACTGACACCTGAAGGAAACAGGAATTCTGGGAATGGACTTGAGGAGGGAATGAATTCCAGGCATGGAAAAGAGCCTGCCTGAAGACTCAGAGACAAGAGACAGAATAGCTTAATATGGCAGCACTGCAAAGTGTGAGAAGGCAAGTAAGATGTGAAAAGATTGGAAATGTAGGAAGAGATCAGAACATAAAAGATTTAAATATCAGAAGAATCGATTTGGTAATGATAGCTAGCACTTATATAGCACTTAAAGTGCTTTATAAATATTTTATTTTCACAACCCTGGAAGGTAGGTGTTATCATTACTCCTGTTTTATAGATGAGAAAGTGAGGGCAGACTGAGGTTAAGTGACTTGCTCAGAGTCACACAGGGAGTGTCTGAAGGCAGACTCAAAATTCAGGTTCCTCTGACTTCAGATCTACTGCTCTATCCACTGTGCACCTACTTGAGTCATTAGGGAGCTACTGGAGTTTGAGAGGGGTTTGAGAGAGAAGAAATGTGGTTACATGATTAAACTGGGTTATTTTCAAGGTTGTGTGCAGGATGCATTGGAGTGTGGAGAGACAATGCAGGGAGACGAGCCATGAAGTTATTGTAGTACATTTGCAAGGTGCTGAAGGTAGGCACCAGGATGCTGTCTGTGTGAATGTAGAGAAGGGGATGTATATGAAGGCATTGCAAAGCTAAGAATGACAGCTTGATGATAGATTTGCTTTGTGGGGTGAATATGAGTGTAGAGCAAGGGAAAACACCAAGATTTTGAGCCTGGGTGAGTAGGAGAGTGGTGATGCCCTAATCAGTTATAGAAAAGTGGAGGAGAAATGAGGATTTGGGTGGGAAAGTGTAATAAGTCTGGTTTCGGATACATTGGATTTGAGACGCCTATAGGACATTCATTTGGAAACGTCCAGAACCTGGGTCAGGACATAGGACAAGAGCTAAGGAGGAAGACTGGACAGGACCTAGAGATCGAAGCTTCATCTAAATACAAATAATATTTGAATCAATGGGAACTATTGAAATCACTAAACAATATAGTGCAGGGTAAAAAGAGAAGGCCAGGATAGAGTCTTGGAGTACACACAGTATTAGTGGTCATGACATAGAAAGTGGATCAGCAAGGGAAACTGAGAAAAAGCAGTTGTACAGGTAAGGTGAGAACCTGGAGAGAAGAGTGTCATGAAAACCCAGAGAAGATAGAATATTCAAGAGGGGTCAGCAGTGCCAAATGCTGAAGAGACACCAAAGAAGATGAATAGGCCATTTACTTTGACAAGCAATCAGTGATAACTTTGGAGAGAGCAGTGTCAATAAAGTAATGAAGCCTTTCTACAGGGGTTGAGAAGAGAGGATATGGAGGCACAGTGAACAGGCAGCTTTTTCCAAGAAAGAAAAAGAGATCCATGACAAAAGTGGAGCTGCTGATATCTTGTGAAAGTCAATTGTGCTTAGCAGGGCTTGGCTATATTTATAGGCAACAGGGAAGGAACCAGTAGATAAGGAGAAAGAGTGAATGTGGGAAAGTCTTCAGTGATTGAAAAAAGCTTATTAGACCACTGATACTGGAGAAAAAGCCTTTTGACTGATATATTAAAGTAGAGGCCATTTGATTAAGGAGTGGCTAAACAAATTCAGATACCCGAACATAATGGAATATTCCATGGTACAGGAAATAATACAGAGACATGGAAAGATATGAAAAAGAAGAAATAAGAAAACAATTTATGCACTAGCTACAGAAACAACAACAAAATACCCTGAATTCTCTGTAACTATAATGACCAGTTTGACCCCAAGAGAATGAAAGAATGTACCTCCTTCCCCTAATGGGGGGAGGGGAAGACTATGGATGATTAATATTGTGTGACTCTGGCCATCTTCATGCCATGTTCCTTTGCTCCATCATCTCACTTTCTGTCGCAAGACCAGGAAATGCAAGTCAATCAGTTGCCCTATGACTCTTCTTTATGATTTTTCAGAACAACTCATGCCTCCCTGATCACCATTCTCCATATGTATTATCTTCATGTATTGGAATGAAAGCTCCTTGAAGACAGGTCCAGTCTTGCTTTTTGTATTTTTATCCCTAATGCTTAATGCAGTGGCTGGCAAGTAATGTGTTTAATAAATAGGTTTTTTTTTCATTCATTCATCATATATATTATAAAACTTGCTAGATGTGGTGATGGGCTAGCAGTGCAGAATGAGATCCTTTTTCAGTAATGGCATCGTGTAATTTGTTTTGCTTAGCTATAGCTGCTACAAGGAGGGCTTTTATTGGCAGGGACAGATGTAAGAGGGATTGGATGAGTTTTGAAGCAAAAAAAAATAAAAATAAAACCAGAAAAGAGTAAAAGAACATTCAAAAAGGGACACGATATAGATAAAGGTGGTGGTACTATCCAGCTAAATTAAATATATGCTTTTTTTAAAGCTGTGCATAACAAAGATTCGTGGTTTTATATATGATCCTCTTTCTGTTTTTTGTATATTGAAATGTCAGTGTTTGTTGTTGATGTTAAGTTCATAATAAAAAAAAATAACTGAATTGCTAATTTTCAAAGGATGTTACAAAGGATGGCTTTCTGTGTTAGGTATGGAGAAGGTGCTATGAAATGAAATATCTGTAAAAACTTGTGAAATCAATCAAGTTATATTTTGAATACCTTTTTTTGCCAGACACTATCCTAAGTGTCAGAGATACAAATACAAAGAATGAAATTCCCTATTAGAAATTAGCTTACATTCTTACATGGGAGACAAGTTTATATACATATACATGTATATATATATATATATATATATATATATATATATATATAAAACAATAAATATAAAGTTGACACATATATGAAATCGTTAAGTTTAACATAGTTTGGAAGGGCATTACTCAGTGATGAGGAAAAGCTTCTTGCAGAAGATGGCACTCAAGCTACATCTTAAAGGAAGAGACTGACTCTATAAGGCAGAGATAAGGAGGAAAAGCTTACCAAGCATGGGGTGATGATCAATGAAAAGGTAGAGATAAGATATTCAGTGTTGTGGGTGAAGAACAGAGAGAAAGCTAATTTGTCTAGATTTCAGAGTGAGAATAATGTCCAATGAGGCTGGAAAGGTAGGTTAAGACCAGGTTATATAGGATTTTAAAAGCTAAGTGAAGAGTTTATATTCCAGAAGCAGTAGGAAACCACTGGATTTTTTTGAGTAGAGGAGTGATATGGTCAGATCTGGGATCAAGGAAAATCACTTAGCAACAGTGTGTAGAATGGAATGAAGTGAGAAACTTAAAGCAGAAAGGCCTTGTTGCAGTAATCTAGGTGAAGAATGAAGGCATTAACTAAGATGGTAACTGAATCAAGAGATGTAGTTGGGTGTTAGAGAAATTGTGCAGGCACAACAACATTTAGTGACTGGATATGTGGAGTAAGGAAGAGTATATCAAGTTGAAAAATCTAAGATTTTGGAAGGATAGTGGTGCCTTTGACAGAAATGTCAAAATTTGGAAGAGGGAAGAGTTAAAGAGTGTTAAGCATGTCTAAGAGGTTTCTGGGACATCCTAGTTTGAAATGTCCAAGAGGCAGTTGGTGAAATAGTACTGCAGCTTGGGGAAGAGACAGCCAAATATGGAAAATCATCTGCATAGACTTGATAGTTAAACCCATGGAAATTAATGAGGTTACCAAGCAAGAGAGTATAGAGGGAAAGAGAAGAAGGCCTAGGACAGAACCTTGGGGAGCACCCACAGTTAGAGGATGTGACATGAACGATGTCAGTAAAGAAGACTGAGCAATAATCAGAAAGGGAGGTGGTGAACCAGGAGAGATTAGTGTAAAAAAAACCCAGAGCGTATCCAAGAGGAGAACATGGACAGTAGTTTCAATTGCAACAAATAGGTTGAGAAGGGATAAGAATTAAGAAAAGGCCATCAGATTCAACAACTGAGATCATTGTTTGCCATGAGAAAGCAATTTGAGTTGACTCATAAGGTTGAAACATCAAAAAAAAAAACATCTTCAAAACAACATATTACACTGAACTAAATTTCTTTTTTTCTTTCCTTATTTTCTCTCAGGGTCATTAACTGGAAGATCAGGATAATATGGTGGATAAAATTTACATAGGTTTTGGCAAAGCAGTTGCTAAAGTCTCATGATAATTGCTCATAGGGCTGATCTAGACAATAGCACAATTCAATAGATCCCAAAGTGGGTGTAAGGCCAGTCCTTGAGAGTAGTCATTAATGATTTCATATCATATTATATTGAAAGACCTTTAGTAGAAAGGTCCAGGGATCTGTGAAGTTTTAATATTTTTAAAAGTGACTTGGATGAAAATATAATTGAACCTTGCTTATCCAATTTTCTGATGACACAAATCTGGTAGGGGTAGCTAACAGAGCTATTGATAGGGTCCAGAACATCAGGCTAAATTTCAAAGGATAGAATTTAATAAGGATAACTGCCAAGTCTTGCACTTGAGGCTTAAAAAAATCACCAAAAGTCCAAGATGGGGCTTAGGGGAAGGGTGAAAGTTTGGTTCAACAACAATTGGAGCAAGATTTGGGGGTTTTCTGTCGGTGTAAATCTATACAAGTCAGTAGCATACAACCCCAAAACACTAAGGCATTCTTGGGGGGCCTTAAGAAAGTTATATTTTTCAGGAATGAGCAAGTTTCAGTATTCTCTGCCCTAGTTCAGCCATATGTGAAGTAGTGTGTTCGACCCTGGGCAACAGCAGGGCATTGCTGGGCCATTTTTTTTTTGAGGCGAGCAGCCCAGGATTGTTCAGCCTGGAGAAAACACCCAAGAGGAACATTCTAGCCATCTTCAAGTATCTGAAGGGCTGTCATGTGAGGGAGGAATTAGAATGATCCTGCTTGACCCCACATGGCAGTACTAGGAACAATGGGTGCAAGTTTCAAAGGAGGGGAAGGGGGACTTTAGATATTAAAAAAACAACCCTTCCTAGAAAAAGCTATCTTTTTAAGGCCCTTTTAATATGGACTAGTTAATGGAAAAGGGCAGGAAAAGGCACTTTTGTGTAAAGGAAGAGATTTGTATTAATTGTCAAAGGTTGTGGGATGCAACTAGAAAATAAGATACACAGGCAATGGGGAGTAGAAATTTAGCTTGCCCTACAAAAAAGGAAGGGAAAAGGGGATGGGAGGGGAGTGGGGTGACAGAAGAGAAGGCTGACTGGGGAACAGGGCAACCAGAATATACGCCATCTTGGAGTTGGGGGGAGGGTAGAAATGGGGAGAAAATTTGTAATTCAAACTCTTGTGAAAACCAATGCTGAAAACTAAATATGTTAAATAAATAAATTAAATTTAAAAAAAAAAAGACAAAAAAAATAAATTGTCAAAAAAAAAGGTTGTGGGATATTGCTCCTCTCTTGTATGAACATTTTGATATCTGAGTAGGAAAAGAACTGCGTTTTAATATAAACTATGTGCATGAAGAAGCAGCTTTCAGGTGGGATTATGGATAGTTGTGGAGAAAAAAACCATTTCTGGTCTACATCTGAGGACTTAGATCTTTTTGCCAACTAAGTAGAGTGAGGCCTCACTTACGTGGGAACAGTTTACCATAATAAAGAGGTAAATAATGACCTTTTATCCATTAAAAACTAGAGAAATGTGGGTGTGAAGAAGTATTTTCTAGCAGGGGACCAAAGAGCCCAACCGCCTGGGAGATTTGAGAACTAAAGCTGGATGGATAGCTCCCCTAATGTGCATGTGTGTATTTTATGACGACGGAGGGAAAATGGGGCATCACAGAAACATTTGGAGGCTAAGGTATGGTGGAAAAATGGCCCTGGATTGGATAGAAGAAATTGGGGGAATTGTAGCTTTTTGTTGAGTAAAAGGAGAATCCCTGAGGCTCTCATTTAAGCCACTGAATAGAACCACCAAAAGTCAAGCAGCGGCACAGCTGTGAAGCTAAATAGTTGGGGGGTGGGAGTGGTGGCCTTTCAAAGGAAGCCACCGAGAAAAGTCAGCTGAGCGAGTGCTGGTTGGTGGGAGAGTGACGTCCTTGGTCTTGACAGAGCCACCTGGGAGGAGCCGTAAAGGATGGTTGCTCTCTGCTGTCCCCGCTGGCCCTCGGAGGGAAAGCTGAAGGGTCATGTCAGGCCCGCAGCGGGTGGCACAGTGTCGGCTTGGTTCTGATCGGACAGCGCAGTATCCAACTGAGTAGCTCACTGGTTGGGCTGTCTATATGCCACGGAGAAAGCCAGTCTGATTGGTTTGCCAGGTCTGGCTTAAAAAGAACCAGGGAGAGGAAACACTGTCTAAACGCCCCCTGTAAGAGTGATGGTTAACTGGAAGACTTAAAGGCTGTTCAAGTAGAGATGAGATTTCCCCAGCGGAAGGCTGGGCATGGTCAGAGATGGAGCGGAGATGCAGACTCACTCTCCTGCTGCGATGTTCCTGAGTGGTCCTGTGTGTGTGCCCATTCTTCACCAGAGCCATTGGGTGGATTGGAGGAATAGTGTGGTGTGGGGTTATAGTTGTACTTTATTGTTTACAGAATTGTCTTAAAATACAGGGTGTCCCTTGGGACGTCTTGTATTCGTTCAGTCGTGTCCCACTCCTTGTGATCCTATTGGGGCTTTCTTGACAGAGACTCTGGAGGGGTTTGCCATTCCCTTCTCCAGCTCATTGACAGATGTGGAAACTGAGGCAACGGGGTGAAGTGACTTGCCCAGGGTCACACAGCTAGTGAGTGTGTGAGGCCAGATTTGAACTCAAGATGAGTCTTCCTGACTCCAGGCCTGGGCTCTATCCACTGCACTCCCATGCTGTTCCCAATATTTCTTTTTCCTTATTAAGTAAATGGTTGTAATTGATATCAAAGTGTCACAATCATGAGTGGGAGGTTGTGTTACTAGAACTAGTGTGGGGACTGGGGGGGCAGGGGGTGGCGGCACCTCATTTACCTCCTCACACTGGGGGGTGGGGGGGCGCCTGGAATACTCCCGAACCCCCGCCATGAGCGCTGATTACGCTAACGAAGGTATCCCAGTGTACAAAGGGGTGCTTCGGAAAGGAGTGGGGGCCTCCAACTGGAGTCTTCGAATCAAGACCGCGCACGTGTCGGGCACGCTGGAGTAGGGCATCTGGGGCACTTTGCATTCAATGCCAACACCCACACCTCCTCCGGGATCCGCCCCCGGCCCCACCCCGCCCTCACTTTGCAACTCTCTAAGGGCCACCGCCGAGTCGCGGTGCGCAGCTTTTCGGAGCTCTAAGCACTCACGCCTGCTCCTAATTCCCCCGTCTCCCCTGCCCCCAGCCCGCCCCATTCTGGCGGGAGCCTCGGCAGGGTAACCCTAAGCCTGCCCAGTCCACCTTCTGCGCAGGCGCAGAGGTTCAGCCTTCCGACGAGAACCGTGGAGTCTTCTGAGCATTGGCGTTCTGTGCGGCGCGTGCGCAGTGCGGCCCAGCGGGTTTCTCCCTGCTTCCGGACTACATTTCCCAGAATGTACACTGAGTTCCCACTAGCTCGTCATGCGTGGACTGATGCAAGCACAATGCATTGTGGGAATGGCACTGCCAGAGAACTAAAAGCCAGGAGGCCTCCGTCCGGTGCCCGAGGCACGACTTCCACCAGGGTTTGGGGCAGCAGCTGCGACGGGCCTAGCGCGTGAGTGCAGGGAAGGAACGCGCACGCGCCGACCGGCCCGCTGGGAGGGGCGAGTGCGCATGCGCCCTCTGACTGTCTCCCTTGCCTAGGCATTGAGGTCTGAGTGCACGGTGGGGAAAGGTTGCGTGGGAGGGTCCACGCGTGTGCGTGTGCACGTGTGCAAGCAGACGTCTGTAGTATTTGGGGGTGGTGTTTGGCGAGCCACGTTCGTGTGGGCATGTGGGGGGTGCCCACGCGTGCCTGCCTTCCTCCCGCAACCCCATGGTCTCTCCACGGCCCGGAGCTCTGTCTCCCTGCCCCGCTCTCCGGAATCTTCCCTCCTTCTCTGCTCTTTTGGTCGGGATATGAGTCCCGTCCCCACGAGGGTCACGCCCCCACGCGTCCCACTCCCTCTGGGCCCTCTCTCGGGCCACCTCTCCGTGTCTGTGTCCTCCCTCCACGCGGGGTTTAGTCCTGATTAACGTCACTGCCTCCACGCACATCTTAACAGAGTTGGACTTTGTTTTTTCAAGTAAAAGGTTTTTGTTATTAGCCCACCCCCCTTCCCAGGAACGCGCTCCCCCCAATTACGCAAATTTAAAGAAAT
This sequence comes from Trichosurus vulpecula, assembly GCF_011100635.1. Taxonomy (NCBI): domain Eukaryota; kingdom Metazoa; phylum Chordata; class Mammalia; order Diprotodontia; family Phalangeridae; genus Trichosurus; species Trichosurus vulpecula. Next base: position 1,121,537 of record NC_050579.1, read on the forward strand.
CAATCCCCATCTCCGCAGTCTGGCGAAACAGAGCCCACGGACCGTGTCTGTCCGTGTCTTCACCCTCTGGGGAGTGCGTGGGCACGTTGGTCATTGACTGCCGTCCATCGTTGGCCATTTCATTTGCGCCCCCCCCAGGAGAACTTCCCCCCACCCCCGTCAGGAGGACCCTCGCAGCTTCCAGTGTGGTCCCCTGGAGAGAGCTCCCCTATGTTTGTGCCCTGATCCACCGGGAGCCTCTGCCTCTCCTCTGCCCAGATTCCTCGTGGTATGGAGGTATGGGCGTCAGGCAGCTGGCCAAGGTCCTGATCGGTCCTGGCTCCTTCCATTCCCAAAGACTGGACCAGTTCACACCTCCCGCCACGCACTGTCATCTTTGGCTGTCAGATAGATGGGTGTGAGGGAGAACCTCCAAGTTGCTTTAATTTGTATTTGTCCAATTATTAGTGATTTTGAGCATTTTTTCATGTGATTGCTGATAAAGAAATGGATAAGCATCTCTTAGATGTGTGTGATGTGCCAGAAACTGTGCTAAGCAAATTACAAATATTGTCTCATTCAATCCTGGTAGGAGCTACTATGACTCCCATTTTACAGTTGAAAGGGATGCACACAGAGGTTAGGTGCCCAGGGTCACACAGCTACTAAGTGTCTGAGGCTGGACTCTGGTCTTCCTGACTCCAGCCCACTGAACCACCCAGCAGCCACTGCTGGTGAAAACTGACCATTTATCTATTGGGATTATTGAATGATTCTTAGTGTTATATATTTTAATAAGTTCTTTAAATATCTTAGAAATTTGACATTTTCAGAGAAACATGTGGCAAAGATTCCGCCTCCCCCAGTTAAACTATTTCCTTTCTAATTTTAACAATGCTCAATTTGTGCCATAGCTTTTAAATTTTATACAATTGTGTGTCCTTTTATCTTGTGGGATTCTATCACTTGCTTAGTCATGAACTCTTAACCAGCTATTAATTTAGAGGGTAATTCTTTCCTTGCTTCTCTGATTTTTGATGTTACTTTTCATATCTAAGTCCTGTAGACATTTGGAGCTTAGAAGGTGTTGGGCAGGGGCAGCTAGGTGGCCTCAGACACTTGAAACACTTACTAGCTGTGTGACCTTGGGCAAGTCACTTAACCCCAATTGCCCTGCCCTCCCCCCTCCAAAAAGAAAAAAAAAGTAGGCTAAGCCTACTGTATGCTGCACTGTTTTCCAATTTTGCCAGCAGTTTTTGTCAAATAGTGAATCCTTCCCCCCCAGTAACTGGTGTCTTTGGATTTGTCAAACACTATGCTACCATATTTATTTACTTCTCAGTGCTGTATACCTAATGTGTTCCACTGATTCTCTCCTCCCCCCCCCTCTCAGCACCTAATTGTTTTAATGATTTCTGCTTTGTAATACAGTTTGAGATCTAGTACTGATAGACCCCTCCCATTCCTTCCCACTTTAAAAAAAATTTTTTTTTTTACCATTGAGATTCATTCTTTCTGTTCCTTTCTAATGAAATTTATTATTTTTCCTAGATCTGTAAAATTTTCTCTAGGGAGTTTGGTACAGCTCTGAAGAAGTAAATTAGGTAGTCTTGTCATTTTTGTGTAATATTGGTTCAACCAACTCATGAGCAATTAATATTTCTCCAATGATTTATCTCTGTCTTCATTTCTGCAAAGAAAATATTATAGTTAAGATTCACATACTGCCTAGGTCCATACACTTCCAAGTATCTTAAAGCTTCTGTAGTTATTTTGGATTGAATTTCCTTTTCTAGTTCTTCCTGCTGGATTTTGTTGGTTCTGAGTAGGAATGCTGATGATTAATGTGGATTTATCTTATATCCCACAACTTTGCTGAATTATTTCAATTCATTTTTGGTTGACTCTAAATATACCATTTTCTCATCTGCAAAAAGCGATCATTTTGTTTCTTCTTATTCCCTCAATTGCTTTTTCTTTTTACTGTAGCTAGCATTCCTAGTACTATGCTCAGTAACAGTGAGGATAGAGGGATCTTTGCTTTACCATTTATTTTCTGGAAAGGCCTGTAACTTTTCTTCATTACATACAGTGTTTGTTCTTGGATTTAAATAAATACTTTTTACATGCTGTGTTAAGGAAAGGTCTATCTATGCAGATGATTTCTGGAGTTATTAATAGACATCAGTGTTGAATTTTGTCAAAAAGCCTTTTCAGCACTGCTGACATTGTATAGTTTTTATTATTTTCATTATTAATATGCTGTTATTTTTATAGTCTTTCTTACATGGAACTAACTCTGCATTCTTGATGTAAACCCAGCTAGATCATACGTCCAGGCACATGTTTGTGCATCCAAAGTGTCCTTTTTAGTGGTCCTCATTCATGACATTCTCCCCTCCCTCCACGCCTGGCTGTCCCTCAGGGCTCAGAATCCTTAGTTTGATACAAGGCTCAGGTAAAGCACTGTCTTTCACAGAAGCCTTTCTCCAGCCCTCAGCTGTTTGTGCCTTTCCCCAATATTCCCTTCTATTTGCTCTGTGTACATCTATACGTGGTCTTGCCTGACTAGACTGTATGCTTCTGAAAGGCAGAGGCTCTTTTCACTTTCATCTTTGTGTCCAGATCATTGTTCAGTTGTTCATATCTGACTCTGTGTGACCCCATTTGGAGTTTTCTTGGCAAAGATACTGGAGTGATTTGCCATTTCCTTCTCCAGCTCATTTTACAGATGAGGAAACAGAGGTAAACAGGATGTGACTTGCCCAGGATTACACAGCTAGTAAGTGTCGGAAACTGGATTTGAACTCACAGCTTCCTGATTCCAGACCCAGCACTCTATCCAATGTGCCACCTAGCTGCTCATTGTATCCAGCACACCCAGTGTTATGATTGGCACTTAGTAGGTCCATAGTAAATCCTTGTTGATGGATCTAGTATATGTGCATCTAAGTATAAATGGGAGAGTGGGTGATGGAGACTATGCACCTATGTTTATGCCTGTAAAGCAGGGGTGGGGAACCTTTGGCCTCAAGGGCACATGTGACCCTCTGGGTTCTCAAGTATGGCCCTTTGACTGAATCCAAATCCATCAAAGGGCCACACTTGAGGACCTAGAGGGCCACATGTAGCCTCAAGGCCACAGGTCCCCCACCCCTGCTCTAAAAGTTTGATGTGAGTGTGAGGGTACACTTGTTGTCCAGTGTACATAAGTCTATGTATCGGCCAGCTACCCCGTCCACTGCCTGGCAGCTCCAGCTGGGTCTGGGGAAGACACCTTGACAGTCTTTTCTTTTTTGATGTCTCTGGCCACCTTGTTTTCTAGGGTAGTGTATGGTCCTGGGGCTTTGGCTGGTATAGGCAAAGAAAGACCAATAGATAAAACTTGTGAATTTAAAAGGCTTTGTCTCGGGTCACATTTTCTTAAAGTTATGGATCTTACTGGCAAAGCACTGGGCTATGGGAATGAAATCCAATCGGAAAGGTGCTTTTATAGCCAAGAACATAAGATTGCTCTGTATTTTAGAGGAAAGGGAAGAGTTTGATTAAAAGAAAATATTTACAAAGTTTGCATTTTTAAAATAAAGTTTAGTGAACTTGAATTTAAATTACAGTTAGTTAAGTTTGACAACCATTCATTTTTCTAGCTTGATGAACATAAATATCCATTATTTTTGAGCATTCAGTAGATGTTATCCTTTAAAACAAAGTTCCCCACATGCTAACTTAATGTTATCTGGGGTAACAGAGAGGTCCTTAGTGGGTAGCTCTTGGTCCATTTCTGCAGCCCCCAAATTCATCGCTGCATGGCCAGCCTTCTGGTGCTTGCTGACCAGCAGGAGCTCATAAGTCCTAATTCCCACAGTGGGACACACAAGTGTTTTCCTTAATGTTTCTTTAATGATAGAAATTTATTTCAGTCCCATTTGTATTTTCAAGGTTTGTGGCTGTCTCAGAAGGCCCTGATTTATGATGTGCGATTATGATATCGTGGTCTCTTCTGCTGCCACCATCTTTTCTTTGGTATGAATAGCTCAGGGTGCCAGTGAGGGCCCCTCGGAGGCTCAACCTTCAGTACCAGTTGGATGGTTACATTGATCTGGGCCCAAGAATGAAGGTCCCAGTTAAAGTGATCTTGCTTTTGAGTCCCCAGGTCCCAGCCTTCCCAGAAAGTGAAGGTCTCGAAGGATATCCCCAAGAAAATCCAACAAGGAGAAGACCCCTGCCCCGAGACCTTTCACCACAGCTTAAGGCAGTACTTGACAGGAAGAAACTAATGGTGCAGTGATTCCTGCTTCTCCCATCTGAACAAAGAGGACAGGTGTGAAGCCAGAGCCAGGTCAGGTACCATGGAGGACTTGGCCCTAATGCTTGGGGAGAGAGGTGAGAATTACAGAAGTTTTGGGGAACTGGAATCCTGCCCAATGTAGGAAAGGTTCCTCAAGAGAGCATCCCTCGGGGAGTGGTCCAAGAGGGCAGGGGTGAGCAGCTCACCCCACTCGTAATTTCCATCACTTCATGCCAGCATTTTCTGGCCTCTCACATGGTTTCTTCAGCCAGTTAGCCAACAGTTGTTCAGCCCTTTTGTTGTTGTTCAGTCATTTCATTTGTACCCCAGTCTTGGTAACACTGTGCCACCTAGCTGCCCTGCTTTACATAATTAAAGTCCCTATAAATGGTAGAATGAATATTCAGCATACCCAGTCAAAACAGTTTCATGACTTTATCCAGCAGTCATTGGCACCTCAGGGGCAGCAGAGTAAACATAGATGGAGGAGGGTCTAGTGTGCAACTGACAGTGCAGAAATGGTAGGAGGTGAGGGAGGCCTGGGGATCTGCATCTGTCCAATGACCTCTTCCTCCTCCTCTAGACTCTGTGCTTTTCCAAGGCCAGATTGGAGAGGAGGAGGAGGCAGTGACTTTTGGGCTCCTTACAACCAAGCTCCAGGTGAGTTCAGGTTTCTTCTCTTTCCTGTGCATCATCTCATACTGTATTATTTCTCAATGTATAGACATACTTATTTCCCTCCTTGGGACTTGAGTCTCCATTATTTTTTCCCAGAAACCTCTGGTCATTGTCATTGATGGTAGAGAGTTGTAAAGATCCTTAGAGTTTGAACGAAGAATTTTAGAATGAATGTGTATAAATTGATAAAGATCACGGTCCACCCTCCTCTACATGACAGCTCTTAAAATGCTTGAACAGGGCTACCATGTCCCCCTGAGCCTTCTTTTCTCCAGGCTGAACTTGCCCAATTCCAGAGCTTTTTTATTATTGTAGTACCAGGTGAATGGTGGGAGTTATGTATCTGAATACAAGCCAAGAAATTGGACTTGATGGCTTCAAGGGTCCTATCGAACACAGGAGATTTTTCTTTCAGTTTAATTCAATAGATAATTATTATGTTCCTACTATATGCCAGACATTGGACTGTAGAAATGAAACTGAAACAGTCTGTGCCCTCACCGAGCTTACATTTCACGTATACGAATAAGAGATAAAGAAAGGAGTCTGAGGTTGAGGGCAAGGGCCATCCAGGAGGAGAGAAGGTGTGAGAAGGGTCAGTGGGAGATGCCCCTGAAGGCCTCTGCAGGTCCCTGCCACATTCAGGTTCAGGCCTCACATTCTAGGAAGGCCATGGACCAGCAGAGTGTGTGCAGAGAGGCCGTGCAGGATTCCTGGGTCAGGGGCTCGAGTCCATGTCAGAGAAGGCCCTCTTGAAGGAAACGGGGATGTTGAGCCTAGAGAAGGGCTTCAGGAGGGACCTGATATCAACTCCAAAGATCGAAAGGCAGTCCTAAGGAGGAGGAAATGGCCATGTTCTGTGTGGCCCCAGAGGCCAGAACTAAGAGAGCTATGTCACCGTTGAAAAGGGCTTGAAAATAGACTTCATGGGAGGAAAAACTTCCTAAAATTAAGAGCTGTCAGAAAGCGAGGTGGACAAAGCAGAGGGTTCCCTCTCCCTAAAGGTCTTCAAACAAAGGATGGACAGTGAAGCATCAGAGATTCAATATAGGGGATTCTCATCTGGCTGTGGGCTGGAAGAGAGATCGTTTCCAACTCTGCAACTGTGAGCAACATCACCTCTCAAAATAGCAATAAACACTGGGGGGATGCCTTTGGCAGGAAGCTCTGGACAAGACCAAATGAAGCCAGATCTTCCTGACAGCATTTAGGGATGAAGCTGGAACAAGGACCACAGACAATGTGGAAACATCTCTTGAGATTTCCCAACAACCTCTCTTTGCCATCAGTTACGTGGGAGCTGCCATATTTGTACTCTTGCATAGCAATCTCTTGTGTGGTCCATGAGGGAAGTAGAAATGAGTCCATAGAAAAGAGACAGGAAGAGTGTCTGGAACAGGCTAAATACAGCCAAGGAGGCTTCTGCCAGAGGCTGCACAGTCAGCTGCTTAGGAAGGGGTGAGGGAAGGACTAAGGTTCCTTCTAAAAGATTTCAGTAGCTCCTTATTCCTGTTAAAACTTTCCCATCTCCACACAATTCTCAAGAGAAAAACTTACACTTGAAACAGTAGTATCCTCGATGTAAGCGTAATCAGGAAACATGAGTAGTATTCTACAGCACACCTCCAGCTGACAATCAAGGCAGTTAGGGAAAGGTTCAGAGAAGAGGAGACTCCACTGAGTTGGTTATGGACTACAAATTAATCCCAAAGGCTCTCCCTCATCAGTATGTCTACTTGATAGAACTATGGCAGAGATAACTGTGTTGGATGAGGTTCTGAATTTTTATATCAAGCAAGCCTTAAAACAGACCGAGGTCACCACTGTCATGGAAGATGCCCTTCTCCCAGGGAAGTTTCCCTAGGCTGCCATTTAAGTAGATCACTGCTCTGATTCCTCAAGGCCCATCACAGTATTGAGCCTCCTAAAAGAGACTGTAAGAACTCAACAGAATTTGGAATAATCAAAGCATTGAAGAATATAATATGTAGTTGTGTGGACTGGTCATGGATTTGGCTCACAATCACAGATCTCTTAGATGGACCATGGAAATGGGAAATGACCTGAATGCAGAACTGGAAGAAAGTAGGCTCTGAAGGGTCTGGGACACTGGGCAGCACCTTGACTGACCCCCAAGTTTCAGCCTAAAACAAGCCCACCTTTCAACACGGTCATCTTTCAGGTGGTCATTTATGGCAGTGAATGATGGAGCCCTGCCATTTCAGAATGTGGCTCAAGCAAAGGACATTAAAGGGATTTGTGGGGAATGGATCGCAGCAGAGTATGGGGCTGAGAACTCTATGCAAACCACCAGAAAAAGTATTTTTAAAGTATGACCAGACTGTGAGATGGGCCAGTTATGAAGGGGGAATGAAGACTGAGACAGAAACAGAGTGAAGATAGAGACAGACCTTTTGCTGTGTTTATTTATTCCCTCCTTTGAGAAGAGCCTAAGAGGAGGCCACTTGTGTGTTGGCTGGAGTCGCTCAGAAGGTTGTTCTGGGACATTGTAAATGGGACCATGAAAATTGCAAAGGGGTAAAGGAGCTATGGTTTTCACTCTTGAGTAGAGTACTGTCACTGAAAGCATTTCCCATGAAAGCATTGGAAACCATAGTTCACTGGAACTCACCATGACTCTCTGCACACTGTAGGTTGTACTAACATGACAGGTAAAAATGAATTCCAGGGCTCCATAGTACAAAGGGAGGAGGGATGTATGTGTGTGTGTGTGTGTGTGTGTGTGTGTGTGTGTGTGTGTGTGACACAGAGAATCGGAGAGAGAGAATATGAGAATTAGCAGTTGGTAATTAGAACTCCTGGCATGAAACCCCATTTGTGGGATTCTGCCTTCTAAGTGGTGACTGTTGACTGGGAGTGGAGAATGCTTACGTTTCTTGGCAAGTTCGCCAATGTTGGTGTTGTGTGACCAACAGTAAGATGGCTGCTGGGTCTTTTGTATGGTTTGGGGCTTTAGGAGCAGAGGCACAGCTTTCTTGGGCTTCATTTATAGGATTTGTTGGTGCCTTCAAAAAAAGCAATCTTCATGCAGCCAAGTCTAGTACAAAGAAAGATACATAGTGATTAGGTGATCAGAAACAGTCCCTGGTTAAGCAGTTATATGTTTGCTTCAGAAATCAGTGACATTCAAAGATGTGGCTGTGGACTTCACCCAGGAAGAGTGGAGATGCTTGGATCCTGCCCAGAGGGCCCTGTACAGAGATGTGATGTTGGAGACCTATGAGAACCTCATCTCCCTTGGTAAGTACAGCTGCCTGGGATTCAGCCTGTCCTTCCAGACCCTCTCCCGGCAGGTTGTGGGAGGTCTGAAATGCTGAGCTGAGCTTTGGCTTATGGTACAAGAATATTCAAAATTACCTGTCATTTCTAGAGAGTCCCAAATTCTTTCTGGCCAATGAGAATATTTATTTGGTATTTCCAGGTGAAAGGTCTTTGCTTTGTACGAGTAGAAATCCTCCTGGCTTCCTGAACTGACCCTGAGGCTACAACTTCCTGTCTCTCTAGATCCTCAGATGAAGGATCCCCAAGAGAATCAGTAGACCTTTGTCTTCTCCACTTCCTTTGAGAATTCTCTGGCCACTGGGCTGAGAGCTCTCCTATACACAAGATTTCACTCTTCCTGGACTGGAAGCCCTGTGAAACCAGCAGGGGTCATATCTTATCTGAACTTTATATCTCTCCCTGCACAGCTCCATGCACACAGCAAATATTTAATGTTTGATTTTTTTTTTAAGTCCCAGCTACATGACTGCACGTATATAACCTCTATCAAACTGCTTACTACCTCAGGGACAGGGAGAGGGGAGGAACAAGAGAATTTGAAACTCAAAATATTTAAAAATGAATGTTAAAAATTCTCTATAAAAAATAAAGTCTCAGCTACAATGGTCAGTATCTGGCTAGCAAGAGAGTGAACAGTTCCCTGCACCGCAGCACAGCAGATGCTGGTAGGGGCAGTGGCGAAGGAAGGTCCAGTGTAGTCGTTTCCCTACTGTGGTCTAGAACTGATATGGCCAATCAGTGTTAACAGTCAACAGACATTTATTAAGTGCCTGCTGAATGTTGGGGATATGAGAGACAGTCACTGCCCTCAAGGGACTTTCAGCCTGACACAAAAGGAAGCTGAAAATGGGGGAGGAAAAGGTGCTGGACAAGGGGGCATGGTGGAGTCCTGCCCAAAGGAATGACGTGGTGGGAAATGAGGAGATGCCTGGCCTGGGAGCCCTTGTCAAATGGAGGCTTTGGAAGGAGTTTGCTGTGCCTTCCAGCCCTCCAGGAGAGGAATGGGGTACTGAGGACACTGGTAAGGTGTGAGTTCCAAGGCCGATGCAGTCTCAAGTGATGATGAGTTTTCTAATGATGAGCTTCCTGCACCAGGTCAGCCTGACGATGCCTTGCCTGCTACCTCACCTTCCCCACTTCTGTGCATTTTGAGTCTATATTTGCATATACTGTTTCCCTCAACAGAATGGAGGCCCTTTGTGGATAGTGACCACTGCATTTTTGTCTTTGCACATTGAATCCCCGATACATAGCATAGTATCTACCCCATAGTTGATACTTAATTAATGCCTGTTGATTTATTGAGATACCTGAATCTCAGCTAAAATAAATGGAAAGGTATTCTCTTAGCATAGAGTGGGTCAAATGAAATAATCTTCTCTGTGAGTATAATTTTGATCTCTGACCTATACTTAAGTGGAACTATGATTTGGAATTTGATCCAGTGATGCAACTGTAACCCTTCCATGCCTGACTGTCTTGTATGGTGCTTATCCATGTCTTCCCATATGTTCTATGGGAGAGGAGAGCAAGAGGATGTCCACCCACCATTCTGGGGGCCTTTCTACAGGCCTTCCTCCTTTTTCCTGACATTGTGAGGGTACCATTGGAAAGATTCAGCTTATCCATCTGTCATTTCTTGTCTTCACCACATGATCAGCTCTTCTTCTCTTCCAATCAGACATGTCCTGGGTGATCGTTTTTTATTCCTGTTTTTGGAACGTTTTTTGGATCATTGCTATATGTTCTGGCCTGCTTACACCCACCACTTGCCTCTCTTTTGCCCTCAGGGAGATATTAAGTTTTAATTCTTTGGAGACTCTTATAGCCCTGTCTCATGTCCATACCAGCAGAAGATTGGTTTTTTATTAATCGGGACTTTGTTTTCCGGGGTTAGTTTGGGTTCTCCAAAGGAGCTCTGTGGGTTCTCAAAGCCAGTCAAGCCCACTCTCCAAATCCAGTAGCCAAAGGTGGCCACCAAAGGGGTGATGGAGATCCACCACAGAGTCCAAGTTGGAGAGGAATTCTCTGTGGCAGGATGGGCTCACCAGGGGCTTTTGCTGCAGTGATGCTGTGTAAGTCGCATCAAGCCCTGGAACATCTGTTGCTTTCAGGAAGAGACCTATAAGCAACCAATAGTTTGGTCTGCACACCCACACAGGAAAGATCAAGTAGGCAAAGATTTTCTAAGGCCCAGGTTACAACTAGGAGAGCCCACAAATCCTATCCACAAGTATGTATATCCGTGTGTGTGTGTGTGTGTGTCTGTATTTGTGTGTATTTATGATAACTGAAGGGATGAAATTCATTCTGTGTCATTCTACAGCTGGTTCTGTGCCCCATTTTGAATGATCGGTCAAGCCCCATCTTTCTTTTTGCCTGTGAGCTAAGTTTAGAAGTTCACTTCTCCTGCTGATCACTGTTCTATTCTTGCCTCGAGGAAATCTGTTATCCTTGAACGATGCAGGTGGACACCAGGGAGACCATCCCTAATCTTGCAGACAGACTCAAATAATGAACATTTCTTGGTGACAGGAGTTTAGCTTCCTCTCTTAGTTCAAAGAACACTTGTTATCCCTCATGCTTTCAGCTCCTGAAAAATTCCTCTTGTTGAAAGTCTATAAGCTGGTATATTTCCACAAGATGACTCTTCATCCTTGCCTGTTCTTGTACAATTAAGGACAGTCTTATCTCCCTCCTAGGAGCCAGGGATTCTGCTCTCTTTGGTCCATTACCAATAGTCTCAAGATGCAGGTGGGTCCCATAAGTCAATCAAGCATTTCTCTAAGACATAAAGGGGGTTTGCTAGCCCCATGTGAGTGTTAGCCCACAGTTCTTGATCTAACTGATCATGTTGTCCTCACCTCCATGATGCTGCTAACTTTATAACTAATTGTATTATTTTCCTTACCTACCCAGTTCTGTTCTTTATTCTATGATTATAAAAAGGAGCTGTGCCTCTTCCTCTGAGTCATTGGCCTAACTGAGGTAGCCATTTGACTTACTTTATTAACAGGTTCATTGCCTGATAATAAACTGATTAAGCTCAAAATTCTATATCTCAGTTTACCTTTATTAAAATTCTTTTGAGACATAAGTGTGTACATCAGTCAGACCCAAATGGATAAGATGGTAGGACCAAAATTATGACTTATACTCTCAGAATACAAAACAGGATTTGCTTCAGAGATCAGTTGTAATAACCTTGGGGCATTTTAGTTGCCTGATTTTCCTGTCATAGAATTGAATTCTTAGTTTTCTGTCCCTAGTACTAATTCATTTCTGTCCCTGTGTGTAGGAATCCCTGTTTCAAAACTGAATGTGGTCTCCTTGTTAGAGAGAGGAGAAGCAACATGGATGCCAAAGGGAGAAGACCCAAGATGCATTTGTCTAGGTGAGTAATACTCAAGCAAAGGAGAGTCATTGCCACCTTCTACCTACTTGGTTCTGTCTCTATACCAGGAGGTTCAGTGGAATGGGCTTAGATTTTTTCTTATTAGTTTTAGCCTTACTGTTTATTCTGCTGGGATCTCTTTGAATCTTAATCTTATTTATATTGTTAATCATCCCTCTCAGCTTTCTGTCATTTATAGATTTCAGTCGACTCAGTTTTCAGATATATCCCTTGTTTGCATAGATTCCAAGTTGGTTACATTTGCAGTTGGGTAATTCTCTGAGCTGGTTTTTGTTCTTTCCCCATGGCTTTCTACTATTCTGTCCTGTAGAAGAGATTTCTGTTTTCAATTTACTATTGCCTTTCATGACATCTCTAAGTACATTCAGTACCCTAGAATGTAATGAATTTTGTTCAGGGCAGCTAAGTTGTCTGTTAGTATTTCTTACCTGTCTTTGTTTTCAGTTCCTGAAAAGAGTCCTGTTATATCTGGTCCAAATTGAGCATCATCCTTGTTGGGAGAGAGAAAAACTAGAACTTCCTCTAAAGAAGATTGTTTTGTCTCAGCACAGCAAGGAATGGCTACTGACATTTTCTTGGTTTCTTTCAGATTCCTTTAGTGAAGACACTGGGTTTGAAGTCAAGGACTTAAATATGGTGCAGAACATTTGCATGGAGACATCTGGGAAAAGGCTGCCAAAAGGCACTGCCTGGCATTGCAGTACAGAAGAAGCCAGGGAATATGATATGAATTTGGAGAAACAGAAGAGACCATTCAGGGAAGTCACCAGTCACAGAACAACTCTGAATAATGTGAATGTGCCTCAGTGTACAGCATCTGGGAAGAGTTTAAGTCTAAGGCCAATCTTTGTTGCATTGTGGAAAGAAATTATGGAGAAAAGTCTGAATAAGTATAAGGCAGTTGGAAAGAACTTGAAGGGTTTTTCAAACCTAATTACATATAATACACTGTCTTTAGAGAAGAGCTTTTCTAAGTACACCAAATGCAAGAAACCTTTCAGGTACTACTCAGGCCTATTTAAGTTTCATAGAATAGTTGCCAGAGAAAAGCTACGTGAACAGAGTGAATGTGGAAAAGTATTTAGAAGATCAAATCTTATTGAAAATCAGATAATTCCTACTGGAGAGAAATATTATGACTATAATAAATATGGAAAAGGCTACATCCACAAAGGAAGCTTGACCGAACTTAAGATAAATCATGCCAAAGTGAAACCCTTTAAATGTAATGAATGTGGCAAAGGCTTTAGCCTGAGATCAAACCTTATTACCCATCAAAAAACTCACACTGGAGAAAAACCCTTTGATTGTAATGAATGTGGAAAAGCCTTTAGTCGAAGGGGAAATCTGATTGCTCATCAGAGAACTCATAACGGAGAGAAACCTTTTGTATGTAATGAATGTGGAAAAGGCTTCAGCCAGAGAGGAAACCTGATTGCGCACCATCGAACTCATACTGGAGAGAAATCATTTCCATGTAATAAATGTGGAAAAAGCTTCATTCATAGGGTAAACCTTACTACTCATCAGAGAACTCATACAGGAGAGAAACCCTTTGCATGTCATGAATGTAGGAAAGGCTTTAGTCATAGGGGAAACCTTATCACCCATCTGAGAACTCATACTAGAGAGAAACCCTTTGAATGTAGTGAGTGTGGGAAAGCCTTCAGGTTTCGGGGAAGCCTTATTAGACACCAGAGAACTCATACAGGAGAGAAACCTTTTGCATGTAGCGTATGTGGAAAAGCCTTCAACCACATGGGATACCTCATTGATCATCAGAGGATTCATACTGGAGAAAAACCATTTGAATGTAATGAATGTGGGAAAGGCTTCAGCAAGAGAGGATACCTCATTTGTCATCAAGGAATTCATACTGGAGAGAAGCCCTTTAAATGTAATGAATGTGGAAAAGCCTTCAGCCAGAGAGGAAACCTTATTGCACATCAGAGAACTCATACTGGAGAAAAACCCTTTGCATGTAAGGAATGTGGGAAAGGCTTCAGCCGGAGGGAAAATCTTACTAGTCATGAGAGAGTTCATACTGGGGAGAAACCCTTTGTATGTAATGAATGTGGGAAATCCTTTACCCAGAGAACAAGCCTCATTACCCATCAGCGAATTCATACTGGAGAGAAACCCTTTGTATGTAATGAATGTGAAAAATCTTTCAGCCACAGAGATTCCCTCACTTATCATCAAAGAACTCACACTGGAGAAAAGCCTTTTGAATGTCAGGAATGCGGGAAGGCCTTCACCCAAAGGGCAAGCCTTATTACTCATCAGAGGACTCATACTGGAGAGAAGCCCTTTATATGTAATGAATGTGGGAAAGCCTTCAGCCACCGAGTATCTCTCACTTGTCATCAAAGAACTCATAATGGAGAGAAACCCTTTGAATGTCAGGAATGCGGGAAAGCCTGTAGCCAGAAAGCAAACCTTATTACCCACCAGAGAACTCATGTAAGAGAGAAACCCTTTGCATGTAATGAATGTGGGAAAGGCTTCAGCAGGAGGTCTAACCTTATTACCCACCAGAAAAGTCACACTGGAAAGAAACAGCAGTTGATGAAATAGAGAGGCTTCAGACAGGAAGCACACCTTCACAGCCACCAGAGAACTCAGATTCTGACACCTTCAACCAGGAGAGACACCTTTCCTTTCTAAAATACTTGATTGTGGCACTTTTTGGTTTTCATACCATTGGCATTTCTCAACCTATGCCTTTTCCATCCCCTCTAAGGAGTTAACTCTTAGCTTGAAAAAGTACAGCAAAACAAACCAACATATTAAAAAAACTGACATTGTATGTATTGTTCCATACCCAAAGTCCACCATCTTTGTAAAGAAGAGGGGGCGGAGCGGGGTAGTCTTTTTTTAGAATTTGATTTTAGTTTTCATCACTTCTGCATTCTGATTTCTAATTTATTGTTTAATCTTCAATATTTTCTCCATTGTACTTATTTTGGTAGTTTTTTTAAAAAAAATTTTTTTAAAATTCACATTCAATACCCTTTTTATATTTTATTAGTATATGGTTTTAGAGAAATCATTTATCCTTTTAAAGCCTGCTTTAGCTCCATCCCAGAAATTTTGGAATATTTTCTCATTGTCTTTGAAGCTGTTACTGTTTCTATGATTTGCTATTTGACCCAGTCATTATTTCACATTTCAATAGTAAGTTCCCATTGTTGTGCTCCCCAAATTGATTACTTTTTAATTGTAGTATCTTCTGTGAAGGATGTAGTTAGTGTTTCTGATATTTTAAAAATTTGTTTACAGCATCTCCGTGTCCTAAGGCATGGTCTGTTTTTGTAGAGGTGCTATTTGGTGCTTAGAAATAATGTATATTTTAATCTACATGTATACATTTGATATACATTTAGAAGCTATAAATCTTTTAGCTCTAAATTCACCAACAGTTTGTTTAGTTTATCTTTTACCTGCCCATCAATTTGTCCAGTATTGAGAGGAAGATTATAGTCTCCTACTATTATTGTGTTCCTATCTACATCTTGCCATTCAGTTAATTTTTCTCTTGATATGCCATTTGGTGCATATATGTTTAATATGGACATTGATTCATTGTCTGTGGTCCCTTTAAGCATAATGTAATTTCCTTATTTATCTCTTGGGATTGTGAATTTTTATTTTAACTTTGTGTGGTAGCATGGTTGTAATTCCAGCTTTTTGTATCCCCCTAATGCAGAGTACATTTTATTCCAGCCTCTCATTTTGTTTCTGTATTGAATATACCCACTGGATTATGAGTTTTTTCCTTTAGCTATTCTGACACTTTCATTTTATTTGATTTATTTCAATCATGTCCTACTCACATACAAACAGGGGCCACTACTGTATAGATAAGGATTCCTGTGGACCACATACTTAGTTTTAAAATGTAATGTTAGCTATGTTATGTTATGTTATGTTTTTATTTATTTTGCTAAATTATCTCCAATTATATGTTAATCTGATTTGGACTGCACAAAGGAGTGTTGTGGACCAAATGTTTGATTCTTCTGGTTTAGTCCATTCACACACAAAATTAGATGTTAGATTGTTAAAATCTTCCTCTTTTAAGTCAATGCTTTGTCCCTAGGATTTATTTTTATTAAACTATTTTGATGCAATTGTATTCTTTCTTCCCACCCTTCTTGTTCCTATTGATCAATCCTTTCAGTAGATTTGGGGGTTTAGTTAATTTACTACTTTTTCCCTCCTTTTATTTATTTAGATATGTTTCTTCCTCTTTTTTGTCCACTCTCTTTAACCTCTCGGTGACTAGTTAAAAACCTTCCCTCTTTCCCCCTCCAACTTATGTTTTCTTTTTTGCATCTTTTTTAAAATAATTTTTTCTTTGCTCTGTGGTTCTCATTGATTCTTTTCCCTTCCAGTCTGTTTTGAAATTCTGTTCTACGTGGGTTACATAGCATAGATATTTACCTTTATATATTTACTTATAAATAAGTACATGTGTATGAGGTATGTGTGCAAATGTATACATGTATATGTCTTTTAAAATCTGTATTCCTCATAAAATTAGAGCTGTTTAAAGTGATTTGGGTATTATTTCCTTTGTAGATATCATTTGATCATCCCTTTTTTCTACCATGCCTCATTATTATAAGTACCTATTTGCATACTAAGTAATATTGAGTAAAAGCAGCCATGCGGTAAAAATGACTATTTCCCAATTGTCTTTGTGCTCCCCATGATCATCCTGTACTCCAGTGACTCTGCCACCTCATCTGGGTCCCTGTTCCTTATACTACTTTCTGGCTATCAGCTGCCCCTTGGAGCTCCTACATTCCTGCTCCAAAGGCATGATATGTATATACAAGCATGAACTCAAAGAAATGGCTTCCCAGTGCACCAACTCCCCTCAAATTAAGTCTCTCATGGGACCCACATTTTCTCTTGAAAGTACGCACCTCTTCCTGAGTGAGAGTACTGTTCAGTGGGAGTATCCCAATTTATGGTGTCTTCTAAATGAGACCATTACAAAACACACATATTTCTTAGTGCATAAAATAAACCATGTACTAGGATGTAGAAAAGTTTCAAATAAATTTAAAAGGCAGAGATACTAAACATATTTTTTCTAGTAGTATATATAGTAATCAATATAGGAAGATAAGCAATAGCAAGCAATAAAGGGAAATAGCAGAGAAACTGACTAGAATGTAGGATTCATAATGAAATCCAAAACAATGAGTGGGCCACGGAAGAAACAGAAACTAATGATATGAAAAAATGATAACCAGACAGCATACTAAAATTTCTGGGATGTAGCTAAGGTAGTGAACAAGAGAAAAAGTTACATTCCTAAAAACATAACATTAACAAAATAGAAAAAGGATTAATGAACTAAATTGAAAAGTTTTTTTAAATTAAAAAACACAAACAAAAAGCTTTATATAAGGACAAAACTAGGTAAGTCTTGAATATTAGAGAAAAAACATGAGAAACCAAAAAACTTTAAAACTAATAAATCTTAACAATTCTGATTAATCTTTAGTCAGCTTATTTTTATTTACAATTCTCTTACTAGTCATTTGAAGCACTCTTAAAAATTCATTTTATGGGGGTGGAGCCAAGATGGTGGCTGGAAAGCAGGGACTTGCATAAGCTCCAGGTCCCTCCAAAAACCTATAAAAAACAGCTCTGAACAAATTCTAGAACTGCAGAAACCACAAAATAGCAGAGGGAAGCAGGGATCCAGCCCAAAACAGCGAGGGTGGTCACTCGATGAGGTCTATCGAGCACAGAGCTGGGGGAGAGGAGAGTGGAGCCCAGGGTGGGTGGTGGCAGGACCAACCAGACCAGGAGCCGGGCTGAATGGGCCCTAGCAACCTGAATCAGTGAGCTGTGGCAGTTACCAGACTTCTCAACCCACAAACACCAAAGACAACAGAGAAGGTTAGTGGGAAAAACTGCAGGGACAGAGTGGAAGGAGTTCAAGGTAGGCCACTGCCCCAGGAGCAGCAGGGGTGGTGCAGCTGCAAAACTACAACTGCAGTTGCATCTGGCCCCAGGCCCATCTGGTGGGAGGAATTAAGTGGTGGATCAGAGCAGGAGTGCACAGCCTGCTTAAGAGCCCAGTCAGATCCTGGCTGGTGGTTCTTGGGGAAGGAGGAGTGCTGGTGTGGCAGAGCTCGCTGTATAGAAATAGCTCTGAAAACAACAGTGCATCCCCTCAAGCTTGGAACAAAGTACTCTTTACTCTACAAGCAGTCATACCCTGACAAAAAACTCAAGGGTCAAGTAAGTTGGCTGGGAACATGGCCAGGCAGCGAAAACGCTCTCAGATTCAGACTCAGACTTTGGAATCTTTCTTTGGTGACAAAGAAGACCAAAATATACAGCCTGAAGAAGTCAACAAAGTCAAAGAGCCTACAGCAAAAGCCTCCAAGAAAAACATGAACTGGTCTCAGGCCATGGAAAAGCTCAAAAAGGATTTGGAAAAGCAAGTTAGAGAAGTAGAGGAAAAATGGGGAAAAGAAATGAAAATGATACCAGAAAACCATGAAAAACAAGTCAATGACTTGCTAAAGGAGACCCAAAAAAATACTGAAAAAAATATTGAAGAAAACAACACCTTAAAAAATAGACTAACTCAAATGGCAAAAGAGCTCCAAAAAGCCAATGAGGAGAAGAATGCCCTGAAAGGCAGAATTAGCCAAATGGAAAAGGAGGTCCAAAAGACCACTGAAGAAAATACTACCTTAAAAATTAGATTGGAGTAAGTGGAAGCTAGTGACTTTGTGAGAAATCAAGATATTATAAAACAGAACCAAAGGACTGAAAAAGTGGAAGACAATGTGAAATATCTCATTGGAAAAACCACTGACCTGGAAAATAGATCCAGGAGAGATAATTTAAAAATTATTGGACTACCTCAAAGCCATGATCAAAAAAAGAGCCTAGATAGCATCTTTCAAGAAATTATCGAAGAGAATTGCCCTGATATTCTAGAGCCAGAGGGTAAAATAGAAATTGAAAGAATCCACAGATCGCCTCCTCAAAAAGATCCCCAAAAGAAAACTCCTAGGAATATTGTCACCAAATTCCAGAGCTCCCAGGTCAAGGAGAAAATATTGCAAGCAGCCAGAAAGAAACCATTTGAGTATTGTGGAAAAACAATCAGGATAACACAGGATCTAGCAGCCTCCACATTAAGGGATCGAAGGGCTTGGAGTACGATATTCCGGAGGTCAGTGGAACTAGGATTAAAACCAAGAATCACCTACCCAGCAAAACTGAGTATCATGCTCCAAGGCAAAATATGGATTTTCAATAAAATAGAGGACTTTCAAGCTTTCTCAGTGAAAAGACCAGAGCTGAATAGAAAATTTGACTTTCAAACACAAGAATCAAGAGAAGCATGAAAAGGTAAACAAGAAAGAGAAATCATAAGGGACTTAGTAAAGTTGAACTGTTTTATTTACATTTCTACATGGAAAGATGATGTGTATGATTCATGAGACCTCAGTATTAGAGTAGCTGAAAGGAATATGCATATGCACATATATATATATATATGTGTGTGTGTGTGTGTGTATGTATATGCATGTGTGTGTGTATGTGTGTGTGTATATATATAGACAGAGGGCACAGGGTGAGTTGAATATGAAGGGATGATATCTAAAAAAAAATTAAATTAAGGGATAAGATAGGAATATATTGAGAGAGGGAGAAAGGGAGAGATAGAATGGGGTAAATTATCTCGCAAAAAAGTGGCAAGAAAAAGCAGTTCTCTAGGAAGGGAAGAGGGGGCAGGTGAGGAGGTATGAGTAAATCTTGCTCTCATCAGATTTGACCTGAGGAGGGAATACCATACACACTCAGTTGGATATCTTACCCCACAGGAAAGAAGGAGGAAGAAGATAAAAAAGGGGGGACAATAGAAGGGAGGGCAGATAGGGGGAGGAGGTAATCAAAAACAAACACTTTCCAAAAGGGACAGGGTCAAGGGAGAAAATTCAATAAAGGGGAATAGGTTAGGAAGGAGCAAAACAGTTAGTCTTTCACAACATGAGTATTGTGGAAGGGTTTTGCATAATGATACGTACGTGGCCTATGTTGAATTGCTTGCCTTCTTAGGGAGGGTGGGTGGGGAGGGAAGAGGCGAGAGAATTTGGAACTCAAAGTTTTAAAAACAGATGTTCAAAAACAAACAAAAAAAATATTTTTGCATGCAGCTAGTAAATAAGATACACAGGCAATGGGTCATAGAAATTTATCTTGCCCTACAAGGGAAGAAGGGAAAGGGGGATGGGAGAGGAGTGTGGTGACAGAAGGGAGGGCTGACTGGGGAACAGGGCAACCAGAATATACACCATCTTGGAGTGGGCAGGAGGGTAGAAATGGGGAGAAAATTCATAATTCAAACTCTTGTGAAAATCAATGCTGAAAACTAAATATATTAAATAAATTAAATTTTAAAAAATCAATAAAACAAAAAAAACAAACAAAAAATTCATTTTATTCTCAATCACCAAATAAAATGGACATTTTCATATACATGGAACAGAACAACAAGATTATACATTAAGCTGTAGCTCTCTGTAAAAGCTTATAAATTTACCCTGTAGCTTTCAAGTCTGTCCTGCTTGTCTGGGCTTTCTGAGAGCCTTTTTTCTGTCCTGTAAAAAAAAAATTACTCAGTGGCCCTCTTTTCTTTCTTTTTTTTCCCCTAACTTATCCTTCCATTTTTCCTTCCTGCTCCTACCCCACTTGGGGAGGGCAACCCTTGGAACAAATATATAACATTAAACGACATAAATTCCTATATTGTGTCCAAAAGAATATGTCCTCTTCAGCAGCTTGAGTTCCTCACATCTCTGTCAGGAGGTAGGTAGGACACCTCATCAGTCCTCTGGGACCACGGTAGGACATTGCATTGATCAGAATTCTAAAGTCTTTGAAAGTTGTTTTTCTTTACAATGTTGCTATTACTGTATGAATTGTTCTGGTTTCCTAACTTCACACAGGTATTTCCCAAGTTTCTTTGAAACCATCCATTTCATAATTTCTTGTGATTTGATAATTATTCCACCACAATCACATCCCATAGTTTGTTCAGCCATTCCGCAATAGATGTGCATATCCTTAGTTTAGATTTCCTTGACACTATAAAAAAAGCTTTTTGTATATGAGGCCTTTCCCTCTTTCTTTGATCTCTTTGGAGTATAGACCAAATAGTGAGTGGTATCTCTGAGGCACAGGGTAGTTTAGTTTAGTTGTTTGGTGACTTTGGAGATGTAGTTACAAATTACTTTGCAGAACAGCTGGACCAACTGACAGCTTCATCGACAGTGAGTTGGTGTGCCTGTTTCCTCCCCATCTCCTCCAGCATTTGTTATTTGCTTTTTTTTTTTGTCATCTTTGCCAATCTGATGGGTGAAACCTTAGGGTTGTTTTGATTTTCATTTCTCTCTTTTGTGTGCACATTCTTTCACAGAATTGTTAATTGTTTGCAATTCTTTCAAGAACTGTATGTCCATGTGCTTTGATGACTTATCTACTAAGGGGTAAATTCTATGAAATAATGAAGAGGGATGAACTAGGAGAACAGTTGTAAAATAACATTATAAAGAAAAATAATTTTGAAAGACTCAGAACTTTGATAGCATTTTGCTAAAACATGAGTCCAAAAGAATGACAATGCAATATTACATTCCTACAGACAGAAAAATGATGAATTAAAATGCAGAATGATAGATTTTTATGACTCTACTCATGGAGAATTTGGGCAGATGATACCACTATGTATTGAGGGTTTAATCTTTTTTTTGCTCAAATGATGGGGGAGGGAAGGGCATATTAATTTTTTTAATGACAAAGACTATGCTATGTTATGCTACATTTATTTCAATACAAATTTATTGCTGTGCAGTGAATTAAAAGTCACATTAACAAAAATGAATTGTGAAAAAATACTGCATCATCTTGCTACTTAAACAAAACCTGCATCTTAATGTGCCGCCTTAGTTGGGGGGATGATTGATATTACTGTAATTTGTTGGGAAAAAACTGTAAGTGCACAGGATTTAAAATGGAGATCTGTTTTTTAAAAGTTTGGTAGGAACAGTACTTGTACACCTAAACTAATAAATGACCTCACTTATGCTTACAAAATGACTGAAGAAAACCAGGAACAGGATGGCAGAAAAGGCCAATTTGTTTTAAAACTCACAGAGACCTTTTGAAACCTGTGGATGGACAGATGTGAACTGGGAGTTACGGACTTGGTCAAGTGCCTCAGGTACACATCTTTTACCAAGCATGCAAGATGCCAGATCAGTGTGTGGTGCTGGAGAAATCAGTTATTGCTAAGGAGAACCCTGCCCCCAGCCCCTAACTAAAACCCCAGTTTGCATAATAAAGAATGGACTCAGACCTTTTGGCATTTAGCAAATGTCCCTGGGACTCTGTGACTCCTCCAAGGAATGTCAATAGATAAGATTATCGGATAACCTGTCAGAATCTTTGATCTGTCAGGACCTTTGTTCCTGTTCCCCCCTACCACCACCCTGTGATCTGGCATGTAAATTTCAAGAGATAATTAACCACTGCACCCTGTATTTTCTATAAAAATGACTCCTGCACCCCAACTCGGGGCCATTCTGATTTGGGTGGAACCCCGAATGGTCGCCAGCTAATAAATTCTCCATTAAAACTTATACTCTGTGGCGTGTCTCACTCGCTCTTGGTATAACAAGTGGGCTTAGGAGCAATCCTTGATGCTCACCAGGGACCAGCTGCATTGGTCAACAGAGGGCTGACTATATCCTGAATCTAAGCTATTTGAAGTGTGCTGTCACTGGGAAGTTCATAGACTGTGTGTGGAGTAAAGTGGCAAGTGTACGATGACAACAAACCACTGATATTCTGTCTAGTACCCAGGTGGATGCTGCATGCCAAAGGAGGGCAGCAACATGCTGTCTATGAAGTTCGCATACATTGCTGGCCAGGGAAGATGTGGCTGCAGGTGCCCCGTCCTAAATGCCAGGAGACATGGGAACTTTGGCAACACCCAAGAAGGAGGGAAGACTTTTCATGTGTGACACCAAGGAGGGAGGTGGTTTATAAGCAAACTGCAGTACAAGTCACAGGTTAGATGACTGGCCAAAGACTGGTGACGGCTGCTGGGATACAAGCCAAGAAGGTAATCAGTGATGTCAGAGGCGTCGACTCTCCTGGCAGTACCCTCCTGTTGAGATAATGACAGGAGCTGGAAATATGCAATCAAGTACTGGAGTCATTCCACAAAACATGCCAAGAAGCAGTTGGTCCTTGAGGGATAGCACACTATCGAATACCTTATTACATTGTGACTTTGGACATATGGGAAAAGAGAAGTTTCTAGAGCTAGTAAAAAAAAAAAAGATTTTTTATTTTATTGTTTTTTAATTTATTTATTTAAGTTTATTGGCCCAATATGACTGCAGATGTCAATAAGGAGTCAGTCAACAAGCATCTAAGAATATTTTTTCAAATGAAGATCTGCCTTCTCTTCTTCTCACTTTCCCTCTCCCCCATTGAGAAAAGAAAAGAAAAAAATCCCATTAGAAACATGTATAGTAGAGGGGGAGTAAAGGTGGCAGAGTGAGATGAATGATCTTTGTCTAGCTCACCCACCATGTTTCCTCCACAACAATCTAGACAATGCACCAGACCTAATCCTGGGCAGGAAAGTCGAGAAAAGTCACAATGAGCCATTTTCCAGTCCAAGAGAGTTTAGGAAAGAGAGAGAGGTCTACACACATTGGAGCATGGGCCAGCCAGGATGGGGAAAGATGGCAGATACAATAGGGAGCATTCCAGAGTACAGGGCCAAGACAAGGCATCAGGGCAGGAAGGGCTGCAGAAGTAGGTCCCAGACGAGCTACGAACTACTGCTCAGTGCAAGAACATGTGCCATTAGGCAGCTCTGCCCAGCTCTGGGCCACTGATTCAGGGCCCAGAGAGGTGGTCAGAGGGAGCATGGGTCCATCCTAAGCTGTGTACTGAGCAAAGGATAAGTTCCAGGAACAGATCAGTGTCAACCTAGGAGCAGAGCAGCAGCAACCCAGTTCTAGTCTTTAGTCAAGCACATCAGCCAACAGTGAAATAACCAGGGAAGGATTCCTTGACCAAGAGGGAGTCAGCACAGCAGCTGAGTATCTCTGAACCCACAGAACCTCCTAATGGGTAGCCGTGACTGAGCCCATCAGCAGCCCACTGAAACTCAACCACACACAAGCCAACAGGCCCAATCTTGGGTCAGGAACTTACAGAGCTCAGACAAGTAGGGTGGCACCAATCTGAGAGCACTGAAAATTTACAGGTCCCCAGACTGAGCTGTGAAAACAGCAGAGGATATGAAAGGACATATGATCAGGTCAAACAATCTTGCAGAAACAAGTAGAACATGGCACTAACAAAGCCCATACTGAAGAATAAGGCTTGAAGACTAAGGAAACAAAAAAAGGACCTGACCAGAAAAAGCTACTATGATGATGGGGAAGCTCAAGACACAAATACAGAAGAAGACAGTGACTTAAAACATCTACAAAGCCTCAAAGAAAAAAATACATTTTGGACACAAGCCCAATAAGAATTCCTAGAAGTTAAAATTTTTTTAAAAAAAATTTAACATTTTTATTTCAAGTTGTGTGAGAGATAGGTAAAAGTTAGGTTTCCACAGAAGAGTTAATTGAGTAAAGTTAGGGCAAGTTAAGTTTCCACAGAAGAGTTAATTAAGTTCCAAAGAATAATTAATGAAGTGTCAGCTTGAACAAAGAAGGAGTAAAAATTAACCAGGATGAGAGTCCTCAACCAATCCAATCAACTTTGTGGTTTTGGTGGATGCCTCAGACCCAGGATGTAGGAGAACTGGTCTAAACTGGCCAAATCCCAAACTGGGATTGTCTTAGATCATAGTATTGCTGAGAATAGCTAAGTCATTCACAGTTCTTTATTGAACAATATTGCTGTTACTGTCTACAATGTTCTCTTGGCTTTGGTCATTTCACTATGTTCAGTTCATTTAAGTCTTTCCAGGTTTTTCTGAAATCATCCTACTTGTCATTTCTTACAGAGCAATAGTGTTGCATTATAATCAAATACTACAGCTTGTTTAGCCATTCCCAATTGATGGACATCCCTTTGATTTCCAATTCTTAGCCACCACAAAAAAAGATGCTATAAATATTTTTGTACAAATAGGTACTTATCCCCCTTTTTTTTGTTGGATGTCTTTGGGATACAGACCTAGCAGTGGTATTGATAGATCAATTAATAAATGTGAGAAAACCTTTATCGAAAGGGAAAGCTCACCTAAACACAAGAGAATATTTAAAAAAAAATACTTTGCCTACAATAGACAAAGCCTTTAGTGAGAGAAGACACTTTCTTATCCATAAAAAAATTCGAATTGGAGAAAAACCCTCTGTATATAATGAATATGGAAAAAGCATCAGGTGGAGAGCAATCCCTAATACAGACCAGAGAATTCAAGCTGGAAAAAAACTATTTGCTTGTAATGAATGTGGGAAAGCCTTTAGCCATAAGCAAACTCTTGTTGGTCATCAGAGAATTCATACTGGAGAGAAACCATTTGAATATAAATGAATATAGGAAAGGCTTTAGCCAGAAGGCAAATATTGTTTGCCATCAGAGAACTCACACTGGAACCATTTGAATGTAATGAATGTGGAATAGCCTTTAGCCAGAAGGGAAATCTTGTTAACCATCGGAGAATTCATAGCGGAGAGAAACCACTTGAATGTAACGAATGTGGGAAAATCTTGAGTTGCCAGTTAAACTGCACTAGACATTAGAGAATTCAGATCGGGGAGGTAGTGGGCGGGGCGGGGGGGGGGGACCGTTTGCACACGCATTGTCGGTATTCTGTTTTAAAGTGAGTATTCCATGCATCCTAATCTTTCACCAAAGACAGGTTAGTAATAAATTATTTTTAAGTCGTACCAGGACAGTTTTTTAAAAGCTTCACATAGGGGTCGCACCCCACTTTTTTGCAAAAAAATTGGCATAAAAATCTGTGATGGTTATGTTGTGAACTACGGTATATACTGTGGAAAATATTATACTATTTTATATCATTTTTAATTTCAACCAGACCCAGAGCCTGAATTAATGAGTATCTGGATGAAGATCCAGGACCTGGGCTTCTTTGTTCTCTCTAAAAGTTTGCTCAGGAAATACCCTTACCACTGTCAACAAAGCTTACCCCAGTTAGCCATTAAAGGATGAGACCCTAAACCCAAGAGAGACTACCTCGATTAATATTAACTGACCTTTGTCAACATTCTTTCCATTAAGGAAAATCCTCTTCTTGTATCATGGTTAAACATACATGGGGGCCATAAACGTGAGGTAATACAGGCTTGCTAGCTCTGCTAAAATAACGTATATAAGTTTTCTCATTCCTTTGTTCAGACAGCCAGAGCCTATGCTCTGACTCCTTGTATGTACAAGTAAGCTAGCTTAGCTATGCTTTAAGGGAAAATAATAAACAACATGGATTTTTCTATCACCTAGCTCTGTTGTTTCCTTCAACCAAATTTTCAGGTTTAACAGTTATGGTGCCGTGACTTTCGGATGGAAATGATGGAAACGGGACAATGCAACCCAACTTGCCAATGCTTTTGGGCACCATAGGGTTAATTTTTCCTGGAATTTTGACCTTGACAAGGTGGGGGTAAGTTGTCTCTCTTCCCAGCTTCCAAAAAGAACTCCCACAAAATTGGTTGAAGTCCAAAAATTCCCTTTAAGCTAGCTCTGGGGGCAGGGATCAAATCTGTGGTCAAACGCACATAGATCCCCTGGAAACACTGATTGATCTAGAAAATTAACTATGGATCAGTCAAAAACTAGAATTAGAAGTCCAACCATTCCTCTACTCCCTCCCTTCCTTCCCTTGGAGGCCTGGATTCAGGGGAGAAAAACTGCACTTTGCTGTGTTTTTCCCTCCCCCTTTGCCTCCCAGGAAAGGATCTGATCCAGAGGGAGGTAACTCTGTTCTGCTTCCTCCATCTCCCCTTTCCCCCTTCCTAAGGGATAGGATATGGAGAGTCAGAAAAATCAGGAACGCCAAGGCTTCCCCAAAGATCATAGGGGTACAAATAGCTAACTCATGAAAGCTTCTAATTCTCTGTTGTTTAAACTCTGAGCTCACTCTGTATTTGTTCTGTATTTGTTTTGTTGATTGTCCGTTAACTGTCTGTATGAGAGCCTGTGCTCTATGTAAAATCTGAAACGCAGGTAGCCAGATAATTCTAAGGCTGCAGTTAGGGAAACAGAGACTCTTTTTTCTTTTTCAATGTTTGATCTGGCCAACCGGACTTGAAGAAAAAAATAGAGCTGAAACATTTTAGCAGATTCTGGGATTTAATCATTAAAAAGTTTGGAAACTGATTAGTTGGAATTTTGGGAGAGAACTCCTGAGACTGTAAAATCTCTCCAGGAGCTCATTCTTGCTAAAACACCCTCCCAATGCTCATCACTTAGGTGAAGTTTACTTGAGTTACAATCATTGAGATCTTTCACCATTGTTGTCCTGTCTCTGACCTAGCCAGAGCTGCAGTAAAAGTTAAAGCAGCTAAAACAAACTCCTTTCCTCCCAGATCAGATTAGGAGAAGATAATGCAGGAGAACTGTAGGGAAAACTTAAATCACCCTTCCCCACCTGGCAAAAGGAGGAGAAGGACAGAAATTCACAGACTGACAGTATTCTGACAGTCCTGTGCCCCTGGGTACCTTTGTAGCCCATCCTTTTTGGCAAAGTTTGGAATTGTCACCCAGGTCCTATGCATTCTGCCCACTCTGTCCCTAGCACCTGCAAACTGCCCTAGGCTCAGTAACTTCTGCAGTTGTGGGGGAAGGGTGAGGTAGATGGATTTGGACTTTCTGCCTCCCAGAATTGTCACCACTGGGATACTAGCTTCTGCTCTACGTAACTTCACACTTCTTGTTCCAGTTGCAAAACTGTATTTTAATCCCTGTTTGATGTGTTTCCTGATTTGTAAAGGGAAAATAATAATGATGGTTGTTACAGGATCAAAATGATAATGATTGTAAAATGCGTAACAAAGTCTGGTATATGTTAGATACAACATTATTATTATCTCTCTCTGATTTAATGTAATTGTTAACTTTTGAAGTGGTTTTTAAATACCAAAAGTAATAAGCTGAATAATTTCTATATGTGGAAATCTGGAAATGCAATAGATGTCATCTGAAAATTATTGTTTCTATATTTCTAAACTTGCATTGTGTTCCCAAAAATTCTCTTAGATTGTGAAATTTGAGAAGACCATTGTGTGGTAAGAAATGATATTATAGCAATTTTAATCTGATTTTGATATATGTGAATTGGGTTTTCAAAGGGATGTGATAAAATTTGGAACTGTTATATATGGTTATAACAAGTAAATAATCAATAATACTGATATTTAACCATGAGAACAGACTTTCTGTATGAAAAAGTTTTCTATTATGAGAATATATCTGGTGATTTAAAGTTATAGTTTCAAATGATGAGATGAAAGATTCTCTGTGCATGGAGATTTAGAAATGTGTTCACCTAAATTGATAAATGGGTTGTTTCAACAAAAGGCAGATAAGAAGGTTTAGGGACAAATAGGAGTTAGCTAAGCCTCTCCTGTCCCAAAGGAATACTAGTTTCAACAGTTTAAGTGAGTTGAGAGTGTGAGAAAGTATTTTAGAAGACAGAAAAGATATGTAGCTTGATTTGATAATTATTAGCTCAATGAAATTTGGGACAGTCCTATCTGAAGGATATTTATTTGCTATTTAAGATTTTATGGGACTACAATTCAATATTGTTTTAAGCTCTGATTACAGGGATAGGTCACATGAAGCCAGTAGTAGAACGGCAGGCATTACAAGCTGAGAACTTTAAAGGGATGTCTATGCCCGGGAAAAAGTCTTGAAGACGATCTTGGACACAACCTACGTAGGATCTTCCTGACTCTATTTCCCAATTCTGCTATTTCCTTTCTGAAAAGGAAAATCCCCACCTGGTTACTCCTAAGCCCTGCTTTCAGCACCTAATGGCTATATGATTGGCTAACAGGTATGACTCATGCCTGGAATCAAACAGAGCTGAGGAAGTTCTTTCCTTCTGTTAAGATATATGAAATTGTCCCTCTTTTGTTTCATAGCAAATTTATATCATCAGGAAGTTTTGTAAGCACAATGCTAAATCTATTAGGTAATAGATGAATATTGGAATATCTCTGAGTCATTATAATAGGATGCAGGAATGAATAGCTTACAATTTTAACCTATGTTCATGACCAAATAAAGATTAGAAGGATATAGAGATAACATCCTCCAAAAGGAGGAAATGATTAGACACAGTAATAAGACAAAGATGTAATGTGATAAATGTCTAATTAAATAGGATAGCAAATTTTGAGAAAAAGCAATAGGATCAGATTGATTCCTCTAAGAATTGTGTACAGATGTGTATGACTGGCTCCGAAATTTATCAGTCATGGAAATTCAAGCTAATAAGAGTGTTTTGGTAATAAGATCTTAAATGTGGATTTTTGTACAGGTGAAATTGTATCTCCTTTATTAAGGTATCTGTCTGATAATTTAAAAAGGAAGATGAATTCAATTTAGGATTGGACCTTTATATTTTAAAGGACTCATACCAGGTACAAAATTTAGGTAAGGATAGAAACAGTAGATGATATATAAACTGAAATACTCTGAAGTTTTAAAAAAAGGAGAGCCAAATTCAAGTGATTGTACTAAGTTTTATTAAGTAAGAATTGTCTGAGAATTTCTAGATCTGAACCAGAGAAGCAGAACTCTCTTTTACTATCTAGGAACCAGACAACTACAATCAGGCATCTGAAAAAAAAATTGTTGCTTTAATTGGACGTTGGAAATATGTAACTGGGATTTAAAGTTACTTTGTATACAAATTGTGCAATTAATTGCTGGAATTAAATCAGAAACATTTTCAGCTTTGTTAAGAATGGTTTGTGGATTATTTTGTAAATGCCATCAAAGAGACATGGCATGACTAAAAGTTTATGATGGTATATGTACTGGGATACCAGGAATTTAATATTTGTCAACATTGTTAATAATGATTGCATTACTTTGTATGGTTCATGTTTTAACCAAGTTTTCTTGGTTATCTAATGTGTAAATGTAAAACATGTGACATGCAAATTTCCCCCTCTATTGTGAACCGTCTAAGTGGTTTGGTCTGTACTTAGTGTAATTGTGCAGTTCTGTGAACTGTGAGAAAAAAAAACTTTATTGTAATTGTTTGGACTCAGCCCTGTGCGGCTGGGATACTGAACTACTTATTGTATTTGCTTGAACTTAGGCCTGTGTGGCTGGGACCTATGTTGTGCTGTTTTTCTCTCAATTATCAAATCATATGTGTTCTGGGAGCTCCTGTCAGATCTGACCACTTCTACAGCTGCCATCTTGTGGATGGACTCCTTGATCCTTCTGTCACATCTGCCCCTGATCCCAAGTGGACATCTGGGCCCATAGGACACCTTGCCCTCTGGTTTCAAAGAGCCTGAAGGGGACAGCATCAGACACAGGCAGCCCCTCCTGAGACTCTGGACCAGTACCTGCACGAAGGACAGCTCCCTTTCTGAGTCCTTGCATTCCCAAGACTGTTTTTCCTGTATTTTTAGTATTTTTAGCTATTATGCTCCCTCTGCTTGTTTACAATTAGTTTACAATTTCTGCCCATCCCTGGGGATGTCCAAACACAGAAAAGGAACAAAACCTGACTCCAACTAGATAGTGACTTTAGAACTTCACCCCTGAGGAAGATAGAGGTTTTTCCATGCCTTAATTGGTCTTAAGGCGAAACTTTCAGTTTGCCTTTGACCAAAAGGAGGAAATGTGGAAAATATTACACTATTTTATATCATTTTTAATTTCAACCAGACCCAGAGCCTGAATTAATGAGTAACTGGATGAAGATCCAGAACCTGGGCTTCTTTGTTCTCTCTAAAAGTTTGCTCAGGAGATACCCTTACCACTGTCAACAAAGCTTACCCCTGTTAGCCATTAAAGGATGAGACCCTAAACCCAAGAGAGACTACCTCGCTTAATATTAACTGACCTTTGTCAACATTCTTTCCATTAAGGAAAATCCTCTTCTTGTATCATACATGGGGGCCATAAACGTGAGGTAATACAGGCTTGCTAGCTCTGCTAAAATAACGTATATAAGTTTTCTCATTCCTTTGTTCAGACAGCCAGAGCCTATGCTCTGACTCCTTGTACGTACAAGTAAGCTAGCTCCGCTATGCTTTAAGGGAAAATAATAAACAACATGGATTTTTCTATCACCTAGATCTGTTGTTTCCTTCAACCAAATTTTCAGGTTTAACAATACAAAGCAAGTTATACACTGGATAAATAAGAAATAATGAACAGAGGGAAGGCTCCAGAGTGAAGGGTTGGGGAAGTCTTTCAGTAAAAGACGGGGATTGATTTGGGAATTATAGGAAGCTAGACAAATCAATAGGTATCGTAGAAAAGGGAGAGCATTTCCGGGATGGGGGACCGCCAGAGGAAATGTCAGGAGCTGAGAGACAGGTCTTGTTTGTGGGACAGCCAGGAAGCCAGTGTCACGGGGTCAAAGGTTACTTGGCCAGAGTAAGGTAGGAGGGGGCAGGTTAGGAACGGCTTTAAATGCTAAATAGACCATTTTGTATTTGATCCTGGAGGTGACAGGGCTATGGGAGTTTACTGAGGGTTTGAGGGGTGTGTATGGGGTATTGCACACTCCAGGAAAATCACTTGGGTGGCTGAGTGGGTGAGGGAGCGACCAGAGTGGGGAGGGACCCTCCGCAGGCTACTGTAATAATTTAGGCAGGAGGTGATGAGCCTTGCCCTAGGCTGGTGGCAGTGTCAGAGTATACCCTACCAAAACACACACACAGAGAGAGAGAGAGAGAGAGAGAGAGAGAGAGAGAGAGAGAGAGAGAGAGAGAGAAATCATTTAATACTGCTCTATAGAAGCAAAAAAAAAAGATGACATAATCCATTTGGAGCAACAAAACGCTGACAATGTTGTGAAGTCTCCTCAAGCGATTAATGATTCTCTGTGTGTCCCAGGCAATTGCCGAAACAAACAGCACATCGTGACCCCCTCAAAGCACTCACATCCTGTTTCTAAGCACACAGCACAAGATTGTTAAAAGACTTCCTTCTTCCTTGTCTCTGCACAAAGTTCTGGTCAGCGTTAGACCAACTCGCACTCCCTATGGGGGGGGAGGGGCGGTGTCCTTTCTCAAGAGAGGAATCCACTCCTTTCTGCTTCTAAGTAACTTGGAGCCTCCGGATATTTTCATTTTGGGTAGTGGTCTCTGACCCACACAGTGTCAAAGAAAATAAAGACAAATGGAAGGAAAGGGGCCCAACAGGACGAAGCTGACACCACAAAGCGGATCCATTAGTGAGACAACCCACAGAAGTAAACGAGCACCGGCTCATGGCGTTCAGTTATCCCAGAGACCTCCGCTAACGTGTTCAAGCGTCGCTCTCCGCCAAGATTGGCTGGGAAACCCGGTATAAGCAGCCGGCGGCAATCAATTCTAGACCAGCTGCCTGCACCACGCGCCGGGGTAAGTTCCAGCCGAATCTTCCCTTACCTGTAAGCATTGGGCAGACGGGTGGAAACGTTGTCCCACAGTATTTGTCAGGGACTGGATTTTTCCTGAATCCAAGAGAGATTCAGTTCTTTACTGCCTTGGAATAAATCCCTGACTTGGGAAATTTCGCCTTGAGCTAATTTCCCCTCAGGGTGGCTCTGTTCTGATTGGCTGTGGGGGCAGTAACTAACCTGGTGAACTTGAACCTGGATCATTATCAGGTCTTAGTTACAAAACCCAACTGCACCACTAGGGGGCGAAGCGGCGGATCCAGACAAAGTTCACGTGAAAATCCAGGGGTCTTAGTGACGGCACCAAGAGAAACCCGGTATCCCTAAAAGGTGGAGGGGGGGGGGGTTGAGCTCTCTCTCCCGGTCAGACTAGGAGTGACCCACAGAACTGAACGTGGGGTTACAGGGTCAGAGGGCTGGAGCCGCAAGGGGCCTTAGGGGTCCTATGCGTTTTGTGGACGAGGAAACTGAAGCCCTGGCAGGGCGGGGTCCTGAATCATTCAATTATCTGTTAAATAAGGGCCGGACTAAGCAGTTACTGTTTTCAACGGATCTAAGGGACGACCGAATAGGCTTAGTGCCCAGGGAAATGAAAGCAAGGCCAGGAATGCAAGTGCCACAAGCCTCCCTCCAGTGCGCAGACTCAACACTTTGGGAAGGAAGGCCGCAATGCCTTCTGGGATATGTAGTCTAGGTCAACGATCCCAAAGCGCGCGGGGAGGACTTTCGGCTTCCGCACTCTATTTCCCAACATGCTTTACGGAGGGCCCCCGCTGCGCCTCGGCCTGGCTCTGAAGGCTGTCAACATTGCCGCAGAGTGAAATGCATCATGGGAATGATTCTTCCGCCTTTCTGAGTGCACCTCTGATCCGCTGAGCCAGAGAGGGGGAAGGGAGTAAGACCGCAACCGCCGCAGCAGCTCCCCGCTCCGTTCCCTGCTGCCTTCCCTCTCGGAGCCGCCGAGGTGAGCGAGGGAGGCAAGGTATGACCGAGCACGCGTGGTACCAGCTCCTGCGTCTCCTCCCCCTCCCCCTCCCCCTGCCTAGGTGCCTGTGCTGAGCGGTGCCAGGGAGTGAGGGCGGGGCACCGCGCACGCGCCTCCCCAACCCCGCCCCTAGCCCCGCGTTAGCCACTTTGAGGTCCTTGTCGGTCTGGCTCTCTGGGCCACTAGCTGAGTGAGAGCGGTTGACGTCGGTTCCGGTGGTGCGCACGCGCGATCCCGAAGCCTGAGCCCCCAGTCCTGGGGGACTGTCTGCGGCTGTGGTTTTTTGTTCGCGCGTGTGAAAGGATGTGTGCGCATGCAGTTGGTGTATGTAAGCTCCTGAGTGTGCGCCAGTGCACATGGACGTGCAAGCGCTTGTTAGGGTGCGCGTGAGTGTGTCCGCCCTCCCACTTCCCTCGAGGTCCCTCTGCTCTCCCCTCCCACCCTTCAGAACCCCTCCTCCCCCTTCCAGCAGCGGGAGCCGAACAAGACCCCAAATGCGTCGTCATTTTCTGCTCTCCCGCCCCTTGCCTTCCTTTCCCTTCCTCCACCTGCCCCCGCTCTACTGGTAGAGAGTCCCTGCCTCCCAGCGCCCACCAGGCGGCTTCTTCCCTTGCGGCTCGCCCCGCCCCCACCCGTCCCTCAAGCTTTACTCCCAGACTGTGGATCGGAAGCCCTTTGCAGCCCGGGCCAGACCTGTCTTTCCTTCCTTCTTATGTTTTACTCTCATCCAAGAACACCACGACCCGGCGGAAGCGTTTATAAAGCTTTTTCTGTGGTGATTCCTGGGGGGGCTTTAAAAGGGAAGGGGGACAAACGCTGCCTTCTAAGAACTCGCAGCCTAAGGGGAGACCACATACATTCAGGGGGTCTCAGCTTCTGAGCGTGGAAAGGTCCAGTGGTCCTCAGGGCCAGGAGCCACGTTGGTGTTAGTCCAGCTTCCCTGATGAAACTGATGGGGTACTTGGGTGCTCGTACTTGGACCCTAATTCTAAGGGCCTCTGCTTGGGTGCCTGTGCCTGAACCCCAATTCCAGAAGCCCATCCAGTTCTGAAGTCGTGTTTTTCCCTAGCTTCAGGGCATTGGCCCTGGCAGTTTCTCTCTAGCTAAGCAGAGCAGTGGGCCCCAGCAAAATACTTATCTGTCCTGATACTGTAAGCAACTGTGCCTGTCTGTAGACTGACTCTTGTGTACTGATAATTGGCTGTGCACTGGGTCATGATTCACCACTTTACTGATGTAAGAAATGGGAGGAGGAGTTTTGTTTCCACAGAACTAAAGGTGTACGTCCCTCCCCTCCCCCACCCCAGCTTTAGCAGAGACCAGGCCTCAAGGTCGGTCAGGTGAGAGGTCAGAGGCTTGTAGGCATGCACATGCTTTTTGAGAAGGCAGGGGAATTAGAGAGGCCAAACCCCTTGAACCAGTTCAAGCTTATCTAGGGTCCAGGCCTACTGATTTGCGTAATTTGCATATGTTAAAGAGGGAAAGTAGGGGAGGTAAAAGAATGTAGTTGAATCCTAAACTAAGACAAGGAAAATCTAATTAACGTCACTTTTGCTTCTGTATCCTTATTATCCTATTTATATAAACTGTATAACCTAGGAAAACTATGTAAAAAATAAAGATTGTAAACTAACCATAACTCTAGCAGGAGTGGAGGGAATGGTTACCCCTGCTCCTGCAGCTGTGTCAGTGTGAGTGTCCCAGTGATCACTACACCTGTTCTCCCAAGGCGTAATAAAATGCCTTCCTCTGCTCACTCTGGTCTTGAGTTCTTTGGGTGAGAATGGGTAAATCACATGGATCTTCCTAAGGTCAAGTGAAGGAAAGCAATGGGCAGCGGAAGCTTGTTGTGGGCTTAGTCCTGGGTTTTGCATTGGGGTGTTCTGTGATCCCCGCTGCGGTGTTAAGAGGGCTACCACTCCAGATTCCTTTGGGGAACTCTGTGGTCTGCACAGCCTTCTTAAGGGGACATTACTTGGGACTTCGGGCCCTATCTCGGGAGCCTTGTGATCTTACCGCTGTCCTAGGGGGACATCACTTGGGTCCTCCTTAGGGTCTGACCCCTAGGAGGCCCTGTGATCCCCACAGATTAAGGGGGGGGGGCTACCACTTGGTCTTCCTCTGGGAGTCCTGTGGTCTGTACTGCCTTCCTTAGGGATTATCACAGGGTTCTTCCTCAGGACTTTGGCCCTGCCTACGAAGTCCAGTGATCCCCAAAGTCACGTGGTCTCACAATTTGGGGAAGTACAGTGATCCCCAAAACCACGTTTCTCACACTGACCTTACTGATATGTATCCTAGATATAGTCAAATGTCTACTCTCTTACATTTATTTTGTCTAACAAGACATTTGATGAAAGCCACCTAGATATTTGAGTCAGCTGTGACCGCTAGTTAACTTAGTGACCTTTCACAGTCAAAAACTACACATCCTAGCAACCCTCCTCTTGGGCTATTTCCCAGTGAACTCTGGGTAATATGCCTTCGCAGTAGCTACTAAATGTGCATGTTCCTTTAAGAACTAACCACGCCTTAACCACTCCTTAATCCCACCCCAAAACACCTAATTGACATGTTTCACCCCCAAATCTCCTATTTAAGCTGTCATTGTACCCTTCTAAGGTTGCAAGTTCCCTAAGAACTCTTGCCTGCTGTAAAGTGTAATGAATCTTTGTGAGCTTGACTTTAAGAATGCTTGAGCAGCTAGGTGGTGCAGTCAATAGAGCACCGGCCCTGGAGTCAGGAGGACCTGAGTTCAAATCCGGCCTCAGACACTTGACACGTGTACTAGCTGTGTGACCTTGGGCAAGTCACTTAACCCCAATTGCCCTGCCCCCCCCCCCCCAAAAAAAAAAAAGAATGCTTGAGATCATAAATTCATTCCAGGTGACCTTGCCCTGGGAACTTTGGTTTGGGATTCCTACATCCCTGGGTTTCTTTTCTCCCTCAATAAAACCATCCATTTCCCATGTTGAACCCATACGATGGTGCCCTGAACTTTTCTGGGTCTTGGCTGGCTGTGGCTGCCAAGGAGATTGGGGATGCAACACCTACCCAGGCTGTTGACTGGACCCGTCTCCCTAAGGTTGGTGACTGAGGTTGGTCTGGAAGGAGCCGCTGGTCTTTGGCTGCACTTCCTGGGATTCCTTGTCTGTGTAGGTAAGGCGGCTGGTAGATGGTAGTGCTGGCAGGGATTTCAGGCCCCTGCCCCACAGCGGATGCCCTCTGGGATGACATCTGGCCCCAGGCCGGAAGCAGGGTTGCAGGTCTGGGAGGCACAACCTTGACGTGCAAGCACAGAGTCGTGAATGATGAGATGGTGGCCAACCCTGTCAGTTATCATCTCATATTCTCCTTCCTTTTGTGGCTAAACTCTTCAAAAAGACTGTCTTCAATAGGTGCCTCCGCTTCTCTCACTTTCTTCTTTGGCTTCTGACCTTATCATTCTACCAGTGATCTCCTAGTTGCCAAATCCAGTGGTTTTTTCTCGTTCCTCATTCTCCACTTCTCTATGGCATTTAACACTGTTGATCAGTCTCTCCTTAATCCTCTCTTCTCTCTAGGTTTTTGGGATACCATTCGCTCTCTCCTGGTTCTTCTCCTACCTTTCTGACCAGTCCTTCCCTGTCTCCTTTGCTGGATCTTTAGGTCATGCTTGCAAACTGTGAATGTCCCACCGGTTCTGTCTCTGGTCCTGTTCTCTTTACCCCTGTCCTTCTGTGCTGATGATTCCCAGACTTTACCTCCCTGCTGACCCCCAGTCTCACATTTTCAACTGCCCATTGTTGAACTAAAGGTCCTGTAGATTTCTTAAACTCCACATGCCCAAAGACTTCATTCTTCCTCAAACTTTCCCCTCTTCCAATTTCCTGTTACTTGTAAGGGTAGGGCCATCCCACCATCTTCTTAGGCACGCAGGCTTGCAACCTAAGTGTCATCTTCAAGCTCTTCACTCCTTTACCCCTCCCCCCCAATATCCAAGCTGTTTGCGAGGACTGTCCATTTCACCTCTGCAGCATCCCTTGTCCATTTCACCTCTGCAGCATCCCTTGTCCATTTCACCTCTGCAGCATCCCTTGTCCATTTCACCTCTGCAGCATCCCTTGTCCATTTCACCTCTGCAGCATCCCTTGTCCATTTCACCTCTGCAGCATCCCTTGTCCATTTCACCTCTGCAGCATCCCTTGTGGATTTCACCATTGCAGCATCCCTTGTGGATTTCACCATTGTAGCATCTCTTGTGGATTGTACTTCTGCAGCATCCCTTTGTCCATTTGATCTCTGTATCATTGCTCCTATACATCCCCTCTTCTCCTTTGATATTTCCAATAATGCAAACCCTCATCACCTCATGCCTGGACTATTACAGTAGCCTGCCTCAGTCCATCCTGCGCTCAGCCACTAAAGTGATTTTCCTAAAGTACAGCTCTGATCATGTCAACCCCTACTTAATAACCTACCACCCACCACACCCACACACACAGTTTTTAGTCTTCTGCCTTACAGCCTCCCACATTCTTCAGTGTGGCAACGCTGACTCACCCCCCCATTTCTGGAATGTTCTTCTTCCTTATCTCTACCTCCTGGTGTCCCTTATTTCCTTCAAGTCCTAGATAAAATTCCATCTTATACAAGAAGCCTTTCCCAATCCCTCTTAATTTTAGTCCCTTCCCTCTGTTGATTATCCCCAATTTATCCTGCCCAGAGCTTATTTGTATGTAATTGTTTACATGCTGTCTCTCCTACTAGAGTATGCACTTCTGGAGAGCAGGGACTGTTTTTTGCCTTTCTATACACAATGCCTGGCACATAGTAGGCACTGAATAAATGTTTATTGTCTAACTGACTAAGAAATGCTTCATTGCGTGGCTGAACTGAGTATGTATATGGCCTAGGTAAGGTGCATGCATGTAAGTGTTAGTGTTTTGATGTGTGTGTATATCTTTTGTGTATGTGAAAGTTCAGGTGGATATATTTGTGCATAGTTATGTACAGGGTGTTCTTGGTGTATATGTGCTGGTAGCCCCTGGGATCTTGAGCCTTCTTGGGGCTGGTGTATCTTCCATTCTCTGGGGTCTTCCAGCTATAACTCCGTGATCAGTTCCTGCTTCCTTCCCTTGCTTCTTATTTATTTCCCCTCTGCTACTTCTGTGAGACTGCTGCTGGAGTAAGTAGGTATGTCTAGTAGCTTGGTCAGCAGTCAATCCTGGACCCTCCTCCATGCTGTCTGAGGGGCAGTGCTTTACTGGCTACGGGGATGTTTCTGCTTGGCGAGCCCAGTTCTGTTAAGTCTACACACTTTCTGCTTTTCTCCTTTGCACCTCAGGAGGCCTCTGCCTCTTCTGTTAGTGTTCTCCAGCCTGTTTGGGGAAAATTCAGTTGGACCTTTTTGTTCCCCTCTGATTCTTCTCTTCACTTTGTTTTCCAGGGCCTCCATCAGTATGGGTAGGGAAGGCAAAAACCATAACATAGGATTGAAAAGTGATGCCTCTGGTCACCAGGCCATGATCTCCTATGTTAGCCTTGATAATGAAGAGTAGTGCCAGGGGAGGAAGTGGTTTTTTTAGCCAAGAAAATGAGGCTAAAAGGGTATTCTGAATTTTATTTTAAGGAGAAGATGTGATTAAAAGGAGCTCTTTGCAAAGTTTGTATTTTAAAGCAAAGTTCACCTGTTTATTTAAAAAGAAACTAGGTTAGGGTTTCCTTTCTTGCATATGATAAATAAAAATGATGTTCTTTATTATTAAGTTATTCATTAAACGGTCATCTTAAAAAGTTCCCTTGGCACACACCCTGAGCAAAATGTGTGTGAGAGAGGAGAGAGAGGTGATGATGATGATGATGCATTGCCATGGCCAAAACATTCCTCACCAAATGCCCATGGCCTCTGGGGAGTTGCTAACCATTTCGTTGGTCCATAGGGTCTTGTTTCCCCTTCTGTGGGTGCATTTTTTTGCCCTTAAATGTTCCTGAAAGAATGAAATTCACCACCAGTTCCTTTGCATGCCCAGGGCAGTGGCTGTCTCAAAAGGACCTGAGTTATACTATGTGATTGTGATTTCAGGCCTCTTCTGCTGCCCCCTTCCTTTCTGGCATGAGTAGCCCTCGGTAGTGACCTCAGGGCCCCAGCTGGCAGCACCAGGGGTACACTGGCCAGCCGGAGACAGAGATCTGAGCCCCAAAGACAGGGCCTCAGTTGAAGTAATTTTGTTTTTGAGCCCCCAGGTCCCAGCTTTACTAGAAGGGGAAAGTGATGGGGGATGCCTCTAGGAGAAGACTGTGGCCTGACGTTTTCCCCTGGAGCTCCAGGGCAGTGCCTGATAGGAAGGAAGAGATCCTGGGAGGTTGGCAGTTCCTGGTCATCCTTGCTGGACTGAGAGGTCCTGAGTGAAGTCATGTTGGGAGAATAACACGGAGGTCATGATGATGGAGGACTTGGCTTGAGTCCTTGGGGAAAAAGGTGAGGATTTCCAGAGGATTGGCAGGGAGAAGGTAATCTTCTCAGTGTGGGGCACACTGAGAAAGAGAGAGAAGAAAGAGAGAGGTAGGGGACAGATGGACAGTTGCAGCTGCCAACCCCAGCTCTGGGCCCCCTGCTGCTCCACAAGCAACACTGGCCCACCAGCCTTCTCTGGCAGGCTCTTTCACAGTTTGGAAAGCCCATGGGGAGATGAAAGGAGCAGGTGGCCAGTACACCTAGACATTCTTCAGCAGTGTAAGATGGGTAGAGAAGGTGGATAGGGGGTGATCTAAGGGGCAGCACTGATAATGCAGAAGGGCTTGGGGCTGAGTGTTCTCTGCTCCTCACGATTGCTTTCCGCTTTAGCTCAGCCCGCCTCCTGGCAGCAGTATGGAGTCTAAGGAGGGACTGACTTCAGGTTTCCTCGTAGCCACATTTCAGGTGAGTTCGAATTCTTCCTGACTCCCTTCTCTCCTCTCCTCTGTCTCCTCCCTTCTCCCTCTTTTCTCCTTAAGTTCAGTTCAGCAAACAGCATTCTGTGCCTCCTGTGTGCCAGGCACCAGTGCCACAAAGGTAAAAGTGAAGCTACCCCTCCCCCAGTGACCTTACTTTCTGTTGGTGGGTATTCGTCTGCACAAGCAAGAGACAAACAAAGACAAAGATAGAGACAGAAGAAGAGAAAAGGGAGGTAGGGAATAGAGGGCGTGGGGGAGGAACAGAAGAAGCGGTGTGGGCAAGAGCAGCCTTAGGTGCCCATCGTGGCCACATTCAGCAGGGCTGTGTTCCCTCTGCAGCCCCACTTTTTTGGAAGGCTGCTTAGACAAGTGGGAGAATGTCCAGAGGAGGCTATCCAGGATGCAGAAGGGGCTTGAGTTCTGTTTTTTTTTCTTTTTCATTTTTTTTTGGAGGAGGGAAAGCAAGGCAGTTGGGGTTAAGTGACTTGCCCAAGGTCACACAGCTAGTAATTGTGTCAAGTGTCCGAGGCCGGATTTGAACTCAGGTCCTCCTGACTCCAGGGCTGGTGCTGTACTCACTGCGCCACATAGCTGCCCCAGAGGAGCTTGAGTTCTTGTCAGAGGAGGATCCCTTGAATGAACTTGGGGTGCTTGAGTTGGAAAAGATTGAAGGGTCACATGAGAGCAGGGGACACAAGGGCCCCCTAGTTTAAACCACTGACTCTAAAAAAGTAATTGAGTCACTGAACAAAATCTAATATTCAGAGCTCTCTCCAAGGAGCAAAGAAGTGATGCCCTGAGAGAAAACCGAGGCCTTTAATGTTTAAAAATACTGTCGAGAATTCTGAGCTTGGGATTTTGTCTCCTGAGCAAGTTGGTCAGTAATGGAGAGGGATCTTCCGAATGTATCTGAGAAGAGATTAACATTTGGACCGTGATTGCCAATGTTGGCGTTGTGTGTTCAGTAGTCAGATGGAGGCTGATTGTCTCATATGGTTTGGGGCTTCAGGAGTAAAGGGCATGGGTTTCTTTGGGGTTCCTTTTGGAGAGGATTGCCGGGGTGATATGGGTAATCAGATGTGTACAAGCTACTGTGTCTAGTGTGGAGTGTGGCCCACCACAAGTAGGAAAGTGGTAGCTATTAGGAGGCGTGGTCCCTGGCTGAGCATGAGTGTGTTTCATTCAGGAATCCGTGACATTCAAGGATGTGTGTGTGGACTTCACCAGGGAGGAGTGGAGATGCCTGGATCCTGCCCAGAGGGCTCTGTACAGGGACGTGATGTTGGAGACCTACGAGAACCTGGTCTTTGTGGGTAAGCGCAGCTCCCTGCCGTGTGACATGCAGAACTGAGTTTTGACAAAAATATTTCAGACTGCCTGTCGCTTTGGAAGCATTCCAGCCCCTTTGTGGCCAACAGAGAGAATGCTCTGGATTAACTCTCCATCTGGTCCTCTCTTTAGCATCCAGAGCCCTTCACGACATGGGGTCCTCCTACCCTTCTGGGCTCTTCACAATCATTTCAGTTTGCCCTCTGTAGGTCCAGGGGAGTGGACTACGCTCATCCTCCTTCAGATAGTGCATCCCCCCTCCTGTCTCCAGGTTTTTGCATAACTGAAGTGTCACCTTCTACATGAGGACACCCCTGATCCCCATAGCTGATTGTGCTTCTTCCCCCAAATGATCTGATGTTATTTTAGTACCTCTTGCTTGCTTTCTTACGTGTCCATGTGATTTTCTCAGCGGAGGCATTTTTGGTGGGCATGCCCAGGCTCTGGTATGCGTCTTCCTCTCCTAGTGTAGAGTGGATTGATTTTCCCTCTGAGCCTAATTCAGATCTTGACCCATCCATTCTCCCTGAGGGTTGTATGGGCTCCACCCCATGTGTGTGGCCCTTCTTTTTTCTCTTGTGATATAGATTGTGAGGTTACCGGGGAGCTCTTGGGCCCCCCACCTGCCTTGCTTCTCCCCTGCCACACGCCAGCTCCTCTCCTCTTCCTAACATATATTCCCTTAGTGAGGTCTTTTGTTCCTATTCTTTGGGATTCCTCATTGCTTACATGTTACATAGCCTGCTCAGTCAAGTAAGTAAACATTTATTAAGCCCCTACTATGTGCCAGGCACTCTGCTAAGAGTCATAACAAAGAAGGGCTAAAACAATCCCTGCTCTTCAGAACCTCACAGTTAGATGGGAGCAACAACATACAAAGTGCTTCGTACAAACAAAATATAGACAGATTAAATTGGAGATGATCCACAGGGGAAAGGCCCTAGAATTAAGCAGGGATTGGGATTGGATTTTGGTAGAAGGTAGGATTTTAGCAGTGACCTGAAGGAAGCCCAGAGAAAGGTGAGGAAGGTGAGAAGAAATGCTGTCTTTGATTGGGAGATGGAGTATCTTATTTGAGCAGCCACAAGGAAGCCAGCATGCAGCTTACCCACCATGATCTTCTTCCTCTTTTGTGTCCTCTGTTCATTTTTAATTCCTGAGAAACTTGTGTGTCCTAAACCCCACTCCCTAGTACGGTCCTGGTAGAATGTTGGTGTCAGAACAAAGCTAGGGAAACTTGGCATCAACGGAGCTTTGCAGTTGCCTAAAGGCAGTCAAGGTACAGTGGAGTTCACCTCTGGGACTGAGGTTGAGGCGGGAATCTCTAAGGATAGTCAGGTCCTTCTGGGTCTCCTCTTTGAGGATAATGTTGTTCTGGTTGCATCGAAAACTTGAGAGCCTTCTGTAAAGGATCTGGGAGCACTCTAAGAAGGAAAGACCAAATGGGGAAAGAATAGCTGTTGCTTAGATTGCAAGATGCCTTTGGATGGAGCCTGTAGAGCTTGTCACTCAGTTAGCATGTCTGGGACAGACAGCAGAGGTGGGCAAGAAGTTAGATCTGGATTGGGACCCCTGCCCCAATGGGAGGCAAAACCAAGTGTTTAGACAACTCGGTCATCCTGCACACCCTGCTTGTCCTTGAGTAATTAAATTCGGATTACCTTATGTCCCTGTGTGCAGGGATTCCCATTTCCAGACTGGATGTGACCTGCCTGTTGGAGATGCAAGAAGCAGCAAGGAGTCCTGAGGGCAGAGGCCCCAGAGCGTCTTTTCTAGGTGAGTGAACAGCAGGCAGGTCAGCAAACGTGAATATGTTTATATACAAAGAATTGAAAAAGAATTACCTGTGTAATCCCCCAACTCCATATTGCTTATTTCTTTTCAAAATTATTTAATAAATTTAACTTGTTGGTTACAAAATTTTCCTGTGTCTGTATCTCTTCCTGACTGCCTCTTGTTCTTGTCAGTCCATTTTTAAAAAATGCTACAGGGCCTCTCCTTTTATTTTTTGAGGGTTATCACTCATATCACTCCTCTTTCCAGATGACCCTAACTATTGAAAAAACCCTTTATAGCAAATAAGCTTAGTCTAGCAAAGCAAACCCACACGGCTGTGCCTGAAGATGAAGGTCTCTGCCCAGGAGCCCCCACCTGCCACGTGGTGGATGGCTTCATCATCACAGAGTTGTGTAGTGATGCTGATTGTGCTTCTTTCACATTGGTTTTTCTTTGTAGTGTTATGGTGATTGTATAAATTGTTCTGGTTCTGTTTATTCTTCCTAAGTTTTTCTGAATTCATCCTCTCTTTGTTTCTTGTACATCCCCCGTTGATGGGCCTTCCCTTAGTTTCCAGCTCTTTGACAGAACAAAAAGTGCTTATAGAAATATCTTTGCATGTATGGGCAGAAAATTATGTATGTGGAAGGAGTACTTTTCTCTGTCTTTGAGATACCTAGTAGTGTGTCCTTGAGTCAAAAAGCATTTTTGCTTTATAGTGCTTTGTAGTGACTTTGGGAATATAATTGCTGTTCCTTTCCACAGTTGTTGGACTGCTTCAGAACGCATGAACAGTACATTAATGGTCCCTCTGAAACCTCAAAGTTATTTTAATTTGCAGAATTAAGTGTTTTTTCATATGGTTTTTCATAGTTTGGATTTCTTTGAGAAAGACCTCTTCTTATCTTTTGACCATTTCTTTTTTGGGGGAATGCTTATTGTTCTCATACATTTCAATTAGTTCCTTGTATAACATAGGAGAATTTTATCAGAAAACTTGATGCAA
This sequence comes from Trichosurus vulpecula, assembly GCF_011100635.1. Taxonomy (NCBI): domain Eukaryota; kingdom Metazoa; phylum Chordata; class Mammalia; order Diprotodontia; family Phalangeridae; genus Trichosurus; species Trichosurus vulpecula. Next base: position 1,165,900 of record NC_050579.1, read on the forward strand.
AGATTTTTTTCCCCAGCTGTTTCCCTTCTAATTTTTAGAATTAATTTATTTTTAGTTTTCAACATTCATTTCCACAAGACTTTGAGTTCCAGATTTTCTACCCATCTCTCTCCTCCCCGCACCCCAAGATGGCATGCATTTTGATTACCTCTTCCCCCAATCTGCCCTTCCTTCTATCACCCTTCCCCCCTTACTCCTTTCCCCCCTACTTTCTTATGGGGCAAGATAGATGTCTGTACCTCATTGCCTGTATATCTTATTTCCCAGTTGCATGTAAAAACAATTTTTAACGTTTGTTTTTAAGACTGAGTTCCAAATTCTCTCCCTTCTTCCCTCCCCACCCACACTCATTGAGAAGGCAGATAATTCAATATAGATTATATGTGTGTAGTTATGCAAAACACTCCCATAATAGTCATGTTGTGAAAGACTAACTATATTTTCCTCCATCCTATCCTGTCCCCCATTTATTCTATTCTCTCCTTGAACCCAGTCCTTTTTCAAAAGTATTTGCTTCTGATTAGCCCCTGCCCCAATCTGCCCCACTTCTATCATGCCCCCACTCTCTTATCCCCTTCCCCCCTACTTTCCTGTAGGGTAAAAGATTTCCATACCCAATTGAGTGTGTATGTTATTCCTTCCTTAAGCCAAATCCGATGAGAGTAAGGCTCATTCACTCTCACCTCTCCCCTCTTTCCCTCCAATGTAAAGCTTTTTCTTGCCTCTTTTATGTGAGATAATTTACCACATTCTACCTCTCCCTTTCATTTTCCTCCAATACATTCCTCTCTCACCCCTTAATTTTATTTTTTAGATATCATCCCTTTGTATTCAACTCACCCTGTGCCCTCTGTCTGTATATATGTATATATATATTCCCTCCATCTACCTACTGAGAAAGGTCTCATGAGTTACAAATATCATCTTTCCATGTAGGAATGTAAACAGTTCAGCTTTAATAAGTCCCTTATGATTTCTCTTTCCAGTTTATCTTTTCATGCTTCTCTTGAGTCTTGTATTTGAAAGTCAAATTTTCTATTCAGCTCTGGTCTTTTCATTGAGAATGCTTGAAAGTCCTCTATTTCATTGAATTCCCATCTTTTCCCCTGAAGGATTATACTCTGCTGGGTAGATTCCCTTCTAACTTTAAGTGAATTTATTTTATTTGTGCAAATCGTTCTCAATTTTATGCAATCAAAGTTGTCCATTTTATCTTTGTTTTTCCTGTTCCCTGTTTGGTCATCCACTCTTCATCTAGCCATAGTTTTGAAAAGTATCTCTTTCATTGCTCCTCTGATTTGTTCACGATGATATGACCTTTTATATCTGGATGTGAGACATTTACTGATCTTAACCTAGTTTCTGCCAGACTCCTTTTCAGTGTTCCCAGAATTTTTGGAGAATTGTGACTCCTTACTCTTCCAGTTGGCGTTGGGAATTTATTAACCACTCTGTTACCATGGTCATTGGGTTCTCTGTGTTGGATACCTAATCTGTTCCACTGATTGACATTTTTGTTCTTTGCCAATGTACCAAATAATTTTGATCATTAATACTTTGTAATACTGTTTCAGCAATCCGGCTAGCAGCTGTTGTGGGGGTGAAAGACGAACACAAGCCCAACAACAAGAATGCTGCCAGTACGCTGCAAAAGCACAGGTTCTTTTGATCTGCTTTAGTAAGGAAAGCAACGTTAAGGGGTTGACAAGCTTATTTTAATTCAGTATACGAATACCATTCACTTAGTTCAGGGGAAAAAGCCAGCACCCTGAACTTCAAAGCAAAATACAAACAAAGTACAAACATTGACAGACAGACCTTGTCTGATTCAAATCCCAATACATAGTTACCAGAGTTTAACAAAGTCTCAACATCCGGGTTACAAGCTGGAGGGCACTTAGCTACAGCTGCCCAGAGTCTCTGCATCAGCATCACCAAGAGTGGGAGCCCTGCTCAGATGGCTCTGTCTTCTCTTCTTAAAGCATTTCAGATGTCATCAAACGTCACCTGAATGACCAGAACTTAGGCTCCTATGATTGGTTCTGGAGTTAGCACCTCTACTTAGTTGGACCCCCCTTAGTTACCAATCCAAACCCACATAGGTTTTACACCTAATAGGGGTTTGGGCCTGGGCTTTTAGCACTCAGTTTGACCAAGTGCCCTTGAAGAGTTTGGCTTTTGTTTCCTTGGAGTAATTTGGTGTATTTCATTGAGTCTTACTAGGTGCTAAGTGAACTGAACTAAGTGAGTGATATTTGTATGCTGAATTAAAATAAGCTTGTCAACCCCTTAATGTTGCTTTCCTTACTAAAGCGATCAGAAGAACTTGTGCTTTTGCAGCATGCTGATAGCGTTCTTGTTGTTGGGCTTGTGTTCGTCTTTCACCCCTCCAACAGCTGCTAGCAGGATTGTTGAAACAAATGGCGTAGTCCGCAGGATCTGCCTTTTAATAGGAAAGCATGGCGTTTTGGGGTACTGGGGTGTCTGAATGTTTCCCAGTTTTTGGATTGGTCTTTGTACTTGGGGTGGCTATGGTTCTATGGAGCCCAGGAGCAACAAAGGCCTGAAGGAAAACAGGCTGGTGGAAGTGCTGGGAGTGGCCCTGGGAGATAATCCCTTCTTCTGAGTGCTTAAGCTGATAAGCATGGCCCCAGAGGACTGTGCTGCAGATTTGGCTGGAGTGGCTGGTAAGAAGAAAGAAGAAGCAGACAGCGGCTGCCGAAACATTGACCCAGGTAGAACAGAAGACTGCATGGGAACTTTGGAAAGCTGAAAGCGCTGAGCTGCCTTGGAGCTGACTTTGGTGAGAGGATCGTAATGGTGGAGAATCACCTACATTCCAGCAGAAGCCAGATGAGGCCAGCTGGAGTTGGAACCCAGGAGCTTGGAGTTCAGCCCTGGGGCAAGATGGAAACTTTGCAGCAAGACGCTGAGTGTGTTTTTTCCCTGCCTTTCCCAGCCAGAGCAGAGAACTTTGAGGTGAGCAAAAAGGTGGAGAATCACCTATATTGCAATCGAGATTCTGGCAAAAGCCAGGAGAGACCAGCTGGAACTAGACAACTAGGAACCTGGGGGCTTGGAATTCAGCCCTGGGGTAAGATGGAAACTTTGAAGCAAGGCACTGAGTCTACCTTTTTGGTCCCTGCCTCTTGGGCTGCTTGGGATCCAGGAGGGAGGCGTGGATTTGTTTTTGTTGGGGTGGGGAAAGTGCCAGGGACCCCCCCCATTGGCTTTTATCGTCCAGTCACCCCTCAGGACTTGGAACCGGGGACTGGAACATAAAAGGGAGAACAGACCCCAAAAGAACTTTGTTTGGACTCTTTATTTGAAATTGGGACTTTGGGTGCCAAGTGGAAGCCTGAAACCGCAGTTTGGGGAGGAGACATCCCCAAGACAACTCTGTTTGTTTGTTTGCTTTAGGACTTTACTAACTAAAGCATGCCCATGCCTCAGGGTACTGGGGAAAAGCCTGCAGTGGCAGGGTGATGCTCAAGAAGTACTTTATGAGCTAAAGAGATTAACTTGCGTTGACCTAGGGGTGGACAATTGAATTGTAAACCAATATTTGGGAATGTCACTGAATGGTATGTTTTGGTTTGTTGTGAATGATATGTTTTAGTTTCCTGCGTAATTGGATCACAATGTATGTTCCAGGATCCATGGCTGATTAGATTATGTATCCTGGAACAAGGGGTGGAGTGTGTTGGTGACCAAAATGGGCTCTTAGCACTTAGTTCAACCAGGTGCCCTTGAAGAGTTTGGCTTTTGTTTCCTTTGAGTAATTCAGTGTATTTCATTGAGTCTTGCTAGGTGCTAAGCCCCAGGCCCAGACCCCTATTAGGGGCTAAGCCAATGTGGGCGTGAAGCTCCCAGGGTCCTAAGGGGAGGGGCTAAAATCAGAGCCAATCACAGGAGCTTAGGTTCTGGTCGCTCAGACGATGCTTGATGACGTCTGAAACAGTATAAGAAGACAATACAGAGCCATTTGAGCAGGGCTCTTACTTGTGCTGGTGAGCTAATGAGGAGACTCCAGGCAGCTATAGCTAAGAGCCCTCCAGCTCATAACCCAGATGTTGGGACTTTGCTAAATTCTGGTAACTATGAATTGGGATTTGAATCAGACAAGGTCTGTCTGTCGATGTTTGTACTTTGTATTTTGCTCTGAAGTTCAGGGTGCTGGCTTTTTCCCCTGAACTAAGTGAATGGTATTCGTGTACTGAATTAAAGTAAGCTTGTCAACCCCTTAACGTTGCTTTCCTTACTAAAGCAGATCAAAAGAACCTGTGCCTTTGCAGTGTGCTGGTAGCAGTCTTGTTGTTGGGCTTATGTTGGTCTTTCACCCCCACAACAGCTGCTAGCCGGATTGTTAAAACAAATGCCCAACTGGCACCTGCATACCCATTTTTTCCACTTTTTTTTGTTATTTGCCTTAAGCTTATTGACTTTTTTGTTCCTCCAGATATAATTTTATTATTTATTTTTGGCTCTATAATGTTATCCTTTGGTGGTTTGATTGGTATGACAGTAAATAAGTAAATTTATTTAGGGAGTGTTGTCCTTTTATTTTTAGTATTAGCACTACTCAAACGTGGGTTATTAATATGCCCTAAATTATTTGTCTATGTTTCTCTAAAGAATGTTTTGTAAATGTGTTCACATAGTTCCTATATATGTCTTGGCGTGTAGACTCCCAAATATTTACACTTTCTCTTGTTATATTGAATATAATTTCTCTAAAAATACAAAATGTGTGGATTTATCTTACATTCTGTTGTATTACTAAAGTTACTGTTTCATTTGGTTTTTTAGTTGAATCTCTAGGCACCTCTAAATAGGTCAACACATCTGCAAAAGTCAATAATTTTGCTTCTTCCTCACATATTGTTTATTACCTCAGTTTCTTTTTCTTGTCTTATTGCTATAATGAGCATTTCTAGTGATAATAGTGATGATAATGAAATACCTTATTTTACCACTTGTCTTCATGGAAAGACCTCTAGTGTTTCTCTAATAAATATTATGTTGTTTCTTTGTTTTCTAAAATAAAGATAGATACTATTTACCATTTTAAGGAAAAGATCACTTAATCCTGTATTTTTTTTTTTTTTTAGATTTTTTAGCAAAATTTTGTCAGTAGCCTTTTTTGGCATCTATTGTTAAAATCATGACTTTTAAAAATTGTTTTTGTCTTTAATTTGGCCAGCTATGTTAATAGTTTTTCTAAAACACTGAACTAGTCTGTCATTCCTACTATCAGTCCCACTTAGTCATAGTGTATACTCTTTTTAACACGTTGCTATAGCTCCTTTGCTAATATTTAATATGTGTCTGTATTCATTAGGGACACTAGTCTATAATGTGTTCTGCTTTTTTTTCTCCTTGGTTTAGGCATCAAAAGCATATTGGTATCACAGAAGTGTATTTCCACATAAAGTTAATGCAATGAAACCAATTATTCTTTGAACATTTGATAGAACTCACTTGTAAATTTATCTGACCTAGAGTTTTTATTTTGGAAGTTTACTCATAACTTATTCAGTTTCTTTTTCTGAGAATGAATTATTTCAATTCTCTATTTCTTGTTCAACTACATTCTCTAAATTCTTTATTTCTTATTGACTATTATCTGTTTTCACTTAAGTCATCTATTTGGAAAAGAATTGGTCAAAATGTTGTTGTTGTTGTTCAGTCATCCAGTCCTGTCTGACGCCTCATGATCCAGGCACCATAGCATGCCAGGGCCTTCTACCCTCCACTGTCTCTTGAGTCTGTCCAGGTTCATGTTTCTTGTTTCCAGCTCTCCATCTCCTCCACTGCTGCTCCCTTCTCCTTTTGCCTTTACTCTTCCAGGGTCTTTTCCAGTGAATCCTTTCTTCTCATTATGTGGCCGAAGTATTTCAGCTTCAGTTTCAATATCTAACCTTCCAGTGAATAGTTTATAGTTTCTGATTATTGCCTTTTTACCCAATTTGTTGTAAATTTCCCTTTTTTTCCCTTTTTGACTTCATTAGTGATTTGTTTTCTTCCTTATGTCTACCTACTGAATTCCCTTTTCTTTCCTCTCTTGTGAACATAAAAATACGGCAGCTCACGCTCCAAGTCCTCTATTATCTCATTTAACTCCCTCTGTGACTTTTGAAGACATTAAGGCTCTAAAGGGCCATTGGAATCTTTTCCTTCTAGTAAACATAAACATTTTATTATCATCCACCCCCTTCCTTTGGCACAAATGTATTTACCTTTCTAGTTTTCTCTTGACTCCAGGGATTAAATTGCATAGTATCACTTCATTTCTTTTCATTAGGAATACTTAAAAATCTTCTATTTTATTAAAGGTCCATTTTTCTCCTCTGTTGGATTTTATTCAGTTTGCAAGGTAGTAAGTTATTCTTAGTTGTAAGCCTATGCCTTTTGGCTTTTAGAATATTATATTCCAAAATTTCCTCCCCATTATAGTGGTAGCTGCTAAATCATGTGTGGTACTGACTGTGGTCCATTGCTACATGAACTCTTACTTTTGGCTACTTAACAGTATTTTTTCTTTAATGAATCTCTGGACTGTAGCCAGAATGTTCCTCAAAATTTTCATTTTGCAGTTTCTTTCAGGCAATAATGAGTAGATTTTTTTTCTACTTTCACTTTGCCTTGTGGGCCATTATCATTTGTAATTTCTTAAAATATAGTATCCAGGTTGTTTTTTGTTGTTTTTTTTAATCACTGTTTTTAGGTAGCCAGATGGTTCTTATATTGTCTCTTCAGGAATACAATTTGAAACAATTTAAGCTATTAAAGCTTAAAAGTGCACTAAGACGTTGGTATACCTTGTATGTGATTTTAATTATTTTTCTTTTATGCTTATTTTTCAGTTTTATATTATAATGTCTTCCATATAAAAAATTTTTAATAGAAAAAATATACCAATTCTCCATAATTAAGATAAATGTCTCACTTTAGATATGTCACAGAATCATAAAAGTTACAAGTTGGATGAACCTTGTGGACATCTAATACAGCCTATGCCTGATTGCTGACAAATGACTGTACAGCTTGTGCTCAGAGGAAAATCACTGCCTGTAACAACAAGGCAGTAAATACAGCATCAGCAATAATTGTGAATATGCCTATGTAGTTCCGTATCGCAAAGTATGAAAGACTCTCCATATAGGAGACAGAAGTAGTAAAACATTTATTCAGACACCAGATAACCATCCCATAACCAGGCAATCTGCTCCTACAACCAGTCAGCCCACTTTATCATAACAGCAAGGAACTTTAAACACAGTATCACAACATGGAGGCTCGCCATCCCAAAACCTCTCCAATCCCCTGCTGGGACCTTCCCAAAAACTCAGTACAGCTATCACAGGTCAACTTTCTTTACCTCAGCTCTGACTATCATGATGGCCATTAACAGCCATAATGGCTGTCTCAGCATTTCCTGTGACACAGCCTCCTTTTCCTCTCAGCAAGCTCCTCCCACCACATGTGACTTCCTGTGATGTAAATAGGTCACATGGCCTATTAATGTGTGGGAAAGATCTTCAAATCTAAATTGCTGTTACATTGCCCAGAGGCAGCCCATTCCTCTTTTATGAAGCACTAATCATTAAGAAATTTCCCCTCTAAGCAGGCCTAAGTATAATTATCTCTTTGTAACTTGAACCCATTGCTCCTCATTCTCCCTTTTGGGTCCATCCCCCATTAGTCTTCTTTGAGAGGCAGCATGATGGATAGAGAACTGTCCTTGGAATCAGGAAGACAAGAGCCTCTGGCTCGTACTGGTTGGGTGACTCTGAATAGATGGATCAACCTCTCCGTGCATCAGGTATCTCTGTCGGTGGAGGAAATTCCTCATGAGAAAGTCCCTCTGTAGATTAAGTCATTGGTGCATAAAGTGTGTAAAAGATTTCTCCCACCTGAAGGTCCTCTGGTCCCTTTATGGAATCCGAGGCTGTCCGCCATGTTGGAATATGTCATTCAGTCCTGCAGGTATAGTCTGACCAGGGAAGTTCATTGACCTTTTGTTTTCTGGACTGCAGTCCTTCTTGAGGATAGCTTCAGAGAGTCTTTATTGCCAGATGTGCCCCCATCTTTCCTTTACTTATGCTGAGCTTCCTAAAATCCCGGCATCTTTTAAAGGCAACTGGGTCTCTAGCCATACCTCCCCTATTTTGTAACTGTGGAATGAGTTTCTGTATCAAAATGTAGGACTTGATAATTATCTCTTACATTTCTTATGAATTTCAGCCTGTTGATTTAATCTGTGAAGCCTAATTCTCATGTATATTGTTAGCTATTTCTCCCAAGTTTATGTCATTTCCACATTTCATTATCCTGTGCCTTTATTTAAGTCATTTATTAAAATAGGTTGTTGGATTAAAAAAAAAAAAGATTCCTTATTGTTTTGCATGGCTATATGTATTTGTGATAGATTTGGTTTTTCTTGCCTTCTTAAGTGGTATGGGACATGGTGAAAAAATTCAGAGCTGAAAATAAAACTGAATTTTAAAAAGGAAAACTGAAATGAAAGTATAATTCCCTATCTCATTAAGAAATAAAGTTAATCTCTTAACATTTAGTATATGATTTTTAGGGTTTTGTCATTTTTAAATTTTCATAACAAGTCAGATTGCTATTACTTGGTATGCTGTGCCTTTCTTCTTGGCTGTTTTAAAAAATTAATTTGTCAGCTGTTGTAGATTGACAACAATGGATCTATGTGAATTTGTAATTGTAGATTGGCGATCAATAAATTCTGTCTTTAATCTCTTTTTCTTCAAAGTTTTAAAATATATACATATACATACATATGTAAACATATATATATACACACCTGTATGTATGTGCATACACATACATACACACACACACGCACAGACTTTCTTGAAATACATTGGTTTGATTCTTTCGATTTTCCCAATTTGGGAAAAGCCTAGTAATTCTTAAGATTTCCCCAATTGCTTCTGGTCTTCTAACTCTGTCCACTTTTTTAAAATAAATTCTAAGTTGAGCATTTTTTCATTTGAGCAATACTTCTCTGCTGATTTTTCCCCCTTTCTGTTTGGCTTTCCATTCTTTAGTTATACAAAGGATAATTTGGCTTTGCATTAAATGTTGTTTTTATTGCATCTATAATTGTTTGAATGTACTGGAATATAACTCACTAGTCCTAGGCAGCTAAGTGCTCTTTTGCTGTCTTTTTATCTGTCTTTGGCTTCAGTTCAGACAATCAGTCCTTGTTCTACCTGGTTCAAATTGAGCATCATTGAGTTTATTGGAAGAGACAGAAACTAGAACTTGTTCTAAAGAAGGTTCCTTGCTCTCAGTACAGAATCAGTGGCTAGTGATTTTTTTAATTTTTTTTATTTTTTCAGATGCCCTTAGTAACGAGATCAAATTTAAAACAAGGAACTCCAGTCTGATGCAGAATATTTGCATAGAAACATCATCCAGGAAGAGACTGCCAAAGGGTGCAGCCTGGCATTGCAAGATGGACAAAGCTGGGGAGTATGATGTTGATTTAGAAAAACCAAGGAGTAACCTGGAGAGACACTCCAGACAAGGAACAATCACTCCCAGAGCAACTTTTAATAAAGGAAGTGGACCTCAGAGTAATACATTTGGGAGAAGATTGAGCTTTGGGTCAGACTTTGATGCACTTTGGAAAGGAACGATGGGGAAAAGTCTCTATAAATATAAGATGCTTGGAAAGGGCTTCAAAGATTTTCCTGCCCTAATTACTTGTAATACATTCTCCTTAGGGAAGAATTTTTTTAAGTATACCAAATGCAAGAAGCCCTTTAGGTACCACTCAGACCTAATTAAATTTCATAGAATACATGCTGGAGAGAAGCACAGTGAGCACAATAAACATGGCATAGCTATTGGCAGAAGGTCAGATTTTACTGGCCATCAGAATAGAGACAGAAATGAGTGTAAGCAATATGAGAAAGCCTTCAGCTACAAGAGAAGTTTGATGAAACATAAAAGAATTCATATTAGAGAGAAACCTTTTGAATGTAATGAATTTGGAAAAGCCTTCAGTGAGAAGGAACATACTGTTCATCAGGGAATTCATACCGGAAATAAACCCTTTGAATGTAACAAATGTGGAAAAGCCTTCAGTAAGAGGGGATGCTTTAATAGACATCAGAAGTGTCATACTGGAGAGAAATGCTTTAAATGTAGTGAGTGTGGAAAAGCTTTCTATGAGAGTGGATACTTTATTATCCATAAGAGAAATCATACTAGAGAGAAACCTTCTGAATGTAATGAATGTGGGAAAAACTTCAATCACAGGGAAAGCCTTATAAGTCATCAGAAAACTCGTACTAGAGAGAAACACTTTGCATGTAATGAGTGTGGGAAAGCCTTCAGTGACAGTCAAATACTCAAAAGTCACCAAGGCATTCATACTGGAGAGAAGCCCTTTGAATGTAATGAGTGTGGGAAAGCCTTCAGTGAAAGGGGTCGCCTTAATAGACATCAGAGGATTCACACTGGAGAGAAACCCTTTGAATGTAATGAATGTGGGAAAGCCTTCAGTGAGAGTGGACATTTTATTATCCATCAGAGAATTCATACCGGAGAGAAGCCATTTGAATGTAATGACTGTGGGAAAGCCTTCAGTGAGAGGGGAAGTCTTAATAGACATCAGAGAATTCATACTGGAGAGAAACCCTTTGATTGTAATGAATGTGGAAAAGGATTCAACCGGAGGGAAAACCTTATTAGTCATCAGAGAACTCATACTAGAGAGAAACCCTTTGCTTGTAATGAGTGTGGGAAAACCTTCAGCCAAAGGGGAAACCTTACTACCCATCAGAGAACTCATACTGGAGAGAAACCCTTTGCCTGTAATGAATGTGGGCAAGCCTGTAGTCAGAGGGCAAGCCTCATTTATCATCATAGAAGTCATACTGGAGAAAAGCCCTTTGACTGTAATGAATGTGGGAAGGCCTTCAGTGAGAGGGGAAACCTCATTGCACATCAGAGAACTCATACTGGTGAGAAACCTTTTGAATGTAATGAATGTGGAAAAGACTTTAGCCGGAGGGAAAACCTTATTAGTCATCAGAGGACCCACACTGGAGAGAAACCTTTTGAATGTAATGAATGTGGGAAAGCTTTTAGACAAAAGGGAAGCCTTATTACCCATCAGAGGATTCATACTGGAGAGAAACCCTTTAACTGTAATGAATGTGGGAAAGCCTTTAGTGTGAGGGGAAACCTTATTACACATCAGAGAACTCATACTGGAGAAAAACCCTTTATATGTAATGAATGTGGGAAAGCCTTCAGTGGGAGGGGATACTTTATTACACACCAGAGAACTCATACTGGAGAGAAACCCTTTCCATGTAATGAATGTGGGAAAGCTTTCAGTGAACGGGGAAGCCTCAATAGACATCAAAGAATTCATACTGGAGAGAAAACTTTTGCATGCAATGAATGTGGGAAAGCATTTAGCCAAAGGGCCAGCCTTATTACCCATCATAGAACTCATACTGGAGAGAAACCTTTTTCATGTAATGATTGTGGGAAAGCTTTCAGGCGGAGGAGAAACCTTATTACACATCAGAGAAGTCATACTGGAGATAAACCCTTTGTTTGTAATGAATGTGGGAAAGCTTTCAGTGAAAGGGGACACTTTATTACCCATCAGAGAACTCATACTGGAGAAAAACCCTTTGAATGTAATGACTGTGGGAAAGCTTTCAGTGAGAAGGGAAGTCTTAATAGACATCAGAGAACTCATACTGGAGAGAAACCCTTTGCATGTAAAGAATGTGGGAAAGCTTTCAGTGGGAAAGCAAACCTTATTAGACATGAGAGAACTCATACTGGTGAGAAACCGTTTTCATGTGATGAATGTGGAAAGGCCTTCAGTGGGAGGGCAAACCTTGTTAGACACCAGAGAAGTCATACTGGAGAGAAACCCTTTCCATGTAATGGATGTGGCATAGCTTTCAGTAGAAGGGCAAACCTTATTGCTCATCAGAGAATTCACACTGTTGAAAAACCCTTTGAACATAGTGACCATGGGAAAGCTTTTTTTAAGAGGGAAATACCCCAAAATTGCCAGAGAATGAAAACTGTACAGAAATTGTTTGCTTGTAATGAATGAAAAAAAGCCTTCAGAGAGAGGAAGCGTCTTATTACCCATCAAAGAATTCATACTGGAGTGAAGCATTCTGAGTATAACAAATACAAAGAATAGTTTTTAATGGTTCAGTATCAGCCATGCAGGAGGTCTCCTGTGCAGTTGCAAGAGTTTGTTCTTCACTCAGGCTGCTCAACATTTATGTCTGTGACTTGGAGAAAGGCTTAGGAGGCATGCTCGTCACATCTGCAGATGACACAGAGGTGAGAGAGCCGAGGCATCAGGTGAGAGTTAGGATCCAGAAGGGTATTGACAGTCTAGAATACTGGCATGAATCTAGTAAGGTGAAATTCAGTAGGGATAAATGTAAGTCTCATACTGGAGTACAACATTCAGTTTTACAAATACCAGGTGGTGGGGGTGGTTAGATAGCAATTCTGAAAAAAACATCTTGGAGTTTTACTGGCCTGCAAACCCAACATAAGTCGACAGTGTGATGTGGAAGACAAAAAAAATCTAATGTGATCTTAGGCTCCATTAAATGAAACAGATTTAGGAATTAGGGAGCTAATAGTAACACTATTCTAGCCTCCCCTGATGTCATCTGAATACTGTGTTTAATTCTGAGCAGCAGGTCACAAGGTTGCTAGTGATAGGGGGGAGAATATTTAGAGAAGTGCAGCTGGGATGATGAAGGGCCTTGAGTCTGTGTCCTGAGAAATGGACTTCAAGTAACTAAACACGTTTACCCTGGGAAGGAGAAACAGGAACATGATTCTTCAAATATTTGAAAAGTTGCGTGAGAGAGATTAGACTTGTTCTGTTTGGCCCTCTAGGGCAGACCTAGGAGCAATGTGTGGATGTTGCAAAGATATTAATTTAGGCTTGTTGGTGGGAAGAACTTGGAGAAGTATAATAGGCTGCCTAGAGAGGTGGTGGGCTCTTCGAACAAAAGCTGGATGACCATTTGTTGGATATTTTCTTACAATACAGTTTGTGTTTGGGGATGGGCTGGATGACCACTGAAGTCCATCTCAGCTCTCGAATTCTATGATTCTGTGAATTGACCTCACCAAGAATAGGCTGTGTGAAAGTCAATGCCCATTGATAGGTGATAGATGAGCAGATGGTAGTACATGAGTATAATGGAATAATTCCACCCTGTAAGAAAGGATGGATATGAGGAATTCAAAGAAATATGGAAAAAATTATTTGAACTGATTCAGAGCAAAATAAGCAGGACTAACAATATACATAGCAATGTAAATAGAAAGAAGAAATAACCAAAACTGAATCCTGTTTGCTTCTAATGACTCACTTTGACTCAGGACATGAAAAAAAATACCTCTTTCATTTTCAGATGGTGGGGGAAGGATGACTAAAAATGTGTAAGATTGCATATACTGTTGGACTTTCTTGATATATTGGTTAATTTTGTGGAACTGATTTTTCTGTGCTTTTTTATCCTCTGTTAAAATACGTGGCTCTCTGTGGGTGGAGGTAGGAATGTATTTGAGAATGAAAGTGATGTAAAAACAAAATAGATTAATTGATATGTCAAATTTTCTTTAAAAATGAAGTCAATGAACAGATTATTCTAGGCCATGGATTCCCATGCTAAGGTATACTTACCCCCAGGGAATAGGAGAAGTTTGTTAAGGGGATATAGGGAATATCGTAATCTATTTACATTCCAAGAATAGTGGTTAGTTTAAAAAATACATATATCTTTATTTTTCTGTCCATTCTGTTTGTCTGTATTGTGTATTATAGAGAGAATGGCAGGAAGACCAGGGTAGGATGGAAAGGGGAGGCTCTGTACAGTGGTGTCAAAGTTAAATAGAAACTGATCCCTGCAGGCTGCATTTTGACATAGAAAACCACAAAATAACATTAACACATTATATTTTTTAATTAATTCTGTTAAACATTTCCCCACTGCATTTTACTCTGATTTGGGCTATGTTTGGAGTTTTGTGCTATAGGCACTTTGTGGGCTAGCAGGGAGTTGGTATCTCTCTTTTCATATATTTGAAAAGAGGTGAAGGAATAGCTCATCAGACAAAACCACATGAATGATGTTGGGATACAAAACCCTTTGAACTAGGAAAAATAAATCACAAAACACAGCAAAAGATAACCTAACTGATCACAGCAGTGACCAAATTGCTTCCTAATCAAGAAAGTTCCAAAATGTCTGGAACTCAGGGAAGCACGTCCCATTCTTACTAAATGTGTGTCCACTGTTTTCCTTCTGTTTTTAAAAAACTTATTTCTGTGGATCAGAATTCTCAGTCCTGTTCTCAATCAAATCCAAAGAAAGAAACAAGCCAGAAGCTTTCTAACCCTAACCTTGATGTGGAAGCATCTTTCCTTCTTTCTTTTCTTCATTCCTTTCTTTTTCTTTCTTTCTTCCTTCCTTCCTTCCCTCCTTTCTTTCTATTTTCAATTCATGGAACAAAAACAAGCATTTCATAACAGTACAATAAAAAAGATGATTGCACATGAGACTACAAATCTATGTACAACTTGCTATTCCGTCCAAATATATACCAAAGTTATCGGGTAAATTTCTTTTTCCCCCCACATCCTACCCTAGAGATGACTACCATTAGACACAAATTGGTGCACGTGCGCGCACACACATACACACTTATGTAAAATTATTCTGCACATCTGTTTATCAGTTCATTCTCTGGATGCAGATAACATCTCTTTCAGAAACTACAGCAAGGATAGGACTACTGGTTAAAATGAAACAAGGGTGTAATATCAATTAAGTTGGGACTTTCTTACTGTTTTAAATGATTAAATGTATTTGATTGAGCCTTACTAGGTGCTAAGCCCCAGGCCCAAACCCATATTAGGTGCTAAACCTAGGTGGGTGTGAATTGGTAACTAAGGTGGGGCCAGTGAAGGGAGGTGCTAACACCAGAGCCAATGGAAGGAGCCTAAGTTCTGGTTGCTCAGATGACATTTGATGATGCCTGAAACTGCATAAAAAGGGAAGACAGAGCTATTCACTTAGGGCTCTCACTCTTGGTGGCATGCTGATGTGGAGACTCTGGGCAGCTGTAGCTAAGAGCCCTCCAGCTTGTAAACTGGATGTTGGGACTTTGTTAAATTCTGGTAGCTGTGAATTGTATTGGGTCTGTTTGCAATTTGATTGTATTTGCTCTGAAGTTCAGGGTGCTGGCTTTTTCCCCTGAACTGAGTGAATGATATTTGTATGCTGGATTAAAGTGAGCTTGTTAACCCCTTAACATTGCTTTCCTTAGTGAAGCAGATCAAAAGGACCTGGGCTTGCAGCATTCTGTGAGCTGGTTGTTACTGGTTTTACACCCCCACAGCAGCTGCTAGCCAGATTGTTGAAACAAACGGCCTCACTAATTTATTTCTTTGTTGATAAATATTTAACTACTATTAAAAAGTTACATACCAAATAATGTTTTCTTATGAAAAATTTATTTCAATTTTATTTATGTACATATTAATTATAAACTCTAGAATTTATTTTCACATTGAATAGGGAGTATAGGATTCTAGGTTTGCTGGAAGCCAGGGGGTGTGAGTAATTTTAAAAAGTTGGGAATCTACTAGACTAAACTTTTCTTTTTTGATTGGGTTATTTGACTACTTATCAGAGAAATGTTGTAGATAGTTTACCTAGTTTCAGCAAAGCTTTTGATAATGACTCATGCTATTCTTATAAAAAAGAGATATTGACTGGAAAATGCTTCCGCTAGATGGATTCCAAACTGGTAAGCCCCAAAGAATCATCAGTAATAATTCAGTTATGAATTGGAAGGCTTTCAGTGCAGTTTCCCAGGGACCTGCTCCTTAACATTTTGGATTTAGACATAGATGCCATGGTTATCAAGTATGTGGGTGACACCATTCTGGGAAGGAGGATAGGTAACATGGTGGATGGTAACCAGGATCCAGTGAGATCTGGAAAGTTGAGAACATCTGAGAATTTCAAAGGATGAAATGTATTTAGATTAAGAAGAAAAACTTCAAAAATAGAAGAGGGGGGAGTTGTGAGAGCAGTTTTTTGAAAAGACGTGGTGTATTTGGTTGGATTGCAAACTTTGTCTATTGATATTAGGTTCATATTAAAGCCCCAAATTCTGATGAACTCTTGGGGCACATTAAAGATCTTTAGGAATGTGGGAGTAATGTTCTCACTGTACTCTTTCCCCTCATCAGACTGCATCTGAAGTATTTAGTTTAGATAGCATATTAGAGGATGTTGATGAGCTGAATCTCTTGCTGCAGAAGGCAGCCCAGGATGATGGAGGGACTCAGCTTCATGCCTCATAAGGTTCAGTTCTTGGCTCCAAGGATGTTTAGCATGTAAAAGAAAAGACTTGTAGAGGAACATTCTTTTGTGTGGATATGAGAAGCAATATAGTATGGAAGAAATGATATTGAATTCAGAATCTAAGGACCTTTGAATCTTGGATCCCCCACTTACGACCTGTGTGGCCATTTTTAAAGTGCCTCCTCCATGCTAGGCACTGTGCTAAGGGTTTACCTTAATTTTCAAACACAATTCTGGGTGAGAGTTGTTGCAGTCCTGAATTAGCGGTACCCGTGTGAGTGGAAAGAATGTGAAACAGTAATGTTTATGGGTATTGTTGTTTTTTTTAAGTATACATTTATTTTCATGAGATGGTAACAAAACATCCTTTGTTCCCATATGAACGCATGAACTCTTTTTCTTCTTTGTATTTTTCTGGACAGTGAGGTTTCTTCCGCAGTCATGCGCAGTGTCTGCATTGATCCTAATCTGCATTCTTCATTCTGCATAATTCATATATAAGTTCATACATGGAGCCTTTACACACGTCTCAGTCCTTGCGGCTCAGCTTAAGAAAAGATTTCTCACCTATTTCCCATTGATGGAAGACATTAATTGTTGGCAGAGTTTTAACCCAGTTTACGGCCAACCCGTTGTGCCTGGTGTTTGGCTTTTCTTCTCCCCCAGTTTGCCAGCCATCTTTTTTTCCCCAATGCTTTCTGCTACGGGTGTGTCTGTTTTTAAAAAAAATTTTGTACTTCCTTCACAGACTTTCTGTTGCTCTTGCTTTGCAGAACTCTCTTATAGTCTTATTAATTTCTTACTTTTTAAAAATCACTTTACTACTGCTTCTTCCATACTAGGTATGGTATAATTCCCTGTTAAGAGTTGGACACTAGGGGCAGCTAGGTGGTGCAGTGAGTAGAGCACCAGCCCTGGAGTCAGGAGGTCCTGAGTTCAAATCCGGCCTCAGGCACTTGACACACTTAGCTGTGTGAACTTGGGCAAGTCACTTAACCCCAATTGCCCTGCCTTCCTCCCTCCAAAAAGGAAAAAAAAAAAGAGTTGGACACTACATTACACCATTTTAATCTCCTCTTGGAGAACTGTACAAATATTTATTATCATCCTACTTGTTTATTGGGTAGAAAGCTGGTACAGTGTGTAGGGACAAAAAATATCCCAAAAGACTAAAAGAGAAACTGAAGCATAGCTCTGAGCCAAAGCACATTCTTAAAGGGACCTGGCCCCCTCTAAAGAAGCAGACCCCAGACCTTCCTCACGGCTTGAGATACCCCCTCCTTCCAATGCCTTATTTTTATAAGTCTTGATACCAGATGTAACCTGAACATTCTAAGGAGACTGTACAAAGTACAGAATCCCATTGGTGGACATATGACACATAAGGTCACTGGGTGGGTGAAGCAGGGAATATCCCCACTGATCAGGTACTCATAAGATGGACAGGCTCCTCCTTAGGTTGGGCTCGAGGAGATGGTACAATCAGAGGGGCCTATCCAGTCATGCTGGCTTGGTCATGGAATTTGAGCAAAACAGGGTGGAGATATCTATGTCAGCATTCTTGTGGTAATACAGATAAGCTCCATGGCTGATAAACACGTAGTGAACAATACATTAAAGTCCTTCTGTCAGAATCTATATTTCTGTGTGATTATCAAAAATAGGGATTAATAAATTGCTTATTCTCACACCAATTAGATGGCTAGAAATGTATTACTAGATGAGTATAGTAAAATAATTGCTAACAATTATGATCTCTTATAGAATCATACGGAACTAATACAGAGGAGGGGCCCATCATGATTCATCTCTCACAAGTGGATAGAGTGCTGGGCCTGGAGTCAGGAGGACCTGAATTCAAACCCAGACTCAGACACTGGGCAAGTCACTTAATCTCTGCCTCAGTTTCCTCAGCTGTAAAATGGGAACCCTGGAGAAGGAAATGGTAAACCACTCCAGTATCTGCCAAGAAAACCCCATAAAAATGGGGTCACAAGTCAGACACAACTAAACGCCTTAGCAACAACTTGCTTATAGAGTGCTGTGCTCAGCATTTGGAATATAAAAATGAAATGAGAGGTCCCATTGAGCATATAAGTTCATATACAAAATCAGAATTGAGTAAGGAAGATAACATATTTGCAGATACCTACAGAGACTAAAACTGGATGCCTGCAGGGGAGGGGTCCCAGCAGAGTGCTGTAACAATTTAGGGTCTAAGCTGCTGCTTCTTATCTCCCTGGAACCTAAGGGGGTGCCTGTCATTTGGGGAATGGTTGAACAGATTGTGGTTTCTGAATGTAATGTAATAGTGTCACACCCTAAGAAATTGTGAAAAGGACAGTTTCAGAGGAACACAGGAAGACTTGTATGAACTGATGAAGAGTGAAGGGAGCAGTAACAGGAGAATAGTTTTGTTTTTTGTTTTTTGGAGGGAGGAAGGCAGGGCAATGGGGGTTAAGTGACTTGCCCAAGGTCACACAGATAGTGTGTCAAGTGCCTGAGGTCGCATTTGAACTCAGGTCCTCCTGACTCCAGGGCCCGTGCTCTACTCACCGCGCCACCTAGCCGCCCCAGGACAATAATTTACACAATAGCAACATTGTAAAGAACAACTTTGAAACAAAAACTGATGAAGGACTAACAGTGAGTCCGGAAGACTGATGATGAACCGCCACTTGGCAGAGAGGTGCGGAACGAGATACATTTTTGGACAGGGGCAATATGAGAATTTTTTAAATGTATCCATATTTGCTACAATGATTTGGCTTTTTTTCTTTTTCCTTGTTTTATTTGGGAGGGCGGAGATGGATCAGAAAGAGGGACTAGTGGTAGTATAAAGAGATAGCCAAAAGAGATGAGAGGGTCATTGAAGCATTTTTTAAATGCACAGAAAAGATGGAAGGAAAGACAGGAGACACAACAACTTTGGAAGTTACATGTTGCATTTGTCATGTGTCTAAGAGGAAAAGACAAACTGCATAATATAATCTTTTTCTGTTCTAATTTATGGAAATTATCACTTTATTTGATGTTTAAGTTCAAAATTAAAAACAAATAAAAAGGATGGGTCTGTCATGCAGTGAGACTAGGGGGAGGACTGAAGGGTATCTGAAGGCTCCACTGGTTTCCCCCAATGTCAGGAAATCTAGGGCTGGGGTTCTTAACCTGGAATCTTTTTCTCTGTGTGTGCCATTTACATATTTTCATCTGAGCCTGTCAGTTAATCAGTTTAGAGAACTACTCTGGAAAGTCTCCTCAGAAATGCATAGTGGCAACTCCTCTTGATAGTCTTTGAAGGTGACCAAGAGGCCAAATGACTTCCCCATCTTCACACAACCAAGGCCAGCCTTCCATCCGCTAGGACACATGGCGTCTCCTGCATGCCTGTGCCTGTTCATGTTTGTAGATGTATATTTATATCATCAATATCACTGGTTTGCAGACCTGCCTGAATGTTCTATTCTTGGCCATTCGTGTCTTTTCATCCACTTCATCCTTATTTTCCTGTGGATTTTTTTGCAGCTTGTGATCAGACTAAGTACAATCATATCTTTTGCAAATAATATTTAGGTAACTTTATTTTCAATAGGGAACCATTCTTTTGTTTGGATATAAGAAGTAATATGGCATGGAAGAAATGATATTAAATTTAGAATCTTAGGACTTTCAAATCTTGGATCCCCAACTTACAACCTGCGTGATCACCTTTAAAGTGCCTAGTGTGTGCCAGACACTGTGCTAAGGGCTGGGAAAAGGAAAAAGAGGCAAAAGACGGTCCCTCCCCTCAAGAAGCTTACAGTCCAATAGTGGAGACAGCAAGCAACTATGTACAAACGAGCTACACACAGGAAAAGAGATGATGAAAGATGGGGTGGGGGAGGGGTTAGAAGGAAAGGGCTGGGAAACACTGTGGAAGGCATGTCGACTTTAGTTCTGAAGGGTGCCGGGAAGTCTGTAGGCAGAGATGAGGAGGGAGAACGTTCCAGGCATGAGGGACAGCAGAGAGAATTCCCCCAGCCCAAAGATGGAGGAACAGCCGGAGGCTGGGGTCACTGGATCAGAGCCCGAGTCAGGGAGTGAGGCCCGGAAGAGTGGAGGGTGGGGGAAAAGGCGGTTTGCCCTGTGAATGCAGAACGTGTTTGTGACACTTTTTCATGGAAGATGCATGGCACAGGACCTTAGCTTGGGACCTGGAATGGATCCTCTGGTCCGTTAGAGGACCCAGACCCTCCTCTGACTGTGTGCCTGCCCTCTCTTGCTGGGTGGTTCCCTTGGCCTGCTGGGCCAACATCTATCTGCCCCCACAAGATGTCCCCGGGAGACTTCCACCTCCTGCTGTTTTTTCCTGGGTTCTCCTTCTCATTCAGTTTAGGTCACTGAGTGTGTATTCATTCATGCTAGGTTGGGCAGGATGGAGCTGAGCAGAGAACAGGGTGGTTGCCCAGCCTGGGAGGCATCAGGGCAGAAAGGACCATCCAGGGAGCTTGGAGGTCACAGAGAGAGCTCAAAGGAGAAAGAGAGGTGCCAGCCCCAGCTGCCAAGGAGGTGGGATGGGGATGATGGTCCAGCAGGGAGCCTGAGCAGGAGTAGGTGGGCACAGAGCGGAGCCATCCAGGAGGAGGTGTATGTTGGTAAGCAAAGTGGGTTCTTAGCACTCAGTTCAAGCAAGTCCCCTTGAAGAGTGTGGCTTTTGTTTCCTATGATTAATTAAGTGTATTTCATTGAGTCTTACTAGGTGCTAAACCCCAGGCCCAAACCCCTATTAGGTGCTAAGTCTATGTGGGTGTGAAGCTCCCGGGGTACTAAGAGGAGGTTCTAACTCAAGAGCCAATCATAGGAGCCTAAGTTCTGGTCATTCAGATGACATTTGATGACGTCTGAAATGGTATAAGAAGAGACGACATAGCTATTTGTGCAGGGCTCTCACTCTTGGTGGTTTGCGACAGACACTCTGAGCAGCTGTAGCTAAGGGCCCGCCAGCTCTTAAACCCAGATGTTGGGACTTTGTTGAACCCTGGTAACGATGTATTGGGATTTGAATCAGACAAGGTCTCTGTCCGTCCATGTTTGTACTTTGTATTTGCTTTGAAGTTTAGGGTGCTGGCTTTTTCCCCTGAACTAAGTGAGTGATATTTGTATGCTGGATTAAAGTAAGCTTGTCAACCCCGTAACGTAGCTTTCCTTAGTAAAGCAAATCGAAAGAACCTGGGCTTGCAGCGCGCTGGTAGCGTGCTTGTTGTTGGGTTTGCGTTGGTCTTTCACCCACACAACAGCTACCAGCCAGGTTGTTGAAACAAGGTGGCACAAGGTAACCCTGGAGAGGGAAAGGAGAGGATGCGGGGTCTGGTACTCCACCACGTCTGGTAGAAGCTTTCAGGGACCCAAGAGATCTGGGGGGGCGGGGTTGGGAGAGGTAGACCATTAGAAGGGGGTGGCAGTGAGGCAAGGAGACCCTGACCTGTGCTACCAGAGAACAGAGTTCAGGCCTGGGAGGGGTGGGCGGTTCAAATTCAGTTAGAGAACTGTTGCTTCCCCTGTGTCTGCCTCAGCTTCCCCATCGGGAAAGTGGGGGTCATAACTAGGTAGCCGTGGATGGGGGGGGTCTTCAGGTCTGGGCGATGCAGGAGAGGCCACACCCTCCGACCCCCCCATCAGTCATGTAATGAGCACTAAGTGGGGGCAGGAAGGAGCCCAGGCCCTGCCCTCAGGGAGCTTCCATTCTAATGGGGGAGATGACCCAGCCAAGGGCAGTCACAGGGGACAAGTCTCTGGGGGGCCTCGAGTGCAGCGGGATGGGGTTCAGCGAAGCTACGAGGTGGGAGATGGAAGGAAGCCGACGTAGCCCTTCACGCCTGCACGCACACCCACGCCTCCTCCCCCACCACTTACACAGGAGAACCAGTGCACTCCCCCACGTGGTCTTCCCCTCACTCAAACTCCGCCCCTATTCACTTCCCTTCCCCCCCAACGTCACTGCCCCCTCACCTGATCAATAGCATGGAGGAGGAGGTGGGGAAGGAACTTGGGCTGCGCCTGCGCACTCTGACCCTCTCCCCCACCCCCGCAAGGAGGGGGTCGGAGCAGCGAGCAGGGGCTGCACTTGCACATTCCCTCCCTCTCCTCCTTCCCGAACTGCTCTGCGGCTACCCGAGCAGGGAGGGGGCCTGGAAGCCCAGCTGCTTGAATAGTAGGCACTGAAGACGCCCGGAAGGAGCACTCCCATAATGCATCGCGCTCGATGGCGAGTCCCCCGCGGCCTTCTGGGAAATGTAGTCCGAGTCCGGCCCCATCTCCCAAGCGCAGTGGCTTCTTTCGGTCCGCGCAGAGTGATGCTGCCCCCTCCCCGACTCCTCCCCTCCCCCGCCACTCAATTTAGTCAGCATTTATCCGGCTCATTGTGATTTGATGGGTACCAATGGCTGTATTAGTGAAATAAAAAGACTAGGATTACGTTTAAGGCAGTTGTCTGTTAATGTTTTTTAGAATAAGAGTGTCACACACCCCTCCCCCTACTCTGTAACGTTATGTAATGAAGGTCATTTGCTGGCGCGGTGCCCCTCCCCCCTAGGCATCACTGCCGCCCACTGCCTAGTGACCTTTACTACAAACCACAGCTCCCTCGGAACCTGGGACGCGGCTGGTCAAATGTTAGGTTTTTAGGACCTTCGGGGAGTCCTCGCCGAGAAGACCAAGGAGTTGCGATTAATGTGCGCGTCCCTCAGCCAGTCAGAGAGGAGTTGTGATTGATGTACGCTCCCCTCAGCCAATCAGAGAGGGGTTGTGATTGATGTGCGCTCCCCTCAGCCAATCAGAGAACACTCAGGCTCCTGTAATTAGCCAATCATGGAATTTCCCTGCCCCTGGGGGGGCTCCCTCTGAAAGCCGCTGATCCACAGCTGAGAGGGAGGGGATGGGAAGGGGCCCCGGGACTCCTAATGAACTGAACCGCCACGCTTGGAGTTTTCAGCGAGCTCCCCTTCCTCTCCCTCCTCTCCCTCCTCCCCCTCCTGGTCCTCTCCCCTTCCTGCTCCTCCTAGTCCTCCCCTTCAGCTTCCAACCTAGCCTGAAGGCCGGCACCCACCTTCTGACAGAAGAGGTGCAGAAGCAGGTGCATCTCTGCACCAGCCAATGGGTGGCTTTGTTTTGCTTCACTCCTGTGATCTGCTACCAGGGGCTTTCCCCCCCTTCTTCTTCTTTTTAATTGGGGAGGAGGGGGTGAAGGAGGGTGGTTAGCAATTGTGAGACCAAAAAGAGGGCCACTGAATCACGTTTTAAAATGTATAGAACAAAAAGAGTTCAGAAGGAAGAACAAACAAGTGAGGGTGGTTTTGAAAGAAATACGTGGAATTTATGAACATATATATTTTGTTATATATCTTTAAAAGCAAACCGTATGAAATGGAGATTCATGATTTTATACGCAAACCTCTTTTGAATTTTTTTTTGGGGGGGGGACGCAAACCTCTTTTTTGCGTTCTGTTTACATTCATAATTCTAAAATGAAATTATAAAAAGATAAAAATCACAAGTTGGCCGTCTTTGTCCATTACAAAAATAAAGATGAATCAAATTCACACTGAAATTTACTTCATCTGAAGAAAGGATCATTGGTCCTACAGGGTCCTCTGCTATCTGGAATCTATACGACCTTAGAAAAGTCACCACTTCTCTCTGACCCTCTTCTCATCTTCAACATAAGGCAACTGGACCAATTGATCTTAGTCTAAGATCCTTGTCAGCTCTAAATACTATGATCCTGTTAGAACTCATGCATGCTCAAGGGGGCAGAAAGGGAGACAACAGATCTAGGGGTGCTACAAGAGACAACCAAGATACCAACTGTATGGAGAAGGAGATGGGGAAAAGTATGTTGGAATTGTCACACTGAGGCAGAGTCAAGATGGCAGAGGGAGAAGCACTTTAACCTAGCTTGCCCAGCACACCTCTTTGACAAAGATCTCAAAAATGCACTAAGCCAAATTCTTATTTGGAAAGTCAAGAAAAAGTCACAATGAGACATTTTTCCAGACCAGGGCAGCTTAGACAGAGAGGTTGGTGAACACTGGAGACAAGTTATGCTGCGCTTTCTAGGGCATCAGGGCAGGAAGAGCAGGGGAAGAAAGAGATGAGGGAACCCCTGAATTAGCACTGGGTGCAGGGACGTGGGCCACCTGTTGGCTCTGTTACCTACAACCTAGATCCTGGGTGGAGAGGCACAGTTCCAGCTGCAAGCATGGGCCCTAGCTGTGAAATGGACAAGAAGCAAGTTCCAAAAGCTCAGCTGTGTGGCTCTGAGCCCGAGAGCAGAGCAACAACACAGTTCTAGCCTTTGGCCCAGTGCCTATGCCTGCAGAATTAACAGGGCAGGATTCCCGGACCAAAGAGAAGCCAGTAAGTAGTTCAGTCTCTCTGAACCCGCAGAACTTCCCAGTGGGTTAACAGTGTCTGCGTCCATCAGCCGACTATTGAAACTCAACCACACTCAAGCCAACAGACCCAACTTGTGCTGTCCAAGGGGACAATAAACAGACCATACCACTCTGGGAGTGCTAAAAACGTGCGAGCTCCTAGACTGAGCTGTGGAAGCAGTGAGACATAAAAGCATGGAAGATCAAGTCAGACATCCCCTCCCAAAGTGCAGGAAGAGCCCAGCATTAACATAAAATCCAAAGTCCAGAAGGAGGCCAGAAGAATGAACCAAAACAAAAAGAACCCAACCATCAAGAGCTGCTATGGTGACAGGGAAGCTCAAGACCCAAACACAGAAGACAATGACTTGA
This sequence comes from Trichosurus vulpecula, assembly GCF_011100635.1. Lineage (NCBI taxonomy): Eukaryota > Metazoa > Chordata > Mammalia > Diprotodontia > Phalangeridae > Trichosurus > Trichosurus vulpecula. The sequence continues at coordinate 1,191,110 of NC_050579.1, forward strand.
AAACATCTACAAGCAAAGCCTCAAAGGAAAAAGGGCAGATTGGACACAAGTCTAAGGAGAATTCCTAGAAGAGCTAAAACAAGAGTTATGTTTTTTAAAAGGGGAGCTAAAAATCATTTTAAAAAACCAAATGAGAGGAGTAGAGAAAATGAGAAAAGCAAGAACTAGGGAAGAAGGACAGGAGAAGAGAATTAACAGTTTTGTAAAAGAGGCATAAAACCTTAATGAAGGAAATAACTCTTGAATTGGCCAAGTGGAAGCTAATAACTCCATGAGACATCAAGAATTGCCATAGTAATGCAAAAGACTGCGATCCAGCTAGCAGGCAAATGGTTCAAGTTTATTGTGAAAGCTACAGATTGGGGGTGGGGCTGCGCTTTTTTTTCAGAGTAGTAGATCCCAAAGTGTCAGTGAATATAGTGGCATATTTATACACTTGCAGACCCATAGGAGCTACTCAGGAATGAAAGTGAGTTTTAGAACAGGTACAGGGAGCAGGCTTTGAGGTCATATTTGGCAAGCACCCCAGGGGCCGAATTTTTGGGAACTGATACCTAGAAGGGTTTGAGGCAAAAAAGATCCAATTCAGCTGCTAAGATGTGATAAGGGCACCAGAAGACTGCATGAATGGGGCGGGGGAGGGGGGGCAGGGTGGAGAAAGACAGGTCTGAAAGATGGGCACCCAGCCCTTGAAAGCCAACATTTATAAGAACCTGAAAAGAGAGAGTGGCCTTGGGTACATGAGAAAACCTGTTCTGCCAGCTTTACAAATTTTCTTCACAAAACAGATCAAACAGGCATCTTCTCATTTCTAATACAGGAAAAGCAACTTGATGCCTTTGGTTAGATTCTATTTAGCATCTAGAACATAAGGCAGGAAATACAATGGGAAAGGATTGGGTATAGGTTTGATCTCTTCCTTCACAGAACCTGACCTGATAAAATATTCTGCTAGCGTCTCTCCTCTGGAGGTATCCTATCCTAAATTCTAGATATTTGTAAAAATGTTTCCTGGTTTTTTTATTATAAGGTCTTTTCACTAAAGGAACTATTTTTTATTTTTATATTCCAAGTGCTGTGTATAGTAAATCATAAGTGGAAAGGCTAATTATGTTTACAGGGCCCTTGAAGATAAATTAGAAAGTGATGTAGAGTTAAACACTTATCAGGTGAATACATAAAACGTAATATTGCAGAAGCAGTGGATTAATCCTAGGAAAAAGAGCTCTGAAAGCAGAAATGGGAAGCAGAGACATAGAAGTTGCGAAGGGCAAGAAGCGGCCCCTCAGACAGCAGAAATCATCTGCAAACAAGATGGCCGCCAAAGGGGTGGGGGCAGGGAATGACAAAGCCAAATCCAAGTTAGAAATAACCTGCCCTTGGCTGGAACTGGATTCGATGGAACGGGAGGGCCTTTTTCCAGGAAAGGAAGGATTTGTGATTAGGGGAAGGTGATGGACTATTGAGGCATCACAAGAAAAGATACATCCTTTCCAAAGGAAACGTGGAGGATATTTATGAAGTGTAACAGCAGGGAGTGCAAAGAACATTTACCCACTGATGGTGACTACATAACACCAACACTGTACGGAAAACTACAAAGAAGTGTGATAGATGATTTATTAGACCCCTATTTTGTTCCAATCGGTATTAAGATGATTTATTAGACCCCTATTTTGTTCCAATCGGTATTAATCAGTTTGATATAATTCCATAAGGGTAGTGATAATAAGCTCTTCATATCAGGCCTCAGAACTGTGAACTGCAGGTTGTAAGTTCACTTTCTCAATAGTGGGAAGCTAACCAGAAGCCCTCCATCCTTGGTTTTTGTTATGGTGGCCAAGCCCTGCATAGCAGAGGCAACTCAATTACATGGAAAGCCCCCCCAGTTTGTCATCCCTCTGGTGCCCAACATGGGTATGTATCCAATGAGTGACCTGGTTGCCTGTCCTCCACCTGCCTTTCTACCGGTCTTCAGCCAATGCTTTGACATGGGCTCATTAGCCCAACCTCATGAGCCTGCTCATCTGCTTTGGTAGGACCTCCTGAAAGGTCAAGATAGGTCTGTTAAGGTCTGTTCACTAGCCCATTTGGCAGCTATGGGAGTCTGTATTTGATGTAGACCTTCCTGGAGGGGCAAGGGCAGGGTCTATCCAGCAATCTGACTCAGTATTTTTGTCCCCTCCACCAGGTGGAGTGCCTTTCTTAATGTACCCCAAGACTGCCTCAGATTGGTATCAAGCACTATAAAACTATAAAGATGCTCTGGAGGCAGTGGGCATCTCCAGTCATGCAGATCTGAGGTCCATTTCATTAGAGGGGCCATGGACCCTTTCATAAAGTCCCACTGGCTCAGAGCTCTGTCTCAGTGGTGGGGTTTTTTTTCTTGTAAATTGGACAATTTTGAAAATCCCCAAAGGAGGGAGAGAGTCTTAGAGGTGGCAAGGTAACAAGCCCCCAGGGCCATTCGCAAGCACCTTGGGAAAAGAAAGAAGCCCATGTGTTATTTTTAAAGATTATAAATAAAGGTTACTCTTTCACATAGGCTTGTTGATAATTCTCATGTCTACAGTGCCTTCCATTTACACAGTGTGGATAGAGATTTCCATACTGTCTCCAACATTGAAATGCAAGATCCCTGAGGGCAGGGACCCTAGTTATGTCTTTCCTTGTATCTATTCCCAGCATTTACAACATGTTTGGGACATGGCAGGCACTTGAGAAATGCTAGTCAATGGATGTTTTTAATATTTTTGTTGACAAAGTTATTCACTTCCCACAAAGTGCTCCCCGAGCCGTGACTCCAACCAGAGAGACCTGACCCTCCCCCACCTCCTGAAGCATTCCCTTCTACGTCTGGTTGGCTTTGTTAGGAAGTGTTTGTGACAACCAGTCTGAATTAGTCCCTTTGAAACACTCACCCTTTGCTCCTCTGGCACTAATAAACACCAGTCTTCTCTCTCTTCTAGAGGGCCACCTTCAAATACTAAAAGATATCATGTTCTCCCCCAAGTCTTTTTCTCCCCAGCACAAATATTCTTGGACCCTTGAATGGATCCCTGTATGGCATAAGCCCGAGTCCATCCCCAACCCTGGAATAAATGCAGCCTGTCACTGTCCTTAAAATGTGCTGGCCCAAAAGGTATGGCCAAAGGAAGACAACACTGGGTTTATAACTTACTCATTCCTGAAAACTATGCCTTTCTTAGTGTACCCAAGATGGCCTCAGATATTGTGGCTGCAACATCACAGTACTGATGCATATGGAGTTGCATTGGTAATTGAGATGGGCTTTTAACATTTATTCAATCAAGTTCACTTGAAGGGTTTGGCCTTTGTGTGATACCTGAACATCCAGCTATTGCTAGAAAAACCCTGCCCCCAGCCCCTAACTAAAAAAACCCCAGTTTGCGTAAGAAAATCAGACTTAGTTCCTGCCATTTGGCTTTCAGTGGGTGTCCTTGGCACCACACCCCCACTCTGTGACTGTTCTGGGAGTATGGAGTATGGCCAAGGGAAGGGCCTGATGCTTAGCAATCTCTGTTTCTTTCCTGAGCGGGCTGAGAGACGTCTCTATCTTGTGTCAACAAACCCAGCTGGAGCATCCCTTGGTCTGCCTATAGCCTTGAAGGATGAAGGCCTCAGGCCCGGACATTCTCTTGAATTCCTTATTCTTATCTTATGTTGTGGGATGTAAATGGCAAATTGAACAGAGAGATCCTGGGTTGTAATTCAGTTGACACTTTGTCAGCAGTACGATATGCTGTACTTGCAGTCTGTTTAGGAGGTTCCTCTTCAAGTATCATGATCACAAAGGTGGAAGAGGCTTGCCAAGCCTGCTAAAATAACATATGCAAGTTTCAAGAGATAACTAACCACTGCTCCTTGATCTACTGTATAAATTTGACTTCTCCACCCCAAACTCTTGGTCATTTTGATTTGGGTTGAACCCGAATGACCACCAGCTAATAAATTCTCCATGTGGAGTGTCTCACCCGCTCTCGGTATAACATTTGTTTCCTTCATTAAATTAGGAGTCCTTCATGACCTCCTTGCCTCAAGGGAAAGCCTAGTTTACATGGGTTTGAGTGACATGTTTGTGACACCAGAGGCTTTTAGACCATGTGGATTTAAGATGCATTTTTGTGATGCTTTTAGGTCACATGGGCGAGTGTAATAGTAATTAAGGTGGGACTTTTTGCTGTTGACTTTTAATGATTCTGGCCTTCGTTTGAATGGGGCAGATAAAGTGGGATGTTTTTGTATTTCTCAGCACTGAGACAACTGGGAACCACTGATTTGTATCTGATGTGATATTGGGGGTGGGGAACTTCTCCATACCCAGCCTGGGTGGGGTCAGGGCCCTCGGGGCCCTGAACAGGATATATGTAAGTACAAAGGTTAGAGCTCTGAGCCACAGCAGGAGTGGCTTGTGACTCTGGGCCAGCTGTTCTAATGAGCTCCCCGGCTGTACACCCAGATGTTGAAAACTACAAATTGTATTTGGTCTGTAATTCAGGGTGCTGGCTTTTTCCCCTGAACTAGGTGGACGTTATTGGTATGCTGGATTAAATTAAGACTGTTAACCCCTTAACGTTGCTTTCCTTAAGTAAAGCAGATCAAAAGGACCTGTGTTAGCAGCTTTCTGGGTGCTAGTTGTTGGTGGATATTACACCCCCACAGAAGCTGCTAGCTGGATTGTTGGTATAGCGAGTCGTATGTGTGACTCCCCTTTGACCCTGAACAAGATATATAAACCCAGAGGCTGGAGCTCTCAGCCACAGGAGGAGTGGTGCGTGACTCTGGACCAGCCATTGTTGAGTTCCCCCGGCTCGTGAACTCAGATGTAGATGGTTTCTTGGTAACTATGAATTGTGAACTGGTCTGTTTATATTGTGTATATTTTAACTTGTTTGTATTGCTCGGAAGTTCAGAATGCTGGATTTTCCTCCTGAACTAACTGAATGATATTTGTATCTTAGATTAAAGTAAGACTGTTAAGGCCTTAACGTTACTTTCCTTAGTAAAGCAGATCAAAAGAACCTATGCTGGCCGCATTCTTGTTGTTGGGCTTGTGTTGGTCTTTCGCCCCCACAATAGCTGCTAGCTGAATTGCTGCAACAGAAGCTCACAATCCAATAGCAACAACAATGGGAAAACCAAAATCTGGTTGTCGTACTGCCATCAAATGATGCCTCTTCCATCTTGAATGTTTGAATTTTTGCTTGTTTTTCAATCTAAGTGCAAGATCTAACATTTATCTGTTGAATTTTTATCCTTTGAAATTCAGCTCCATGTTCTAGACTGTCACCATGCTCCCGGATCCTGATGCTATTATTTTATATGATCCAGAACAAGGTCAGCTCAAGTTTTTAAAAACAAATCATTTATTATTATGAACGTGACAAAAATAAACAGAGGACTATAGTTTCTAACATCATAGACCTTGAGCGTGAAGGCTTTTACAATCCAGCCTCCTCATACAGAGCCCAGGGCCTGGCTAATTAATACAAGCTTCATACAGGCTATTTTCCATAAACAAAACCCTTGAAAAACAATGCAAATAACTGTGGATTTTGGTTATGTACAGATTGTTTTTAATTACACAACAAACAATGTAATAGTCCCAAAACTGTCTTATCTGACCGTGTCCCTTTCTGTACCTTCTTCCATGCAATAAATGACTGCCAAAGATGGAGGATGAACTTTGTCTTCCACATCTTGAGTAGAGATGCAGACTGAAATGTCTATTTTCAGACATGACCAAAGTGCTAAACTGTTAAGCTCCACTATGTATATATGTTAAAATGGAAGGCTTGGGTGGGGTGGGGCTTCAGCAAGGTGAGGGAAGAGATTTAGGAGACGAGCGGAGGAAGATTAGCGACAGTGCGGCTGAAGAAAAAAAGGCCATCAACAAAATATACAGGGTGTCCATAAAGTCTGTGCGCAATTTAAAATAGTTGTAACTTTGTAACTAAATGTGATAGAATCTGTAACAAGGATTAGGAAGCTTGATGCATCTAGTTCATTTATGTCTTTAGAAATTTTATGTTTATTTTATTTTTAGAAATTCAACTTAAAAATTACTTATTTTCAGGATTACTGTTGACCCATGGCTTCACTAGAAGAGAAAGTACACTGTGTTCTTTGGTTGGCTGAACTAAAATCTACCACCGCTCTCCAAAGTCTACCATTTTCTTGGCCTCCATGTTCGCCAGATTTGACTCCGTTGGATTTCTTTTTACGGGGACATGTGAAAACTAATGTTTATTCAACCAAACCTCGATCTAAGAAGACTTGCAAGCTAGGATTGCTGGCATTACTGAAAATCAGCTTGAAAACATTTTCCATGAGCTACAGAATCGTATTACCCTTTGTATAGTAATGATGGCGAACGTGTTGAAAATTAACAAGAACAATACAAAATTAAGTGTTTCTTCTTTCTTTTGCTTCTTGCAGATTCTATTACATATAGTTACAAAGTTACAACCATTTTAAATTATACATGGACTTTATGGATGCCCCGTATATATATTTTTAAATACACAGCAGGGAGCGGAAGAGTTGGCAAGTGTGGCACCTGTGTCTTCACAGAAGTCACTGACAAAAATATTCAAGCAGCTTGGGAGCCTGGAGCCCTCCCTTGCAGGGTTTTCAATCTGACGCCGGATCACTAATGAGGACTCTTTGGAGTTGATGATTCAATCAGTTCTGGAGACATTTAATTTTACAACTATCCAGTCTACGTTGTTGTATTTTTTTCCACAAAAAGACTTTATTAACTACCTTCATTCTAGGTTAAACTATACCTACAACATTCCCTTAAACTCAGTCAGTCAATCAAGATGCATTTCTGCAGTGCCCACTATACGCCAGGCACTACGCTAAGCGCTGGGAATACAAAAAAAGTTAAAAAGAAACAAAAAATGAACAGTCCCCGCCCTCAAGGAGCTTACCATCTAATGGGGTGAAACAACACGTAAACAAGATAGAGACTAGTTTAGCAACCCCATCAATCAATAAAGGAAATGGGCTCACTCTAGCATGACATGTTCTTTTAAAATAATTTTAAAAATTTTGATATGTTTTCATATGACCTTCTTGTAACAAAGAATGAAGGTGGGAAGGGAGGAAGTAGTTTAGCAAAACCAACCAACACAATCCGGCAAGTCTGACGGTAAAGGCAAGGTTATCTATCCCTAGTCTTCCCATCTCAGCAAAAAAAAAAAAAAAAAAAAAGGATTTCCCATTCCCTGGGGTCAAACTGGGTCATTAAAATTACACTGCATTTAATTTTTTTTGTTCTGTTTATACTGTATTCATTGTATAAACTGTATTTCTGGTTCTCCTTACTTCACCCTGCATCAGTTCATGTCATCTTATGTTTCTTTGACTTCTTTACCATTTCTTATAGCACAGCACTATTTCATTATCTATATAACACAATATATTTAGCCAATCTCCAATCGATGGACAGCTATTTTGGGATAGCCTATTCTTGAGGAAGGAATTTATTACATTCAAAATGTTTTGATCCAGTATGGGTTTTCTGATGTTTAATAAGGTGTCCACTCTGGCTAAAGCCTTTCCCACATTCATGACATTTAAAGGGTTTCACTCCAGTATGCGTTCTCTGATGCCTAATGAGGTGTCCTCTCTGGCTGAAGCCTTTCCCACATTCATTACATTCAAAGGGTTTCACTCCTGTGTGAGTTCTCTGATGGGTGATAAGGACTGCCCTCTGTCTAAAGCCCTTCCCACATTCACTACATTCAAAAGGCTTCTCTCCAGTATGAATTCTCTGATGATAAATGAGGTTTCCTCTCTGACTGAAAGCTTTCTGGCATTCATTACATTCAAAGGGTTTCACTCCAGTATGAGTTCTCTGATGTCTAATAAGATGGCCTCTCTGGCTGAAGCCTTTACCACATTCATTGCATTCAAAAGGTTTCTCTCCAGTATGGATCCTCTGATGGCTTTTCAATACTTGATTCTCAATGAAGGCCTTTCCACATTCATTACATTCAAAGGGTTTCACTCCAGTATGGATTCTCTGGTGATAAATAAGCAGGCCCCTCTGGCTGAAGGCTTTTCTACACTCACTACATTCAAAGGGTTTTTCTCCAGTATGAATTCTCTGATGGCTTTTGAGTACTTTACTTTCACTGAAGGCTTTCCCACATTCATTACATGCAAAGGGTTTCTCTCCAGTATGAGTTCTCTGATGGGTAATAAGGATTGCCCTCCGGCTGAAGCATTTCCCACACTCACTGCACTCAAAGGGTTTTTCTCCAGTATGAATTCTCTGATGATAAATGAGCTGTCCCCTCTGGCTAAAGGCTTTCCCACATTCATTACATTCAAAGGGTTTCACTCCAGTATGAGTTCTCTGATGCCTAACAAGGTTGGCCCTTTGGCTGAAGCCTTTCCCACACTCATGACACTCAAAAGGTTTCTCTCCAGTATGAATTCTCTGATGGCTTTTGAGTACTTTACTTTCCCTGAAGGACTTTCCACATTCATTACATTCAAAGGGTTTCATTCCAGTAAGAAATGTCTTATGTTTAGTCAAGATTTCCTTGTGACTAAAGCCTTTCCCATATTGATTACATTTGTAATGTTTTTCTCCAGTATCAATTCTCTGATGTCCAGTGATATTTTGTCTTCTGCCAATGGCTTTTCCACATTCATTATGTTCGTGTAGCCTTTCTCTAGTATGAATTCTATGAAATTTAATTATGTCTGAGCGGTAACTGAAAGGCTTTCTGCACAAGCTACACTTACCCAAGTTTTTCTCTAAGGAGGGTCTATTACACACATTCAGGTCTGAAAAATCCCTGAAGCTCTTTCCAGGTGTCTTATATTTGTGGAAACGTTTCTCCACACCTACTTTCCACAATGCAGCCAGGACTGATCCTGGACTAAAACTTCTCCCCAGTATATTACCCTGAAGTACAATCCCTTCATTAAAAGATGCTCTAGAAGTGATTGCTACTTGTCTGGACTGTCTCTCCTGGCTACCCTTTGGTTTCTCTAAATTAATATCATCTTCTCTAGCTTCCAGAATCTTTGAACATTGGACAGGATCCTTTGGCATTATTTTCTTGGATGATTCTTCCTTGCAAGTAGCCTGTATCAGAAGGGAGTCTTTGTTTGTAACCCTGCTCTCAATAAAAGAATCTGAAACAAAGCGGGGAAAAGTCACTAAGCTACTGTTTGTTATGCTGAAAAGAACTTTTATAGAAAGCTTTAGTTTCTGTCCCTTCCATCAAGGAGAAAAATGTTCAATCTGGACCAGCTAGAACAAATACTGTTTAGAGGAAATGAAGCCAAAGACAGGTAAGGAGATAATAACAGAGCACTTATGTGCCCAGACTCAATCAATGAAGAACCTGTAGATGTCATTAAAAATACGTCAATGAAAAAAATTGAATTAACCTCTGCAGAATAGAGGAAAGCCACTGTGGAAGAGATAGGCTAACTCTATTATTCGATAGAAAAGGTATAAAGATTGCAAAGAATAGATAAAACTATCTCTACTTGCTGATGACATGATGGTTTACTTAGAAAACTCTAGGAAATCGGCAAAGAAACTAACTTCAGCAGTTAGTAGCTTTGGCAAAGGTTCAGGCTACTTAATAAATCCACAAAAATCAACAGCATTTCTGTGTGAATAAGAACATAATCCAAGAGGCAACAACAGAAAGAGAAATAACACTCGAAATGACTACAAAATGCATAAAATATTTGAGAGTCAATGCACAAAATCCAAAAAGAAATAACAGAAAGGGAAGTACCAACCAAAATGAACACAAATGGCATAAAATTTCTGAAAGTCAACCTACCAGGGCATATTCAAGACTCAGATGAAACTTAAAAAAAACACCTTGTAATAAAACAAAGAATGCCTTTTAGCTGATTGGAGGGACAGACATTATTCATTGTTGGGCTGAGCCAACATAATAAAAATGATGATACTATCTAAACAAATGTACAAATTAGGAACTATTTCGATCAACTTACCAAGGATATATGGGAGCTTTATTTCTGTCTTTTTGAGGCATAGGCCTAGAAGTGGGTTCTCTGGGTTCAAATATATGGACATTTGGAAATTTTTCTTGGTTACCTGTGGAAAGAGGCATACCAATACTGTGCTGGCAGAGCTATGAATTAGTCCAAGCATTCTGGAAAGCAATTTAGAATTATGTCCACAAAGTAACTAAAATGTCCATACCCTTTAGGCACATACCTCAAAGAGGTCAAAGACAGAAGGAAAGATCACATATGCCAAAATATTCATAACAGCAGTTTTGTAGAGGCAAAGAGCTGGAAACAAAGTTGATGGATATATATGTGTTTGTGTGTACATACATATATACGAATATATATGTACACACATATATGAATGCTTTAGTTGATGGTTATTCAATTTTAAATGTCTATTAAAAACAACAAAAACTAAGGGGGCAGAGCCAAGATGGCAGCTGGAAAGCAGGGACTACCATGAGCTCCCCGCCGAGTCCCTCCAAAAACCTATAAAAAATGGCTCTGAACCAATTCTAGAACTGCAGAACCCACAAAACAGCAGAGGGAAGCAGGGTTCCAGCCCAGGACAGCCTGGATGGTCTCTGGGTAAGGTCTATCCCGCATGGAGCTGGGAGCAGAGGGGAGCGGAGCAGAGCCCAGCGTGAGCGGCAGGGACCAACCAGACCAGGAGCCGGGCGGAGTGTGCCCTAGCACCCTGAATCAGTGAGCTGCGGCAGTTACCAGACTTCTCAACCCACAAACACCAAAGACAGCGGAGAAGGTTAGCGGGAAAAGCTGCGGGAGTGGAAGGAGTTCGCAGTTCGGCCACAGTCCCCAGGGCAGCAGAGGTGGGGCAGCTACAGAAGTACAGCTGCAGTTGCTTCCGGCCCCAAGCCCACCTGGTGGGAGGAATTAAGTAGCAGATCAGAGCAGGAGTGAAGAGCCTGCTGATGATCTAACTCCAGTCCGGGTTGGGGGTTCTTGGGGAAGGAGGAGTGCTGGTGTGGCAGAGCTGGTGCATCCCCCCCAGGCGTGGAACATAAACTCTACAAGCAGTCATACCCCACTGAAAAACTCAAGGGTCAAGTTAGTTGGCTGGGAATATAGCCAGGCAGCAAAAAGGCACCCAGATTCAGTCTCAGACTTTGGATTCTTTCTTTGTTGACAAAGAAGACCAAAACATACAGACAGAAGAAGTCAACAAAGTCAAAGAGCCTACAACAAAAGCCTCCAAGAAAAACATGAACTGGTCCCAGGCCATGGAAGAGCTCCAAAAGGATTTGGAAAAGCAAGTTAGAGAAGTAGAAGAAAAATTGGGAAGAGAAATGAGAAGGATGTGGGAAAACCATGAAAAACAAGTCAATGACTTACTAAAGGATACCCAAAAAAATACTGAAAAATATACTGAAGAAAACAACACCTTAAAAAAATAGACTAACTCAAATGGCAAAAGAGCTCCAAAAAGCCAATGAGGAGAAGAATGTCTTTAAAGGCAGAATTAGCCAAATGGAAAAGGAGGTCCAAAAGACCACTGAAGAAAATACTACCTTAAAAATTAGATTGGAGCAAGTGGAAGCTAGTGACTTTGTGAGAAATCAAGATATTATAAAACAGAACCAAAGGAATGAAAAAATGGAAGACAATGTGAAACATCTCATTGGAAAAACCACTGACCTGGAAAATAGATCCAGGAGAGATAATTTAAAAATTATTGGACTACCTGAAAGCCATGATCAAAAAAAGAGCCTAGATATCATCTTTCAAGAAATTATCAAGGAGAACTGCCCTGATATTCTAGAGCCACAGGGCAAAATAGAAATTGAAAGTATCCATCGATTGCCTCCTCAAATAGATCCCAAAAAGAAATCTCCTAGGTATATTGTCGCCAAATTCTAGAGCTCCCAGATCAAGGAGAAAATACTGCAAGCAGCCAGAAAGAAACAATTTGAGTATTGTGGAAATACAATCAGAATAACCCAAGATCTGGCAGTTTCTACATTAAGAGATCGAAGGGCTTGGAATACAATATTCCGGAGGTCAATGGAGCTAGGATTAAAACCAAGAATCACCTACCCAGCCAAACTGAGTATCATGCTCCAAGGCAAAATATGGATTTTCAATAAAATAGAGGACTTTCAAGCTTTCTCAGTGAAAAGACCGGAGCTGAATAGAAAATTTGACTTTCAAACACAAGAATCAAGAGAAGCATGAAAAGGTAATCAAGAAAAAGAACAAGAAAAAGAAATTGCAAGGGACTTACTAAAGTTGAACTGTTTTGTTTACATTCCTACATGGAAAAATGATGTGTATGATTCATTAGACCTCAGTATTAGGGTAGCTGAAGGGAATATGCATATATATGTATATGTGTGTGTGTGTATGTATATATATATATATATATATATACACACACACACACACATATATATAAGTTTATGTATATATATATATATAAATGAATGTGCATGTATGTATATATGTATGTGGAGAGACAGAGAGGACACAGGGTGAGTTAAAGATGAAGGGAAGATATTTAAAAGAAATAAAATCAAATTAAGGGATGAGAGAGGAATATATTGAGAGAGGGAGATAGGGAGAGATAGAATGGGGTGGATCATCTCGCATAAAGGTGGCAAGGGGAAGCAGTTCTGTGGGAAGAGGGGAGAGGGCAGGTGAGGGGAGAATGAGTGAATCTTGCTCTCATCAGATTTGGCCTGAGGAAGGAATACCATACATACTCAATTGGGTATCTTACCCCACAGGAAAGAAGAGGGAAGAAGATAAAAAAAAGGAGGGATGATGGAGGGGAGGGCAGATGGGGGTGGACGTAATAAAAAAAAAAAACACTTTTGAAAGGGGACAGGGTCAAGGAAAATTCAATAAAGGGGGATGGGTTGGGAAGGAGCAAAATATAGTTAGTCTTTCACAACATGAGTATTGTGGAAGGGTTATACATAATGATACACATGTGACCTATGTTGAATTGCTTGACTTCTTAGGGAGGGTGGGTGGGAAAGGAAGAGGGGAGAGAATTTGGAACTCAAAGTTTTAAAAACAGATGTTCAAAAACAAAAAAAAAAAAGTTTTTGCATGCAACTAGAAAATAAGATACACAGGCAATGGGGTGTAGAAATGTATCTTGCCCTACAAGAAAGGAAGGGAAAAGGGGATGGGAGGAGAGTGGGGTGACAGAAGGGAGGGCTGAATGGGGAACAGGGCAACAGAATATACGTCATCTTGGAGTGGGAGGGGAGGGTAGAAATGGGGAGAAAATTTGTAATTCAAACTCTTGTGAAAATCAATGCTGAAAACTAAATATATTAAATAAATTAATTAAAAAAAAACTAAGGAACATACATCTCTTTTCTGATATGGGACATATGAGGAGAAAGAGAGAAATCACCAAAGTCACATGCTGAAGTGAAAGATACATCGCACCCCAGTCACCCCAAGGTTTTGCCCCTGGTCCTGAAGCATCTGAGAAGAGCTTCCTGTCCTATCTTGCAAAAGAGAAGATACCCGAAGGACTCTCATCTACCTGTTTTTCACCCACTCACTCACTCACCTGGGCAGGAGCATCTTGGGCCTCCTCCCTCAGGCCTCCATGGGGCTTCGCCTCTCTCCAACAGGGAAATCACATCCAGTTTGGAAACAGGAAGCCCTATGTATAAGGAGAGAAGTAGAATATTGCTGGGGAGAGGAAGCTTTTTGCGAACCCCCTCTAGCCACAGAAAATAGGGCAGCTAGATAGCACAGAAGGTAGACAAGGGGACCTCTATAGCATGTGCCATTTTGTAATGCAAGGAAGGATAGGTCACAGATCTAGTTTAGGCTCAGAAAGAAAACAAGTTCATTGAACACTCCCAATGCTAAGAGGATCTGACTTCATCTACCTCAGCAGGGATTCAGCTGTCTCAAGCAATTAATCATCAGACATTCATTAAGAATCTATTATGTATGTGCCAAGCACTATGCTAGATCCTTCGGATACAGAGAAAAACAGAATCCCTCCTTGCCACAGTGAGACATGACAAGCAAATATCCTGAAGATGTCACCAGAGAAAGAACAAGGAGGGAAGAATCTTGAGTCAGGAAAGGTCCCAGGAAACAGGTGGTCCCTGAGTTATGCAAAGGCCTGGGGGAGACAGGAGGTAGGAAGTCAAGGTCAATGTTGCTGGAGAGGTGATGAATGAGGATAACATGGCACCAGAGGCAGACTATCAGGAGCTTCTAGAAATGGAGGGTGGTAGGATCAGACCTGGGATATCCTCTGGGACTTCATTTTTAAATCTTTCAGCCAGTAAGTACTATTGCATGCAAAGAGCTACACCAGGGAAATGGAAAGCTTAGCTAGATGTCATCCCTGCTGGCTTGCCTCCTGGAGCTTCCAGTCTACGGAGAGTAAAATCCATGTAGAAATCTCTGAAGAAAATAGGGAGGAAAGGCTGCCTAGAGGAGGAAGTATCCTAATTCCCCTGAGATTTTGGCAGAAATCTTTGACATGAGGGTCCAGGGAGCAGAGACGCTTCAGTGTTGGGGCCGGCACAAGGAAGCTATAGGATTGCCTTTTCAGCTGAGAAGGCAGAACAGAACCACTCTGCCTACTGGCCACAAAGTATGTAGGACTCTCCTGAAGAGATAAGCAGCCACTGAGCTACAGGGTAGCTCTGCTTACCCAAGAAGACCAGGTTCTCATAGTTCTCCAACATCACGTCCCTGTACAGGGCCCTCTGGGCAGGATCCAGGTGTCTCCACTCCTCCCGGGTGAAGTCCACAGCCACGTCCTTGAACATCACCGATTCCTGAGTCAGACACATTTCTGCTTAACCAGAGATCACTCCTCCAAACCTTTTCTGCTCACCTATTTACATATGCCGTACTTTGTCCTAGACTCTCATGAAGAGCTTTTCTTTATTGCTCATAAGTAAATCGCAAGAAAATCACGTCCTTTACTCCTAAAGCCCCAAACCAGGATCCATTGTATAGTTGATACACACCCCTAACATCAGCAATCACTCTCCAAATAGTAATTCCTAGTAGCTATATAATAGCAATCCCTCTCCACGTTTAACCGACACCTTCTGGGCAGATAGCCTCCCCGAAGCCTATCCCACACTTGGCTTGTTAAGCTCAGAGAGGTCTCCATCTCCAACTGTTAATGGCCCTTTGTTCTCTCTCATAGAGAGATCACTGCTTCTCCACTGTACCATGAAAACCTGGAAGAAGATGGTGTCCAACTTACTAAAATACTAACCACCACCAACTATGAAGACCTGCTCCGTTCTCTGGGAGCTATTCCAACATTCACTTCCATGGATCAGTGACCTTTCTGATGATGGTACTTTTTCTAATGGCGGATGAAGATTATAACCCATCCATGCCTTCACAGGCTGGGTGATCCCAGAAAACACCCAACAGACTTGTGCAGGAGGCCTTTCTCTATGTCTCATCCTACTGAGGTGTATGTGCAGGCTGGGGCTAGCCATCTTTTATCCGTTATTCTCCCTACAGGGCGTGGCCACCTAAATTTTCAGTTATACTTTAAAAAAAAAGATTTTCATTGCTATCTTTTGTTTAGACCAATGTCAAACTTCCTAGCTTTCTCCTTCTATCCTTCTTCCAACCTTGAGAACTATCCCTTATAACAAGGTTGTTGTTGGTTTGTTCTTTTTTAATAGAGAAAATGAAATTCCACAAACCAGATCAACGTATTGAAAAAAATCCGACCTTACGTATGACGTTCTATCCTCACGTGCCCCCCCCTTTGCCAAGGACGGGGGAGAAGAGTTTCTCCCTTCATCTCTGCTTTGATACCAGATTTGTGTTTACAGTTTCCCAGCGCTCAGGCTCCACTGTTTGGTGGTGGTTCTTTCCATTTACACTTGCTGTATGTTGTTTATGTTGCTTATGTTGTTTCTCCGGGTCTACTCATTTCATTTGCATCAGTTCAAATGAGCTCTTCTGTTCTTCTCAGTACTCAGCCTCTCCATTGTTTCTGATAGCACAGTCATGTCCCATTTCATGTTCTCCCAACAGATAAGGAGCTTTGTTTCCAATTCTTTGCTACCACAAAAGGTGCTGCTATAAATATTTTGGTAGCTATCGGGACTTCCTCATTTATGTTATCTTTAGGGTATAAGCCACTAACAGTGAAATCTTTGGATCAAAGGGTGTAGACAATTATTTGCCTAATTCCACATTGCTCTCCAGAACGCTTGTCCTAATTCAGAGAGACCAAACAGTGCATTCCTGCGCCTGTCTTTTGACGACCTCTCCAACACTGACTAGTCTCATCTTTGGTCATCTCTGCCAATTTTCCAGGTGTGAAGAAAAACTTTAGGGTGGTTTTGATGTGCGTTTCTCTGGCTATTAGTCATGTGGGGTTTTCTTTCATTTGGTAACAGACTGAGAACCTTTCTTTGAGAGCTATTTCTTCATCTCCTTTGACTACTTATCTCTTGGAAATAGCTTTTGGTCTCATACATTTCTGCTAATTGTCTGTATATCTTGGACACCAAACCTGTATCTCCGTCAACCACTTCCCTTTTTACTGCAGATGCATTAATTTTGCTTGTGCAAAAGATTTCATATAATCAGAATTATCTGTTTACCTTTTATAACAGCCTCTATCCCTAGATTTTGGTTAAAAATTGAACTCCCAACAGGTAGTTTTCAAAGGAAAAAAATCAAAGCTATTAATAGTGACAGGGGCAGCTAGGTGGCACAGTAGATAGAGCATCAGCCCTAGAGTAAGGAGGAGCTGAGTTCAAATGTGACCTCAGACACTTAACTAGTTATGTGACCCTGGCCAATTCACTTAACCCAGTTCTTTATCTGTAAAATGAGCTAGAGAAGGAAATGGCAAACCACTCCAGTATCTTTGCCAAGAAAACACTAAATGGGGTCATAGAGGGTCAGACATAACTGAAAACAACTCCACAAACAATAGTGACATGAAAAAGGCTCTAAGTCACTACTGATCAGAGAAATGGAAATTAAAACAACTCCAAGGTACCATCTCACAACTATCAGATTGGCTAAAATGATCGAAAAATCAATGACAAATGCTGGGGTAGGGGGGATGTTGGAAAACAGTTTACACTAATGCACTGCTAGTGGAGTTGTGAACTGGCCCAACCATTCTGGAGAATAACTTGGAACTATGCCCAGAGGGCTATAAAACTATGTGTACACTCTGACCCAGCAGTATCACTAATCCAAAAAGTATCTGTATCCCAAAGAGATCAAAGGAAAAGGAAAAGGACCTATATGCACAAAAATATTTATAGCCATTCTTTTCGTGGTGGCAAAGAATTAGAAACTAAGGAAGTGTCCATCAAATGGGGAATGGCTGAACGAATTATGGTTTCTGAATTATGGAATAGTCTTGTGCTAAAAAGAAATGATGAAGGAAATGGTTTGAGAGAAACCTGGGAAGCCTTGTATGAACTGAGGCAAAGTGAAGTGAGAAGAACCAGGAGAAAATTGTACACAATAACAGCCACACTGTAATAATAATCAACTGTGAAAGACTGAGTAACTGGTCAACACAATGGCCTACTACAATTCCAAAAGACTTATGATGAAAAATGCTCTCCACCTCCAGATGGAGAAATGATGGGGTCAGAGCGCAGATGGAAACATACTTAGTTCACTCTTTTTAAAAAAATAGTTAATACAGAAACTTGTTTTGCATAACTATACAAATTTGTAATGGGTTTTATTTTTCTTGCCTTCTCAATAGGAGGGGGAAAGGAAGAGAATTTGGAACCAAAACTTAAATAAAATTGAATTTTCAAAAAAAAAGTATGGACCTTGATTTTAGAATCTGTCAATATCTATTATGGAGACATTCTGGCTCTCATGGTCTATAAGCTCAATGTCATCTCTCAGGATAGCCAGAGGCTTCAAGGGTAGACTTTAAGGCCTAGATCCCTAAAGAATGCTGGCAAGAAAGGGTACCACTGAAAATAAAAGGAAAAATGTGTTGATACACTGAGAATTGATGTGGCATGCAATGTGACACAGGAGAAAGAGAAAGTAAACTTGGATTTACCTGAAACCTGGCTGTGAGGAACCCAAAAGGCACTCCCTCCTCATCCTCCATGCTGCAGTCTTGGTGAAGATCACGGCTTTGAGCTGGACAAGGAGAAAGAAGTCATGGGGATATCGACCCTAAACTCAAGCTCCTAAACAAAGCCCTCAAGAGCACCCTAGACTTCTTCACCCAAGCCCATCTCCACTGTTACTCCCATAGTCTAGATCAGCCCTTTATAAATCTAAGCTGCCATACACTGCTGAACAAAGTTATGATAACATTTTTTGGACTAAATGTCTTATGAATTCTCTACTTTCAACTGAGCCTTCACTCTGTCAATCCTTTCCTTCAGGCATGGCACATAGTAGGCACTTAATAAATGCTTGTTAAATTAATAGACTAGTTCAGAAGTCGGGAAATGCTAAAGGATCTGGACTGAATAATGATCTATCCTAGCAAAGCCATAAGGGGTGATAAAAGTTGGAGCAGGCAGCTATAACTGTCCTTTCCCAAGCTATCAGCTTTCCTGCCTCTCCCCACCCCCACCACCCCAGACGGGATTCTACTCCCCCATCTACTCACCCATTGACACTTCTGGGATTCTCACCTCTCTCCCTAAGCATTGAGTCCAAGGCCATGTGGTCACCTGTCCAGTCCTCTCTGGCCAGCCAGGATGACCACCAGTTGTTTTACCACCAACAAGCAGTTCCTGGAGCTGCCCCTTCACCTCAGGCGCTGTCCTGGAAGTCTAACTAAAGGTCTCAGGACAGGAACTTTCTCCTGGGCTGGAGACATTTTCCTGAAAGACATCGTCTACCACCTTCACCTTCTAGTAAAGCCGGGACCTAGGAACTCAAAAGCAAGATCACTTCAACTTGGCCCTTCCCTCTGGGGCTCATCTGAGAACTGTATCTCTAGCACTACAGGCTGGGGACCACCTAGGATCCTTTCCAATAAAATCAGGGTTTGTAAAACATGGATGTCCAATGTCACCACTTCTATTTGGTCCAGTACAAGAAATGCCGGCTATAGCAATAAGACAAGAGAAAGAAACTGAGAGAACGACTGTGGGAAGCAAAATGATCACTTTCTGTAGCTGATATAATGGCACACTTAGCATATCCTAGAGAGCCAACTAAAAATGAACTAATAACTTCAGCAGAATTGCAGGATATAAAACAAACCCACACAAATGATTTGAGATTCTATATAGTACCAATAAAACCCAGTAGGAAGAGAAATTTAATTTAAAATTACTACAGAATGTATAAAATACTTGAGAATTTACCTACACAAAGTACACACAAGAATTATATAACTACTGCTTATAGAAATGCAGAAATAACTGGAATTGGAATTGCTTGTGGGTATGATGAGTCAACACGATAAAAATGACAATTCTACTGAAAGCAATTCACTTATTCAATGTCATACTAATCAAACTATCAAAGAATTACTTTATAGTAGTAGGAAAAAACAAGAAAAGTCATACTGCGGCCAAAAAGGTCAAAAAACATAAGAAAAGAATGAAAAGAATGGGAAAGAAGGAAGCTTAGCAGGACCAGACCTCAAAGTGCACTACAAAGCAGTAATTCTCGAAACGATCTGCACTGGTTAAAAGATCAGTGGAGTAGATGAGGTACACAACGTGTACTTTTCACCTGAAAACACGAAGACCCCAGCTACTAGGATAAGACTCACTATCAGCAGCATGAAACAAACAGGATTTAGATGGACACCTCACTCCACATAGAAAGAAGAAATCTGTGACTTAGGTAGGAAAGGTCATATAGTAAAGAAGTTAGAGAAATGTGGAAGAAATTCTCCCTCAGTTCTATGGATAGAAGAAAAGTTCATGATCCAACAAGGAATGCAGGGGATCACAGAAGATAAAATGGATAATTCTGATTGCATATTCCATTTGAAAACAAACCCCAAAACCTGAAAAAGTTTTAGAAAGAATTTTATTAAGTCACTTGACAGAGGAGGGTGGGCTGGAAAATGGGGTGGCTCCCTCTCATCATATTGGCATAGGTGACAAGGAAGGGAAATGACAAATGTCGGAGGGGCTATCAAAACAAGCACGCTGATGGACAACTGTTGGCGGACCATGAGATGAGTACAAACATCCTGGAAAGCAATTTAGAATTATACAGAGAAAGTTACTAAGAAGTGACCGTTTAACCCAGCTATACCACTGTCGGGACTACACCCCAAAGAGATCAATGAAAGATGAAAAGGTCATATACATACAAAAATACTGATAACAGTTCTTTTTGTGGAGGCAAACAACAAATAAGCAAACCCGGAAACAAAAGGATACCCATCAACTGGGGAATGGCTGAACCAATGGTGGTATGAGTGTGATGGAATATTACTGTGCTCTAATGAATGAGAAAACTGGATGATTTCAAAGAGATAGGAATTGATGGGAGCCCAGGAACTGGGCAGCGAGCTAAGCCAATAGAGCGATTTTCACCAGAATGTTGATATTACAAAAACAATCTCAAAGATTTTTCTAAGATGAAGAATGAATGGAGCAGCACCAGGAAAATCATTTCTAGAACAGCATCAAGACGGCCAAGACACCTGGAGAGCTGTGACTACCCCAAGTGCCAAGGGCCCCTCAAGAGCCATGCGCTCTACCTCTTGACAAGGGGGTGAGAGAGTCAGGGGCAGAATGAAGCACGTATGTTTCTGAACATGGGTGATGAGGGAGTTTGTTTTGTTTTGTTTTGTTTTCCAATGGAATGGGAGGTGAGAGGAAAGGAAAATCGATTAAATTAACAAAAAATAAAAATAATGAAGCACAGTCCAATCTTATGGATCTCAATAAAATCTTAATATACTGACCACAAATAGGTTTTTGTACCATTAATCAAAATTTAAAAATAAATTGTTTATTTCATCCTTTTTAAAAATTTTGGGTCTGTTTTATAATGGACATGATACTTTTAGCACAATAGTACATAAATAAATACACACACATTGACTGGGGTGGGGGTGGGAGGAAGTAGGAAAGGCATTCTACTAACAACTGTGAGGGAAAGGACAGAGGGGGCAAGAAATCTGAGCCCCGGCCAGAAAACCAGGCCTGTAATGAGTTTCATTCATTCAAGCATGAAAGAATTAAGAAAAACCTACTGTGAGTCACCTACTAGGAGAAACAAGACCTTATGGGCCGAGTGAAGGTGGGGGTCAGCCACTAAAAGGCTGGCCATTTGGCAGTGATTTTTTTTTTGGTGGGAGGGTGCACAGAGATGCACCAAAAACTGCCCACTGCACTGGGGAGGGGATATTCTTCACTCATCCCCAGCTCTCTCCCCTCCACTAAAAAAGGGCACTGGCCTATACAGCATTTTCACTAGGGTGCACACCCAGGGATTTTTTAAAAGATGAACACTGACTGATTCATAACTTAATCATAAAGGGCATTATTTTTATCCATAAACTAAGGAAAGGGAAACCTAACTTTTATTATTTTAAAAATTAACAAACTAAATCTGACGTTAAAAATATAAGCTTTGCCAAGAACTAACTCCTTTTACTCAAACCCTACCTTCTCCTTACCTCAAAATTCAGATCCACCTCCCTCCCTCTCCTTCCAACCCTGCCCCCACTGCAGGCCAAGGCCCACCCAGGACCAAGGGCTGCGGGAAAACAGCCCCAGCCCTCCTGGCCCTACTTCCAGACCAGGCCTCGAAGCCATCACTGAGGGGAGCTATCACTCCGGGGAAGAGGCCCACCTTCTTCTACATCACCGCCACCAACTGCCGCAAGTGGCCGTTGAGACCCCAAGCCCCGGAGTGGGGCGACCCCTCCCCGCCCCGCCCCCACCCTGCCTCCAGCTCCAGGGGACGCTGTCCAGGTGCTGAGAGGCACTAAAGCTCCCACTGTCGCCAGTTGGGTCCCCATCAGACCCCGCCCCGATTTTCTCGGAGCGAACGACATTAAGGAGGCTACAGCCCACTGTCAGGGGACCCTCCCACCCAACCCCCTTAGGCTGTCCCCCCCTCTCCATTAGAAGGGGGCATCTCCACTGGGTCCGGGCGCTGAGCCGACTTCAAAGTCGCACGTTCTAAGCAATGATGGGCGCGCCTTTCTCCATTCATTCACTGCCCGCTGGCATTGCGAGGGTTTACCCACTGGGGAGCAGGGACACCCCCTTCCACAGGGTAGAATCCTGGGTTCTTCCTTCTCCGTCCCCACCCACAGAACCCCCGGGATCCACCTGGGGAGTCAAAGGGGTCCTGGCTGGTGAGCCTGGAGTAGGCAGCTGCGGCGGGGGGGACAGGGAAGGAGGTGAGCACGCGTCGAGGGACCTGGGTCCGGGCAGAGATGCCCCCGCGGGGCATCCACCGGCCCAGGGGGCATTTCACCCTGGCACTGGGGGCTCCTGGGATGGGGGCGGGGCACGAGGGAAGCCGAGACTACGGTGCCCAGCAACCAGGGGCCGCCCAGGGAGCCCCAGCTTCCCGCAAGGGGGCCTGGCGTGTCTGGGCGCGACGCCCACCTCCCCAATAGTGTCCCTGAGACGTACACATAGCCCCCCACATCCCCCTCACGAACAACCCTCCCATCCGTGCTCAGACGGACCCATCGATCAAGGAGCGTTTATTAAGCGCCCACTACGGCCAAATACGGGACGAGGCATTGGGGCTACCGGGACGAACGTGAAAACGGTCCTGCCCTCAAAGGCGGGTGCAAGGGGGACATGCGTGAATTGGGGCCGGGGCGAGTAGAGACGGGGGGGCTGGAGCCACGGGGGCGTCTCGGTCCTGGGAGCATCCCGTCCCGGAGGGACCAGGCAGGCTCGGACCCTCCCAGAGGTCCGAGGGAACCAGTCTGGGAAGGTATTGAACGCCACCCCCAAACTCGTTCCGGTCGGATCCCGGAGGAGACAGAGACGGGAGCAAGGAGAGGGCGGGACTTGGACTTGGGCTGGGGGGCGCTCCTCCCATAGCCCTTGGAGCAGGTGACACCCCGAAGGACGCCGGGGTGCGAAGGGGCGGGGCCCCGGGATCCCGCCCCCCTCAAGATCCGCCAGGAGGTCGCTGGGGCTTTGGAGGGAGAGCCCTCACCGGGAGGGCTGGACACCGCGTGACCCCCACCCCTGCTAAAGCGCTCCATCTATTCCGGCTCCAAGAGCCGTGGGTGTAGACAGGAGCCTCTCCTAGGAACACGGAGCCATGGGCAGGGCCGCGAGAGCGGGTCATTGGAAAGCCAAGAGAGGGCGGGTTCAGGGTCCCGAGTGGGGTGTCTAGGCCAGAGGAGGGGGGGGGGCTTCCAGGACTCAGGGAGGGAACAGGAGGCCGCGGGAGGTGCGAGGAGGAGAGGTCAGGCCCACGCGTGGGCACACCCACGCATCAGCACCTCCAGCACAGGCTTACACCTGCACCCGCACCGGCGGCGCGCGCACACACTCCTCAGACACGCACACATGTGCACACACTGTCACACGCGGGTGTGTTTGAGTGTAAGCGTCGCGCCTGCGCACTCTCTCCGTCCCCCTCCCTTTCCCCTCCCCCCAGGCTCGGCCCTCGGACCCGCACCGCCCCGCAGCCCAGCCCTCACCTGGCAGACTGTGGGGCCCCAGCTCTCCGAACCCCAAAAGGACCACTCCCACAATGCATCGGGCTAAGGGGAGGGGGCCGAGTCACGCTAGGGGCGGGGGCGGGAATGGAGATGGGGGGGAGGGGGGGAGGGGGGGAGGGGGGCAGAGAGAGAGAGAGAGCTGGCGCGCTGAGTCTCCGGGTGCATTCTGGGAAATGTAGTCCGGCTGGGGGAAGGCGGCCTCAGCGTGACCTGCGCATGCGCAGCTTTGGACCCTCCCGCCTCTCCTCCCAGGAGTCTCTGCGCCGTGCCCTGGGCCAGGCGGGACGGAGGGGCAAGCCAGGTATAGGTGCCCCAGATGTCACCTTGGCCTTGACCCCGCCCTTGCTCTGACTCTCCAGGGCCTGTTTGCATTAGATCAAAGGATATGTTTTGTCATCCACGTGGGCCAGGCGTGTCCTTGGGTCTGTGCCCAGGGAGGCATACCTACCAAGGGAGACATACATGTGTGGTGTGCATGCAGCATGTAGACATATGTATGTAGTGATGCACACACGCAGCTGGCCTTGCTGTCGCTAAAACGCCCAGATCTTTTTCAAAAGAACCAGTTGTCTAGCTATACCTTCCCCACCTTGCATCGCTGCAACTGCTCTTTCCAAATAGAAGGTCTGGGAACCAGATTAAAATGTAATTAGGAAGTATTTAAGAAAATAAATAAAAATGCCGTGGAACAAAGGTAACATTACATTTTCAAACTGTCAGTGTGCTCCAGACCACTGGTGTCAAACTCAAATAGAAATGGGAGCATCAATCCCTACCTAAGGATCCCACTTAGAAACCCACATATCAACATTATCGATGGCCTGTCCTGTTTTTATCAGCTTTGTTAAATATTTCCCAATTACATTTTAACCTGGTTTGGCAGCACTCTGAAGTCAATCAATAAATGTTTATGAAGCACCTACTGTGTACTAAGTGTTGGGGGAGAAAAAACCAGGGATTCAGGAATCCCAAAACTAAAGTTCCCAGGACTGAAGTTCCCAGACTGGGTTGTTGAGGGGGACTGCCCCTCAAGGATGCGAGTACTGGAGAGGGTCAGGGCTGTTGTGTCGGCAATCAAAATGGGCTCTTAGCACTCAGTTCAACCAAGTGCCCTTGAAGAGTTTGGCCTTTGTTTCCTTGATGAGATTGGGAGTCCTTGGTGACCTCCTTGCCTCAGGAGAGGGCCTCGTTTACATGGGTTTGAGTGGCATGTTTGGGATATCAGAGGCTTTTAGACCACGCCTCTTTGTGACGATTCTAGGTCACACGGGTAATTCGCATGTGTGACTCACCCCTGACCCTGAAAAAGTTATAAAACCAGAGACTGGCTTTCTCTTTCTCGGAGCTCTGAGCCACAGCAGGAGTGGCGCGTGACTCTGGGCCAGCTGTTGCAATGAGCTCCCCAGCTGAACGCTCAGATGTTGATAACTACGAATTGTATTTGGTCTGTAATTCGGGGTGCTGGTTTTTTCCCCTAAACTAAGTAAATGATATTTGTATGCTGGATTAAAGTAAGATTGTTAACCCTTTAGTGTTGCTTTCCTTAATAAAGCAGATCAAAAGAATCTGGGCTTTTGCAGCGTTCTGTGAGCTGGTTGTTGTTGATTTTACACACCCTCACAGCAGCTGCTAGCCAGATTGTTGAAAGAGCTGGCTAGAATGAATTCATGATTTCAAGCATTCTTTAAGTCTAGGTGGCAAAGATTTATTATGCTTTACAGCGGACAAGAGTTCTTAGGGAACCTGCAACCTTAGAGGTGTGCAGGGAGAGCTTTTATAAGAGACTTAGGGGTGAAACATGTCAATTAGGTGTTTTGGGGTGGGATTAGGGAGTGGTTAAGGGGTGGTCAGTTCTTAAAGGAACATGCACTTTTTGTATCTACTGAGCAGGCTTATTACCCAGAGTTCACTGGGAAATAGCCCAAAGGGGGGCTACTGAGGGTCTGGTTTTGACTGTGAACCCTAAGTTAACTATTTGTCAGGGCTGACTGGGAGTATCTAAAAGGCTTTCATCAAATGTTTTGTTAGACAAAATAAATGTAAGAGAGTATACATTTGACTATATCTAGGATACATATCAGTAAGGTCAGTAACTAATGAATACCATCATGACCCAGTGCACAGCCAATTATCAGTACACAGGGAGTCAGCACAACTGCCTACTGTGAAAGGAGTAGAGATAAGTGTGTTGCTGGGTCATGCTGCCCTTGAGCTAGAGAGACAGTATTTTGAAGCTAGGAAGACATGTGATTTTAGAACTGGATGTGGTTTTGGAATTGGGGTTCAGGCACAGGCACCCAAGCAGAAGCTATTAGAATTAGGGTTCAAGCACAAGCACCCGAGCACCCTATCACTAAGCACTGGAGTGGAGGCCCGCAGCCCAAGGGCCCTTTGACACCTCTGCAAATTTAGAGACCCCTGCCCTACTCCTGAAAGAGGGGGAGAGACTCCTGAGGACTGAATCAGCTCCTGTCCTCATTGAACATTTGTTTCAACAATCTGGCTAGCAGCTGTGAGGGTGTATAAAATCAACAACAACCAGCTCACAGAACGCTGCAAAAGCCCAGATTCTTTTGATCTGCTTTATTAAGGAAAGCAACATTAAAGGGTTAACAATCTTACTTTAATCCAGCATACAAATATCATTTACTTAGTTTAGGGGAAAAACCAGCACCCTGAATTACAGACCAAATATAGTTCGTAGTTATCAACATCTGAGTGTTCAGCCAGGGAGCTCATTACAACGGCTGGCCCAGAGTCACGTGCCACTCCTGCTGTGGCTCAGAGCTCCAAGAAAGAGAAAGCCAATCCCTGGTTTTATAACTTTTTCAGGGTCAGGGGTGAGTCACACATGCGAATTACCCCGGTGACCTAGAATCGTCACAAAGAGGCGTGATCTAAAAAGCCTCTGATGTCCCAAACATGCCACTCAAACCCATGTAAACGAGGCCCTCCCCTGAGGCAAGGAGGTCACCAAGGACTCCCAATCTCATCAAGGAAACAAAGGCCAAACTCTTCAAGGGCACTTGGTTGAACTGAGTGCTAAGAGCCCATTTTGGTTGCCAACACAACATTGTCCTTAACTCTCCTCCCCTGCTAGGGCAAGGTAGATCTCCTGGTGTGGACCATTAGATCTTCCTGTAGAGTTCCATTTCATCCCAATATGGAAACCAAAACTACCAGGGAGGGCCTGACTTATTCCTTCCCTACATTTGCTGGTAGTCATATAGACCTACCTGGTTCCAAATGATCTTTGGTGATGCCTCAGACCAGGAGACTATAGAGCAAGCTGACTGTGGCCATTCAGCGACTAGAGATAGATGGGAATATGAATTGGAATCTGAAGAAAACTTGCCAACTGTCACTTCTGGACTGATATGATTTTTTTTGGTATCCAAGGTCACCAGATGGGAGGTTGTCCTTGGTATACACCTTTGCACTGGCACAGGCTGCCCAAAGGGTAATAACCTCTTAGCCACCTTATTACTATTAGAAGAGAAATAGCTGCCCTATGAGTTCATGTGCTGGGTAGCTGCTGTCAAATATGTTTTACCACAACACAGAAATGTGGAGATAGAAACCTAGGTTTTCATATTATGCCAAAGCATAGGTTCAGGCCTCCTAGAAAACCTGAGATCCTATTTGAGAGTCAAGAATCTTCTTCTAGGCAAATGCAGTCAGAGTGACAGAGAAGCCATTCATTTACATATTGCAATCTTGTCCATTCCTCTCAGGCCACAAAAGTTAAAGAGAAGACAGATCCATAATCCAACAATTCACTTCCTTCAATGTTATAAAATTGGAACAAATTTACACACCTAAGGAAGCAAGCTGCATCAAACAAATTTTATAGGTAAACTAAGTCAGGTTACTGATTAATCTGCATTTAGAAGATTTCTGATAAGCTGATTGAGGAAGAAGATTTATGTGTCACCGGAGCCAGGAACAGCAGAGAGTCTTCCTCTGATTTCTTAGCTAAGGAATATTTAAGACTCTAAGTCAATTTTCACAGCCTTTGGTCAAGTGAGGTTAATATGAAGATGGCTTTTAGTTAACCAAGGATTGCAGGAGGAATGTCCCTGAGTCTCAAATAATAAAAGAAATATAAATAAATATAAATATATAATATACATATATAATAAATATATTTATATTGTAGTAATATAAATATATAATATACAAGGTGTTCCTGAAGTCTGGATGCATAGGCAAAAATGTATATTTTAAAGAAGTGAAATGAATGAAATTTTCAACCACATTTTATTTAATTGGAATATTAACAAATAACATCTTCAATGTGATTTCCATCATTTGTGATGCAAAGGTGGATGCGCTTTGCAAGATTCACGTGAACTCGATGCAATAACTCCACGTTGCCGTCAATTTTCCTATGTGTCCAGACTTTAGGGACACCCTGTATAAATATAAATAAAAGGAAAATAAAGAAAAATCAAGTCATCATTCCTGATGCCCTTGACCCACAATGAGGATCAGTGACTGGGCATGAAATGCCATTGATCTCGCCATTGCCCTGATCCTCCTGGCGCTGCTGCTAGTGGTCACCTCCTTATATTGGGAGGTGAATTATGTGACTAGCAAAGATCTGGTATCCACCACATAGAGCATGTCATCCAGATCTGTGACTTGCTCCTTCTCAAAGGCAGAGGCAAAGCCTGGGCTTTCTGGCTTCCACATTCTGCCTTTCATTTAGGGAGCCTGTGGGCAGCAGAGGAGCCACAGGTTCATGGCCATTGTGATAATATTTTTTCATCTTTTAGTTGCATTTATTAATCTTTGTTATTTGGGGAAACGAGGTCGGGGTCATTTATCCTATTGTGAATCCTCCTAAATGTAGTTTAATCTGTAACCTGACTTAGTTTACTAATAGAGTTAGTTCGATGAAGTTAGAAGGTTATTGAACCGGCTGAAATGTGTCTTACGGGATGTGAAAATTGACTTAAGCCCTCAAACATCCCTCAGATGAGAAGCTAGAGGAAGGATCCCAATTGTCCTCAGTCGCTTGGTTATCTTGGTGACGTGTAAATCTCCCCTCAACCAGTCTACTGTGAACTCTCTAAATGCAACTCGACTCAGTTTACCTGTAGAGTCTGTTTAGGTTTGTTTCCTTAGGGGATGCACGAGATTCTGATTCTTCTTAACTAAATTTGTTCAACTTTTATGACTTTGAAGGAAACATGGGATTGTGAATGTCGTTTTTTAAACTTTCAGAGCCTAAAAGAATGTATGAAATTGCAATATTGAAAGGAATTCTTTCTGTCACTAACATAATTTTGTCCCTAAGAAGCCTTCTTAGAATCCTACTCTTGGTTCAGGAGTTATTTTCCTGTGCCCCTCCTCCCAACTGTGCTTAAGTATAATAAAGCCTAGATTTACCTCCATAATTTCTATGTGCTGGTAGCTTTATTTCAGCAGCACTAACCTCCCACAAGACTCAAGGATGAGATATTTCTCCCATAACACCATCAGAACAACCCAGGCAGCTCTCCAAAAGGGCTGCCTCCTCAAGCCCCTTGCCAAGTAGGTTCAAGTAGAGACTGTGCCCATGGATGGGCTGGTCCAGATGGTGACTGTGGCTGTGTCTAACTCCCAAAGGCTGGGGTTCTGTTGCTTTTACTTCATTTGGCCCATTTGACCTATGCTGGGACAAAGGGCTGTGAGAGTCATTAGAACTTACCTTTGTATTTTAGTTCAGTGCCTAGTACTTAAATACTCAGGGATCCCAAGTCTCACCTGCCCAGCTACCCTAGCTAGGAATTTCTCAGGAATGTTGTGGGAAGGGATGCATGCTTTGTTCTCTTGAAGTCCCTTCCAACTATCAAATAATGATACAATAAGATTTTAATTGATTAATTTAATAAAATTAATTAAATTAGATTTTAATTTGCCAACATCAGGTTTAGTCTGAGAAACTTTAAGCAAGGGTTCTTTTTTTTTTCTTTTTTTGAGGCAACTGGGGTTAAGTGATTTAACCAGGGTCATACAGCTATTAAGGGTCTGAGACCAGATTTGAACTCAGGTCCTCCTGACTCCAGGTCTGGTGCTCTCTTCATTGTGCCACTGTTGCGATAATTCAACTAGCAGCTGTTGTGGGGG
Organism: Trichosurus vulpecula; assembly: GCF_011100635.1. Classification (NCBI taxonomy): domain Eukaryota; kingdom Metazoa; phylum Chordata; class Mammalia; order Diprotodontia; family Phalangeridae; genus Trichosurus; species Trichosurus vulpecula. The sequence continues at coordinate 1,220,883 of NC_050579.1, forward strand.
TGAAAGACTACCACAAGCCCAACAACAACAACGCTGCCAGCACAGGTTCTTTGGTCTGCTTTACTAAGGAAAGCAATGTTAAGGGGTTAACAATCTTACTTTAATCCAACATACACATGTAAACTCAGTTCAGGAGGAAAAGCCAGCAACCTGAACTTCAGAGCAAATACAAACAAATTACAAACATACACAATATAAACAGATGAGATCACAATTCATAGTTACCAAGAAACCATCAACATCTGGGTTGACAAGCTGGAAAGCTCTTAGAGCGGCTGCCCAGAGTCCCAGGCCAACACTCCTCCAGGAGTGAGAGCCTCAAGCAAACAACTCTGTTCTCTCTTTTTATAGTCTTTGGTCATCATCAGACATCATCTGAGCGACCTGAACTTAGGTGCATACTATTGGCTCTGGTCTTAGCAACTCCCCTTAGGGCCCTGGGGGCTTCACACCTACATCAGCTTAGCACCTAGTAAATAGGGGTTTGGGCCTGGGGCTCTGCACCTAGTAAGGCTCAATCAAGGACACTTAATTAATTTAGCATTCTAAAACAGTAAAAAAGTCCCAACTTAATTAATATTACAGCCACCCAGCTGCCACAATTAAGCAAGGGTTCTTAACCTGGGGTCCATAAACTTTTGAAAAAAGTTTTGATAGCTATATTTTAATATAGTTGGTTTCCTTTCTCATTGCACTTAAGCAGTTCTGAGACAGAGTCCACAGGTTGTGCCAGAAGAAGTTCATGACACAGAAAAAATGAAGAAGCCCAAGGGAATTCCTTTAGAGAATCTCCTTCCTTGAGTCCTTGGGATTAACAATCATGATCCCTCAGAGCTGATCTCTGTATTTTTTTTTTAAACACAAGTGGTCCTATGATGAACTACATTCCAGTTCTTGGGAGAAGGAAGACTTCTGATTGGTGCTTCCACAAGTGACGCCTCTTTTCCTTAGCCCCTTGCCTCTTCATACCATCAACAGAAGCCCATTGAAGCTGGACTGCTGAATCAGCCAAGAGGTAACTTCTGAGATAAAAACTGGAACCGACCTCACGGGGAAAAACAAAGGTACAATTTCTTGGATTTCTAGATTCAAACTCGTAGGCTTGAGGACTAAGGTTTAACCTCTCCAAAAGAAATAAATGGATGGAAAAGGAGGGGAGAACATATTTTAGTAATTATATTCAAATCACCCTTGCTATGAAAAAAGTGAGAGATTGTTTTCATAAAGAGATCTAAGTTTTTAGCAACCATCGCCTGCTTGGCAGAGCTGCCAGAAATGTATTTTCATGGTCCATCTGTTGGTTTGTTTATCAGGGAGGATTCTATAGTGTGATTGTTCGAGGGGATCCAGTGTCATTAGGGAGAAGATGGAAATGTAAAACGCATCAATAAATAATTTTAAATTTGTTTTAAAGAAATGTGTGCATAGTAATGACCTGTTTCTTTCTCATCTGTTGGACAGCTGACATTTGAGATTTCCAGGGAAGATGAAATTCAGCATTGTCAGCCAGCTCTTCCTCTGTCTGCTGATGGGGGCTTTCATAGGTGAGTTGGCTACTGAAAAGACTAACATATGGGCTGGTTAGAGGCAGAGTGAGTAAAGCTCTGGGCTTGGAGTCAGAAAGACCTCAGCTCAAGTCTGATGTCAGAGTTTGAGGGGCGTTGTGAGCCTGGGTGAGCCATCAAACCATGGGGAGCCTCAGTTTTGTAAAGCCGTGACAATAATAGCTTCTAACTCAGAGCTATTGGGAGGATCATTGATCAAAGGCTGGGAGGGACCTTAGAGGCCATCGAGGTGCCCACTGTGAGCCAGTGACCGGCTATGCTAGGATAAAAACACAAAGAAGCAGCTCCTGCCCACAGAAGCTTACAGTGAGAAAGGATTTTTTTTTTAAATATAAAGATCATTTTAGATTTACAGATAAAGAAACTGAGTCCCTGGGAGGCTGGTGGACTCCTTGGTAGCTTTCCCAAGGTCACAGAGGTAGGTCGTCTGACTCCAGCTTGGTGTTTTTTCCACTCAAATGAAAGAATGTGCATGCACTGCTTTGAGAAACCTTAAAATGCCATATTCATGCCACCTGTTGCTGCTTTGCTTTCAAAAAGTGCCATGGCAGGCTTTTTGGCCTCCCAACGTACTTGGCTTTGTGATGAAGGATTCTTTCTGATGGCTCTGGAAGCTGACAGGGAGCCAGCTGTCAGTCATATTCTTGCCCTTCCCGTAGAACCCTCCCTCTTCCCCCCCTACCCCCCAAGTGATGTCTTTCTTCTTTATTTGTAGGTGCCAAGCCAGTCCAGGAAGATGCAGGTAATGAGATGGTTCTCATTTCTCACATCTCTTTGTGTGTGTTTTTTAAAAGACAGAATAGAAAATGGGTCAGGGATGATGGAGGGGGGAGGGGTGGAGAGGAAAGCTAGGAAGGCAGGGAAGCATTCTGTCTTATGTTAGGCAGATGAAAATGATGGCCATAAATACTACCAAGAGGCTGTGCATGTCATCATCGGTGGCTAGAGTCTCTGTGCCGTACCAAAATATCCTGTTGGCTGCACACACTCCCTGTGACTTCAGGTTGGGAAAGCATGGATATCTGGATGATTTCGTAAATAAAAAGGATGATATGTGTAAAAAGCCCAGACCCTGGAACAGGAAGCATTCAGGAAGCTCTGCCCCAGGGCAGGGGAGGCAAAGTTGGCCTCCATGCTGTCTCCCCTCCAGCTCCAGGGCACTGTGGGAGAAACACCAGCTTTGGAGCCAGAGGAACCAGGGTCAAAACCTGCCCAGTCCTTTGGGCAAGTCACTTCAATTGCCTGGGCCTCAATTTCTCCATCTGTCAAAGAAGGAGGTGAGACTCAGTGGTGTCTGCGAGGTCCTTGGGTTCCTTATTCCCATTCAATGTCCTTGTATGGCTGACAGCATGCTAGAAGTGATGAGGATGCTTAACTTGGACTTGGGAGATGTAGGTCTGAGCCCAGCTCTGAGACTTACTGTGATGCTCCAAGTCATTCAGTGTCCTTGGGACACACTTTACTCATCCATATCTGCACTATCTTCCTTACTGGACTTGTGGGTTTGTGGAGGAACCACTTTGGAAAAACTTCCATAGCCAGAGAAATGTGCGTTTTCATCACAGCCTCATTTCTCAATGAGCCAAATCATGGTCCAATAGAAAGAGTGCTGAGGTGGGTCAGAGGAACTCCTGGCAATGGCTGTATGATCTTGGGCAAGTCGCTTCACCCCCTTGGGGCTCAGTTTCCCCATCTGTAAAGTAAGGGGGCAGATTAGGAGAAGTCCCTTCTAACTCTACATGAATGATTCAAGTGTTAGGGACTTGGCTGGCTCTTCCTTCCGGAAGAATTTATGTTTTAAAAGAGGGACCCAGAGAGGACAATACAAAACAAAGACATGAAACAGTAATGGTGGGATTTAGGCACGGGGTTTGGCCCATTTTGGGGGCAAGATTTTTTTTTTGGTCCGGGACCTGAAGCCAAAGAAGGACTATACGCAGCCAATTGATTTCAGAGGTGGGGACCCTGCAGCCTTGAGGCTACATGTGGCTCTCTAGGTCCTCAAGTGCAGCCCTTTCACTGAATCCAAATGTCACAGAACCAGATTCTGTCAAAGGACCACACTTGAGGATCTAGTGGCCTTAAGGCCCCAGGTTCCCTGCTGGATTAAGCAATCGATGAGGCAGCTAGGTAGCACAGTGCATTAGAGCACCAGGCTGGGACGGAAGAGGACCCAAGTTCAAATTTGGCTTTGGACACTTAGTAGCTGGGTGACCCCGGACAAATCACTTCACCCTCTTTGCCCCTGTTCCCTCATCTGTAAAATGAGCTAGAGAAGAAAATGGCCAACTACTCCAGTATCTTTGCCAAGAAAACCCCCAGTGGGGTCACAGTGTAGGACACAATTCAAGAACAATAAAGACTGATTAAATCTTATACTACGTGTCTGGCACGGCTCTAGATACCAGGGGCACAAAAACCCAAGTGCCTCCATCCTGGTCCTAAAAGAGCTGACATTCTAGGCCTTAATAAGGATGTACAGAGCGGATACATAACAGGTGCAAGGTCACTTTGGGAGGGAGCGTTCTAGGGCTTCATGGACCAGTAGGAGTTCGAGCCCAGTCTTAAGGCAATCCGGCAAAGTGGGAAAGAGCCGGCCTTGGGGTCAGAGTTCCAGCTGTTACTGCTTGGGTCCTTTGTGACTCTGGGGATCCCTTCTCCCCCGCACCCCGCCCCACCCTGGTCTTGGTAGGGTTGACCTGGCAGTCCAGCGAGGGGGTGAAACCAGATGGCCTCTAAGGTCCCTCCCAGCACTCGATCCTAGAAAGCCTAGAAGTTGAGTTCAAGGTGCATTGACCCTCGTGGACTAAATGCCAAGGGGCCCTGATTTCTCATGATGGCATTTAGGACGTGCTGCAGCTACCCAGCTCCCTTCTTGAGTGGACAGCGCAGGAGGGAACCTGTAAATAAAGCAGCTGTGGTCACCCGGGGACAAGGGGCGCGTCCGGCGGCTGACTTCCTGGCCGTGTGGTCCCCTCCCCAATAAACAGTGCAGCTAACACAGCGCCGCTCCCTTCAGGAATAAAGATTTTCTTCTTGGAGAGTCGTTTGCTTTCCTGAATGCCAGCCCCCTGGGCTTTTCTCTTAAATGAAAGGTCAGCAGTTTCTGCTTCCTGTCCCAGACAACAGGGCCCAACTGCTCTGGCCTGGCTTTGTGTAGCTTCCTTCCCTGGGGACTGCCCGGCAAAGCGGGGGAGGTTAGACATGAGCAGCTCGGTTTCTTTTGAAACGTTTTGAATTATAAAGGACTTGGCAATGCCATTTGGGCTGCGCCTCAGTATTAAGTTACGGAATTCATTCGTGGGGAATGAGAGCAGTGATATGAAATGAGGGGACTATGTATGAATCAATAGACTAAGCGACCAATAACTGCTCCTTGGGTACCCCCACTGTGGCCAGATCTGCGCTTGAGAAGTCTGGGCACTCGGAGGTTAAGAGACTGATTGGTCCAGGATCATACAATTAGTGAATGTCTGAGGCAGGATTTGAACCCAGATCTTACCAACTTCAAGTAGAGTGGTCTAGCCACTGCTCCACACTACCTCATTGGTCCCATCTACCTTTTGTTTCTGTGAAAGCCATTCTCTAGATGGCCTCCTCTCCATTGTGACAGAAGTGGCTTCCTTTGGGTTCAACTGGTTCCTTTTTCCACGCTATATTCCTGTGATCAGGTTCCATATTGTTTAACCTCAGGATGCCCTGAGTCCAGTGGCCTTTTCTGAAAAGGCCCCTAGGGCTGCAGAGACCATCTAGGTCTCTTGACAGTGGAAGACATTGTGGCTCACCCAGGGACACAGAGTGGGTGAGCATCCAAGGTGGGATTTGAACCCAGCTTCTCTGCCGCCAGAGTGAACAATCTTTCCTCTGTACCGTACTGTGCCCACAAGGCCAGGTCCCAGGGCTTTGCAAACATTCAGCATCCTCTCCCACATCTTGGACACCCAGGTTAACTTTGAGCAGGAACAACAGGAAGGTCACGCATCTATTTTTTGTCTCTGCTCTGTGAGAGCCGGGGCTGGTTTATTTTTTGTCTCTGTATCCCTCGCCTGGCCTAACGCAGGCCCAGCACGCAGTAGAAAAGGCCTAGCAGTAGGCACTTGAATACTCATTGGCTGATTTGCTGGTCAGTCCTTGAGCCTGCCCAAACCTTACTAGGTGAGGCACCTCCATGACCCTCTGTTTCCTCCTCTGTGGAATGATGCCCTCTGGGATCCCTGCCAAGTCCAGGGAGACGAGTCCACAGCTTTTCAGAAATCACTGAGGCCCCAAGCCATTGAGCACCTTCCACTCAACTCCACTTTGCACCTCTGTTCCTGCGGCTGGTTCCCTCCCTACTCCCACCCAGACTCTGTCCATTCCTGAAGGCTTGAGAGCCTCCCCCTCCAGGAAGCCTTCCTGAAGTACTCCATCTCACACCAGCCTCTCACCAGGGCAATTGGGTAGAGATTAATGTGTTGGACTGGGAGTCAGGAAGCTCTGAATTCAAATCCTGTCTTAAACACTTACCAGTTATGTGACTCTAGGCAAAACACTTCTGCTCAGCCTCAGTTTTCTTATCTGTACAATGGGGTGAAATGAGGCTTGTAAAGGGCTTTGCAGGACTTAAACAGCTATAGATTTATCAACCGTTATTATTGTTATTCGTTGTTATTCTCTCCTGTCCTGTGGCCCTTTTTGTTTGGACAACACACACAAGCACCTGGTTGTATTTTACTTTGTATCGTCCCCTTCTTGTCCCACATAGGCAGGTCCAGTCATGTCCGACTCTTTGGGACCCCATTGGGGGTTTTCTTGGCAGAGATGCTGGAGGGCTTGGCCATTTCCTTCTCCAGCTCATTTTACAGATGAGGAAACTGAGGCAAACAGGGCAAAGTGACTTGCCCAGGGTCATACAGCTACTAAGGGTCTGAGGCTGGATTTGAACTCAGGAAGATGATGATAATAAGAACAATAAATATAATAATAACCAATTATATAGTGATTTAAAGTTTGCAAAGCCCTTTACATAGCGCATAGCGTTTGGGACCGAGAAGCAGAAGAGCCGAGTTTGAATCCTGCCTCAAATACATACTGGCTGTGTGGCTGTGGGCAAGTCGTTGAACCTGTCTGGGCTTCAGCTTTCTCACCTAGGGTTGTTATGAGGATCAAATATCTGTTTAATCGTTTATTATCGTCACCCTTTTCTCCTTTTATCAGACCCCTTCGCGGAGCTACCCGCCTTGCCCTACTGGCCTTTCTCCACTACAGACTTCTGGTCCTATTTCGAGTACTTTCAGACGCTGGGAGCCTACCACCAGATCCACGATATGGCCCGGACCTTCTTTGCTCACTTTCCCCTGGGCACTACCCTGGGTTATGATGTCCCTTATCAGGAAGACTGAAGCGTTTTCCAGGCGCCCTAGAACAGAGACCAAGGCATTTCAAGCCAATGGGTCAGTTTCCTTTCTTCCTGAAATGCATAACCACAACATAAACACTTGATTAAATCGAAACAATGCTTCTTGGGAGGGGACCCCCATCGTTAGTAAAATTCTATTTCCCTCTTTGTCAAGCTCCAAACAACATTAGTTTTGCTCTTAAGGATCAGTGTTTGTGCTAAAATATTAATAAAGAAAATTTGAATGCACTATCGTACGGCGTTTGTCGAGGGTGAAAACGTGAGCTGGGAAAACCCTAAAAGAACAGAGTCCACCAACAGGCAGCTCAATCTTAGTTATAGTATTGGAAATAATGTCTGGAAGACAGGAGTGGGGAGTCCCACTGTATTCTTCTGCCCTGGTCAGACTAAATCTGGAGTCGTTGAGATCTGGCTACCCCACTCTAAGGGAGGCCAGCGAGCCCCATCAAGTTTAGAGGAACAAAGACGGTGAGAGGTCTAGGCACCACATGGAAAATAGTGGAGGGCAATCAGGACGCTTAACCGGAAGAGAAGGCGGAGGGGGCATTATGGGGGTTGCCAAATAGCCAAAGTTATTGGTAAGTGTAAGAGGAGTTAGTTCCAGACGGCAGAATGAGGGGAAGTGAAGAGGGTTCTGTGGAGGTGGATGTTGGCTCAATGTAAGGAACTTTCCAGCAATTAGAACCGTTAAGAAATGAGTGGGCTGCTGCCGGAGACTGTGAGGTTCTCAGCACTGGAACGGTTCAAATGGAAGTTTGGGCGTGTGCCCAGGACCTTGCAGAACATACTCCCGCTTTGGAAAGAGATTGGAACAGAAAGAGCAGGATGGTGCTTCAGATGGGGCGTTGAATTCGGACTCTGAGGACCTGGATTCAAATCCTAGTCCCGTCATTTGCTGTTAAAAATGAATAAATGCTTTTGGACATCTCCTCACAACATGACCTCAGGTGATGCCTTTGGGGGACTCTCGTCTTCATGTCTCCCGGGCATCTCCTTTGAAGACCTGGAAGGTTTAATTTAGCAGAACCATGTGGCTGTCGCAGGTGAGGGTTTTAGGGTAGCATTAGGGGCACTGGGTTTTGATCCAAAGGAGCCACTTTCTGGCTTTCTCTTTTTCTAATGAAAGTCATAGAATGGAGCCAAGATTTCCCCTTGCATTCTTTTTCAGAAGACGGTCGATTGGCTTGATTTCTGACCATGTTTTTTATTAATGAAGACAGCAAGTAAATAGTTGAGCAAAAGTCAACAGTGAAGAAGAAGAGAGTCCATAGTCCTTGAATACTGGGTTTACAGTTTAAAGTCTGGAAATTATTCTGCAGTTGCTTCTATTTATCTCTATATAGTACCAGAGAGATGACATGTAGAGTCCAGAAATACCCACATTTTTTCCACTAAGGTTTTCTTTGGCTCCAGCTTCTGCTTTCTGCATCTCCTCTCATTACCTGCTCAAGCATTTCAATTTAATCAGACTTCAATAACACTGGGAAGCTTAGGAAGAAAAAAGCCTCTGGTGTAACCTGATATATTTCTAAACTTACTCTTTTCTCTGCCCAGCCCCCCTCTACAATTTCTATAAGCAAGTCAGACCCTTCCGGGAGATAGCTATTTAATTACAGCCCCAGCTTAGGGAAGACATGAGCCAAAAAGGCTTCAAATTTAGGGAACCCACAACTCACCTAAGCTGGTGCTTTACAAAGGCTGGAGAGGTGAGGCTTGGCTAAATCTCGAGGAAAGCATCTCATGCAGAGTAGGGCACAAGGAGGCTAAAGAAACCAAGCAACTCTCCCCCCTTCTTTGTGGTTTTATATGAAATATAAATGAAATAACATATGTAAAGTACTTCGCAAACTTTAAAGCAGTATATAAATGCTAGCTGTGTTATATATGTGTGCGATATAGCTACATTTTTATAAATACCCATATTCAGCTGTAAGTACAAAAACTGATGCCAACACCCAATACCATTGTTACTGGATTAGATCAGCTGTGACACTATGCCCATCCACTGGTGCGGATGACAAGACATACTGCCTAACACCTTAGGAATAGTTTACATCTCTTTCTTAAACTATAAATATTAATTTTAAATTATAGAATTTTAAAGGGAAGTCATCACTGGGGATATATACAATTCTATGTGGTGATTCAGAAACAGAAATAGTAAATGGTAGGGGTTTTATTTTTAGGTTTTTTATATTTACATATGGCTCATACCTTTTTAGTATTTTCTTGCAATATTTAGCTCACTGGCTAAGCAGGAGGCACTATGGAACTTCAGATGGACGTGGCAGCCACTGAAAATGACAGTTCATGCAGATTTCTTTAATAGTAAGGATATTATAATTTGCGATGACAGGTTCTTCTTGATAGTTCATCAAGTCCATGTTACATGTTTTTGTGATGTTGGAAATTTGGACCACAGGATAGTTCAGATGACTATTTATAAAACAGAGTAAGATCAAGGAAATCACAACATTGGGTATTAGAAACTTTTATTTACCAAACTTTAAAATGCATTCTTTTTCAGGGGAAGTATGATTAAGATTGTCCATAGTCTTATGTCCCGGTAGTCTAGCTTAGATTCTGGGTAGGCAGTTGGTATGGTGCTATCCCTCCCTTTTCTCTCTTGTTAAACCAAACAATTTTGACAGTAAGATCAAGGAGAAGTAGCTAAGAAATAAAACAAAAAGTCAAGCGAGAAACTTTCTTGTATTTGATAATGGGATGGAGACACACTATGGAAGCCATTCTCCTCCCCGGCAGGCAACACTCTGATGCCTTTGACAGCTACAGCTTCCAGATGAACCTCTGAGAGAGTCCTCCTCTGATGGCTGATTGGGACACAGCAGTGACTCAGTGTTCCAAGGTGATGCCACCAATGCACAAGCTCTGGCTGGTCTTACCTACCAAAATAAGCCTGGCACCAGGGGGTGCTTATCACCCAAGGACCAGCTCAGAGGGCTCATCTGATAAGGGTGGCTTAGCAGCTAACGCTTTCTTTAGGCTACAGTGACTCATGAAGTTCAGCTACTAAAGCATGACGGGGTCAAAGTCTTCTGTGGAATACACGCAAGGATGAAGTCACAGATCTTTGGAAGGAATCAGATTGAGATTATCACCATGGATAGCCACCGACCTTGGGTTCCTCTGCCACAGAACTAGAAACAATATTTGTTGGACTATCACAGAGTCATTATAACATCCCAGGACATATAGATAAGAAAATCTTGATCCAAATTATGTCCCTTGTGGTGTAACTACAGGGTGAGTGTTAATTTAATTCCTAACATCCAGGATTATAAAGACTTTTCGCTTTCATGAGGTAATAGAGAATTCTATTGTAAGCAGATCAATAAAGTACATGCTTTATGGGCCACAGAAGAAGGCTTCGAAGTAGTCTCACCAATCAATCAATTAATCAACATTTATTAAACACCCATGTGCCAGGCACTGTGCTGTCCTCAAGGAGTTTACCATCTGATGGGGGAGACAACATGCAGACAAATAGATACAAAGCAAGCCATGTACAGGATAAAAATAACTAAAAGAGGGAATAAATAGTTTTTTTTGAATAGAATTTGACCTGTACTGTTGCCTTTGAAAATCAAAAACCACAGAGAACCTTAAGTGGGTCAAGCTAGTAATGAAATAAAAAAGCAGCTTAGGTAGTGCAGTAGAGTGCTGGGCCAGGAATCAGTAGGATTTGAGTTCAAATCCAGCATCAGACACTTACTAGCCATGTGACCTTGGGCAAGTCACTTAACCTTATTTGCCTCAGTTTCCTCACCTGTAAAATAAGCAGAAGGAAATGGTATGCCACTCCAGTATCTTTGCCAAGAAAATCTCAAATGGGGTTATGGGGAGTTGGTCACGACTGAAAAGACTCAACAATACATATAGTCTTAACTCTGTGGAAATTAAAATCAAACCAGAGAAAAGTAGGCATTTCCCATGTAGGCAAAAATAAAATATACGGGATTTTTAAAATGTGCACTTGTCTGAAAATTTAAATCCAATGGGAAGTAGAATCTGCCAAGGAGAAGAAGTTTTTCTGCAAGACTTTGTGGATAGTGATGCCTCTTCTTTCAATTCAGCTAGCACCAAAATGCCTTGTTTCCTAGCTCATGATTATGTCATGCTCATTTTATCCACATGACATTTAGTTTATCCATCAAACCAGTAGAAATGTTCTTGTCCCAGTGTATGGATTATACTCATGGTTTAATCTGCTTCCATCCTCTTGCTACAGATATCTCGTGTCCAGATATCTCTGGGCACATACCATGCTCATTGGGGAGAGGTGGGCAGCTGAACAAGGGAGCCCGGTGCTTTGAGCAGCCCAACTGTTCTCCAAAGAATGACAAACAGATCTATCTTCAAATATAGTTTCTGGCAAGACTGTTAGTATTTTTGCTTGCTTTACATTTTGGGTGCTGATGCTGATATAAAAGAGACAGGGACAATTTTTATGGGACTCTATAAGCCATAAATATTATAGAATTTATAGGGAACATTAATCTGGACTTAACAACTTCTGCCTGTGTTGAAATACTTGGCAATATGGCTCACCGGAAAGACTTAATGCTGAAAATTAATGCTAAACTTGCAGATGTGGGACCTGAGTTCTAATTTCACTCTGCCACTTACTATTGAAAAAACCAAACCAAACCATAGGCCCAAAGATCCAGGGCTAGAAGGAGCCTTAAAGGACATTATAGATGAGGAGATTAGATCCTGGAGAAACTGACTTGATACAGATCACAAGGGCAGTAATGAAAGTTAGGATTTGAATCCCAAACTCCCATTCTTCTGCTGGACCACTCTCCCTTGTATGTTATTGGCTGTCCTTAGTTTTGAAGAAGGCCGATGACATCACAGAGCGTCCCTGGCATTTTGCTCATTCCAACCTGCATTGGTAAGAGGGACTTTACTAACAAAGTCGTTGAATTGGTTTGGCCATTCTGGAAAGCAGCTTGGAATTGGGCCCAAGAACTAATTAGCATTTCAATGTTGTTTTTTTGTATATTATTGTGGTCATGGTATAAATTATTCCCCCAGTTCTAACAGAATCTCTTAAGCATCAGAAGGAAAACCACATTTCAATGAGGTCTGCTTCGCTAACAGAACGACCCAAGTTCTATTTTCTCCAACTTAAATTGCCCTCTCCATCTCTGACACTACAGACAGAATGACTAGACATTTAAGAGGGAAAAGGACATTGGGACAATAAAAGGACAATAAGAGTTAACTTATTGCAAAAGAAGTGACATAGTATGAGGGAACCACATTTAAATAGCATCTTTCCTGAGAGAAAAGAGGGATCACTTTCATCTGTGAGAGGGCTGTTAAACACCATCTTGTGAGAAACTGTCAGTTTTTAACAACCATTTTTGTGAGGTTGGAACTGTGAAGAATCCATGAGAGAAGGACAAGATTCAGCTGTTAGTGTAAGAGAATTGAGTTTAACTCTTATTTTGCAAGCAGACATCCCACAGTGTGTTAGTAATCAAAATGGGCTCCTTAGCACTTAGTTCAACGAGTGCCCTTGAAGAGTTTGGCTTTTGTTTGCTTAGTTCAGTGTATTTCATTGAGTCTTACTAAGTGCTAAGCTCCAGGTCCAAACCCCTATTAGGTGTAAAACCTTAGTGGGTGTGGATTGGCAACTAAGGTGGGGCCCAAGGTGGGGCTAACTCCAGGGAGGGCCTAGTTTACATGTCTGGGACAGCAGAGGCTTTTAGACCATGTGGGTTTAAGTCCGCCTCTTTGTGACGATTTTAGGTTACGTGGGTGAGTCGCATGTGTGACTCACCCCTGATGCTGAAAAAGATATAAAAACCAGGGGTTGGCTGTCTGTTCTTTGGAGCTCTCTTACCCACAGCAGTGGTGGCGCGTGTGACTCTGGGCCAGCCCTTGTTCTGAGCTCCCAGGCTGAACCTAGATGTTGGTAACTATGAATCTGTATTTTGTCTGTTAATATTTGTAATCTATTTGTATTTTGTTCTGAAGTTCAGGGTGCTGGTTTTTTCCCCTGAACTAAGTGAATGCTGTCTGTATGCTGGATTAAAGTAAGCTTGTCAACCCCTTCACCTTGCTTTCCTTAGTTAAGCAGATCAAAAGAACCTGTGCTGTTGGCAGCTTTCTGGGTGCTGGCTGTGGGTGGATCTTACACCCCCACAGAAGCTGAAAGCCGGATTGTTGAAACACACAGAGAATTCTGGAGACTTGGATTACCATCCCAAGAGAATTACCATTCTGTTTCCAAGATTAGGGCCAGGGACAGGAGTCAAGAGAATAATCTGTTCTGTCTTTCCTCTGCTCTTAAAGAGCACAGAGGTGACTCTGTGAATTTTTCTTACTGCCAACACATTGCAAATATTTATTATTTGTTGTTGTCAAATAACACAAACAGTAACACCGGTGTTGTCTAAACACAGAAGACCAGGAAGTCTGAGATAGAGAAAAGAGTGTATGAGAAAAGCCAATTCTCCGGGCCAACTGGAATGAGGACATGGAGCTAATTAAGAAATACTTTTCATTTTTATTAATTTATAAGGAAAATACCTTCCTGTTTGCCGTAGAACACAGGCTGAAATTAGTAGGGAAATGAAGCAAAAGCAGGAAAAGCAGGGTGAGGGTTCAAGTGGCTTTTAGTTCTCATATGCATGTCAGAGTCATTCCATCTGGGCTACACCAAGTTGAGCGTCTACATTTTTTGACATGTGGAAACCACAGAACAGAAATTATATGTTTCTGAATTGACCGGATAAACAAAAACTATAAAAATTTGAATGAGAGGTCAAACTTTTCATGATGAATGTGACTGGGGTGACATGATCAGTATCTGAAGGGTTGTCATATGGAAGAATCCGACTTCTGTTTGGTCAAAGAGCGATGGTTTGAAGCTGCGAAGGCAACTAGGAAGCCCTGACTCCTACAGTGTACTGGATTTCATACTTAGGAGACCAAAAAGTTATGTCAGTGGATCAATGCCTAGTCCCTGGACCCACTGAAGTTGGTCTCATTGACTTTTTTTTCCTTAGGCATAACCAGCTCAGTTATATGGCAGGGACCTTAGATTTGCAAAGCTAGCCTGACCTATTCGAAGCAGGTGTTGCTGAACTGAAAACAGGACTCATCCCCACATCGAGGAGGTCCAGAACAGCAGATGAGACCATGCTCCGCATCCTTTCCATCAATCTACCCCAAAAGTCTTTCCATGTGCCTTGATGCTGAACCAATTCTCTTGAAATAGCACCACTGGACAGCCAGAAAAATGCCTCTACGAACCTACTCAGTTTTGGAATTCCCCCCGGCCTCAAACTTTCTGCGCTGGTGAGTGGAATGAGCCGTAAATGCAACGCCCATGCCACTTGCTTACATCTGCTCCAGCCAACCTTGCACATACATATCTAAGAATCCTAATTTCTGTCTTCCCAGCTGTACCTGGCTTTGTTAGGTTGTTGAAGCCTGACTTGAGGAGGACGCTCCAGAAGGGGTAAGCTACTACCTCCCGAGGCAGCCCGTTCTTCTTTTGACAGTTGTAATCATTAGGAATGATTTCCTTACCGTGAGCTGACATGTATTTCAATGTGTCCTGTCCCACTGCTCGATTTTGACTCGAACGTGTCTGATGCCTCTCACCTGACAGCCAATCAAGTTCTTGGAGAAAGCTCTCCTGAGCGACTTGGAAGTAGGGCCTGCTTTTGCAAAAACAGTGCCTGACACAAACGCGCGCTTAACAAATGGTTAATTGATCAGCTCCTTGTCACCAGTGCATTTTTTCTTGGCTTTTACTGTACTCAGATATTTCAAGATGACTTTTAATGTAGAACAGAATGCCACCAACAACATTATTGCTCAAAGGAGAACATATCTGTCTTTTTAAGGGTTCTATCACATCACTGCCAGTCACCCATAGAATGGCAATAAGCTTCTAATGGTCTGCCTGCTTTAAGTCTTTCCCCACTGCCTCAACTCAGGTAAACTGAGTCTCCTAAAGGGTAGGGCTGCTGTCACTCCACTCCTCAGTCAACTCCAGGAGTTTGTCTGTCAACAAGCATTTATTACCATTAGCTTTAGGATTAAATATAGTCTTTCTTTTGACATTTTGAACTTGACAGCCTGGGCCCTTTCTAGATTTACTCCCCTCTGCAAGCTCTGTTCCTAACCCAGTTACTCAAGCCTCCTTGAAATTCCACACACATGACCTTCCACCTCCTCACTTTCGGTCACAGCACCATCTGTTCCCCACACTTGGAATGCTTTTGACTCCTCACTCTGCCGTTTAGTTTCCCTGACTTCTTCCGACAAGGCTCATCTCCTGTGGGAGACCTTTCCAGGTTCTCCAGCTGATGGTGCTGTCCCCCATCTACTCTGTTTGTACCTAGCTTAGTTACTCATATGTTATTTCCATAAGAATCCTTCAGGAACAGGGATGTTTTGTGCCTTTCTTTATATCCACTATGTTTGGCACAGCACCAGGCACATAATAAGCATTTAATAACTGTTTATGGATTGACTTCCAAAGGTTTCTGTATGCCTGTACCCTTACTGAATTTCATCTTCTTAGAGTTTAGCCCAGTGTCCAAACTGGTCAAGATCCTTTTGGAGCCATACTTTGCCATGCAGTGTGTTAGCAATTCCTCCCACTTTTGGATAACCTGAAAATTTGATGATTGTGTCATCTAAGTCACTGACTTCAAAAGCACAGAGCCAAGCACAAACCCTGGGTGCTGGACCAAATGCCTCGTGCCACAATAATATTGAACTGTTTTGTGCTATTCTTTGTACTTATTGCATTCAAAATGTTTTTACTCCTTTATGATTTCTCTGATGTCTAATAAGATATCCCCTCTTGCTGAAGGCTTTTCCACATTCATTACATGCAAAGGGTTTCTCTCCAGCATGAATATTGTCATGGCTTCTGAGTAGTCCCTGGTCAATTATGGCTATCTCACTTTCATCATCTGCAAAACACTCCTTTCCAATATGAGTTCTCTGATGTTTAATAAGATATGCCCGCTTGGTAAAGGCAATGCCACATTCATTACAAGAAAATGGTGCCTCTCCAGTGTGAGTTCTCTGATGGCTAATAAGGTTTCCTTGCTGTCTGAAAGCTTTCCCACATTCATTACACTCAAAGAGTTTCTCTCCAGTATGTGTTCTCTGGTGTCTATTAAGGCTTCCCCTCACACTGAAAGCTTTCCCACATTCAATACACTCAAAGGGTTTTTCTCCAGTATGAGTTCTCTGGTGGGTAATAAAATGTGCCCTTTCACTGAAAGCTTTCCCACATTCATTACAAGAAAAGTATTTCTCTCCAGTATGAGTTCTCTGGTGAGTAATAAGGCTCACTTTGCATCGGAAACCTTTTTCACATTCATTACAAGCAAAGGGTTTCTCTCCAGTATGAATTCTCTGATGAGTAATAAGGTTTCTCCTTTCACTAAAGGTTTTTCTGCATTCACGACATTCAAAGGGTTTCTCTCCAGTATGAATTCTCTGGTGTGTAATAAGGTGCCCTCTTTGGCTAAAGCCTTTTCCACATTCATTACATACAAAGGGTTTCTCTCCAGTATGAGTTCTCTGATGGATGATAAGGCTGGCCCTTCGGGTAAAGGACTTTCTACATTCACTACATGTGAAAGGTTTTTCTCCAGTATGAGTCCTCTGATGGATTATAAGGCTTGCCCTCCAGCTGAAGCTCTTTCCACATTCCTTACATTCAAACAGGTTCCCTCCAGTATGAGATCTCTCATGAGTAATAAGGCTGACTTTGCATCGGAAGCCTTTCCCACATTCATTACATGTGAAGGGCTTCTCTCCAGTATGAATTCTCCTATGGGCAAGAAGGTTTCTCCTTTCACTGAAGGTTTTCCCACATTCATTACATGCAAATGGTTTTTCTCCAGTATGAATTCTCTTATGTGTAATAAGGTGGCCCCTCTGTCTGAAGCCTTTCCCACACTCATTACATGCAAATGGTTTCTCTCCAGTATGAGTTCTCTGATGAATAATAAGACTTACTCGATGCCGGAAACCTATTCCACATTCATTGCATAAAAAGGGTTTTCCTGAAGTATGAATTCTCTGATGGCTAGTAAGATTTCTCCTCTCACTGAATGTTTTTCCACATTCACTACAAACAAAAGGTTTCTCTCCAGTATGAATTCTCTGATGTGTAATAAGGTGTCCCCTCCTGATGAAGGCTTTCCCACATTCATTACATTCAAAGGGTTTCTCTCCACTGTGAATTCTTTGGTGTGTAATGAAATGTCCCCGTTGGCAGAAGCCTTTTCCACATTCATTACATGCAAATGGCTTCTCTCCAGTATGAATTCTCTGATGACTAATAAGGTGCGCCCTCTGGCTGAAACTTTTTCCACATCTACCACATGCAAATGGTTTCTCTTCAGTATGAGTCCTCTGACGACTAATAAGGTTTCTCCTCTCACTGAAAATGTTCCCACATTCATCACATTCAAAGGGTTTCTTGTCAGCATTAATTCTCCGATGGGTAATAGAGTGTCCTTTCTCTTTCTCAAACTTAATAGATTTTCTTCTAATAATAATATATTTCCCCCTAATTTGAATTGCATTTAGTTTGGTCAGACTTCCTCTGTGTCTAAAGGACTTCTGATATTTACTGTGGTTGGAATATTTCCTGCCAGTATGAATTCTCTGCAATTTGTTACTGTTTAGTTTTCTGCTAAGGGATTTTCCATATTTATTCTGTTCATGTAACTTTTCTCCAACATGAACTCTATGAAATTTAATTAGGTCTGAGTGGTAACTGAAGGGTTTCCTGCATTTGTTAGACTTAGAAAGCTTCTGCCAGAAAGAGAAAGCCTTGGATATAATTAGGTCAGGAGAACGGCTGAAGCTCTTTCCAGATGTCTTATATTTAAAGATGCTTTTCCCCATTGTCTCTTTCCATAGTGCAACCAGGGTTGACCCCAGATTAAAATGTCTCCCAAATGTTTTATATTGAGGTACCCCAGCATCATTAAAAATCATTCTGGGCATGCTTGTTACTTGTCTAGACTGTCTCTCCTGGCCG
This sequence comes from Trichosurus vulpecula, assembly GCF_011100635.1. Taxonomy (NCBI): domain Eukaryota; kingdom Metazoa; phylum Chordata; class Mammalia; order Diprotodontia; family Phalangeridae; genus Trichosurus; species Trichosurus vulpecula. The sequence goes on from NC_050579.1 coordinate 1,238,905, forward strand.
TTCTTCTGTTCCTCTAAATTAACATCATATTCCTCAGCTTTCCTAATCTGGAAATGATGGGTAGTATCCTTTGGCAGAATCTTCTCCGATGATGCCCCCATGCAATTGTCCTCTATTAGACACAAGTCCTTGGTTCCAGAGCTGGTCTCACCACTAATGAAATCTGAAAGAAATTTTTTTAAAAAGGCATGAACTACTTTGTTGAAAGAGAAGTTCAGATACTCATATCCACAAGTATAAAATAAGGAAAGTTTGGCCAAACAGCAGTTCATCTGAAAAAAGATCCAGAGATTTTAATTGTCTGGATGTTCAACCTAAGTCAAGTGTCGTATGTGGCAGCCAATGAGGCTCATCAGACGATATTTCATCTTGGCCTTCATTAAGAGAACACAAAATATGAAAAAACATAAGCCTGCCTTGGCCCAACCACAACAGCAGGCCTGCATCCATTTTGGGGAGAGATATCATAGATAGGGCATTGACAAGCAGGAGACCATCCAAAGGAGTGCTAACAACATGGTGAATAGGCCAAGAGAGCATCCATGAGTCAGCTAAAGGAAACGGGATCATGTAGCCTAAAGAAGACACTCCCCATTTCCCCTGGACACAGGATATCCTGAGTGTAGGGAAATCTCACCAAGGAACTTCCATTATCAATACAGAGTTATCTATTACACTGAACGGTTAACAGCTTCCCCAATGTATCTGGGCCAGAACCTGAACCCAGAATTTCCGGGCTCCAAGGTCAGACTTCCCCATACTGTGATGCCCTTGGCAGAATACTTAACGGGGACATAATAGTTGTTTTCAACTATTTGAAAGGTATTCACGTGGAAGAGGTGCAAGCTGCAAAGAGGGGAATTTAGACTTTAATGTCTTAACAATTAGAGCTTTTCAAAGGTGGAATGGAATGCTTCTGGGAAGTGGTGGGTTTTCTCTCACTGGAGATCTTAAAAAACAAGCTGGACATTCACTTCTCAGCTATGTCATAGGGTACATGTTGGATTAGGTAGGGATTGGACTAGAAGGTCAATGAGATTCTATCCAATTCTGAACTGTTGTGATTCTCTGACATATTTAAAGTAAAAGAAATCTCAATTATGGAGAGTTTGTATATTTATCTTTTCAGGTATGGAAAGTAATAATGGAAAATTATGATTATAAAAAAATGAAAACGAATAGAAGAAAAATAATTTCAGTCATGTAGAAAATTAAAAAATTAACCATTTACAAAACATCTAGAGAAAAGACAGGAATGTAATTAGTTGTCTGGAGGGTTATGGTAAAAAGGTCCCAAGAGTCTCCCCCTTTTCCAAAAAATCCAACCTTTGTAATTTGTATAAGCGAGAGGGGCATACATGATGAAAGGCTGAAAGCAGCCACTGGCCAAAAGATCTGGATGAAAAGAACAGCAGTACTCCTCTGTCATGGATAGCATTACTAATCACAGCACCGTCCGACAGACAATGAAAGTGGTTGAAATGCCTGGGCCCTGCCCTGTGGAGCAGAATTTTATCAAATACAGTTTTCCCCCAGTCACTTGGCAGACAAAGGCTGTCATGGAAATAGATGAATGAAGATAAAATCAAGACTGAGGACCCACATTGACAAAAGAGAGTAGCAGAGACATGATGGCAGCTGAAAGTTGCGCAGACCTGATATCCAGGGGCGAGTAGTTCCAGCCAATAAGCTGATGACATCACAGATATCCTTTCCCTCTAAATGTTATTGGATGTATTTCAGGAAATGTTAATAACAACAAAGGAGACAAGAAGAAAATTCTGAAGCCATATGTACTTGTGAAGAGGAACCTAAAATATTCCTATTTGGTGACACAATAGTTTCCTTGGAGGACTTCAGAGAAGCAGCAAAGAAGCAATTGAGACAATCAGTAACTTAAGTAGTAGGATACTACTGGAAAACAAACTGGAGGCCTATGAAGCAATAAAAAAACCCACGGTAAAATAACAGAAAAAGAAGACTGAATCAAATAGATAAAAAATGCGTAAAATACCTGGGAGCCCACCTACTAAGGCACAGTGAAGACATAAACTCAACTACAAGATACAAATCTTTTATTTATCAAGTGCCTACCATGTGGCAGGGACTGTATTAAGTGCTGGGGATACAAAAAGAGGCAAAAGGCAGTACCTAACAAAAGAACAACATAAATATTAGAGAAATATGAGGTAAGATCTGTAAAGGATTTTGTGAGCCATGAAGTACTATATTTATTATTTTCTCATATTGCAGTAAACCAATATAATAAAAATAAAAATGCCACCTAACTTACTATGGTCTTATAATTTATATCTATACATTTATAATTTATCTATATTTGTGTGCTTGTTTATCTACTATACTTATAACATACTTTGTAATACATTGTATGTTACAGTATATAACACACCACATATCACATATGCCATTATAATATATATATATTTGTATTTTGTTTATATTTAATATAAATATTATAGTGTTGCTGAAAGTGTTTATCCTTTGATCTAGAGATCTTCATGTTAAGTGTATACCCCAAGGAGGTCAAAGACAGAAGGAAGGGTCTCATTTACACCAAAATATTCGCAACAATTCTTTCTGTAGTAACAAAGACTTGGAAAGAATGTAGCTGTCTAGTGATTAGGGAATGGCTAAAAATATTTTGGAACATGGAATATTATAGCACCTTAAGAAATAATAAATGTGAAGAATTCAGAGAAGCATGAATAGACTTATACGAATTGATACAGGGTCAAATAGGAAGAACCAGAAAAACAAAATATATAACAACTTTAACAAAAGACAAAAAAAAAATCTACGAAGTGAATGCTGTGTAATTCTATTAACCAAGCTTGGTCATGAGGAAGAGATGAGAAAATGCAGCCGCCTCCCTTCTTTGTAAATTCATGAGGGAGGGAGAGGGAGTGTGGAATTCTTGATGCATTATTTAGTTTTCTGGAAATCCTTTTTTTCTCTTCCACTTTCATTCTTTGTTACAGGGGATGGCTCTTTGTGGAGAGTTTGATATATATGAAAATTAAAGTGATATTAAAGATGCAAAGTAAAACACATTTTTGAACACAGTATTTGTTTGTTTCACCTGTAGATGCATATTTATTATAAAAGAGATTTTTTTGGCAGGGGGATGCCATGCAAAAAGAAAAGAAAAGAAAGCAAAAGAAAGAAGAGAAAAAAGTTCTGAGGAGGCCACAGGTGAGGAGGACACCTTTGATGCTAATGCACTGAATTTATCAAACGTTTTCAAAAGGGAAAAAAAAAGAAAAAAATGTTTTCAAAAGGGAAACCAGGTAATCCAGATACACAGTTTCATGTGCAATATTCTTCGTATGTGGAAATGTTCATGCTCATTGGTGTTTATCAAGCTTGGATTAAAAAATAATAAAAATTTAAAAGGAAAAGAAAATGAAGGTCATTGAAAAAGCCACATTTTAAAAGATATCAAGAATTTTTCTAGGGGACACAAATAGCAAAACTATAATAAAACTGTTCAAACTCTCCAATAACTAAAACATTAAAATGCAAAAATCTCCAATATACATAGAATGCATTAAAAGGAGTCACAAAATTCAATGCCAGTTGGACCACGGAGAAATAAGAAATATATTGTTACATAACTGCTAAGTGTGGTCTTCCAGGAAGCAACACAGCAACAAATGATGAGAGAAAAAACAACCACCACCCCTTCTACCCTACAATTTAGTAATGCCTCTTTAAAACCATCATGGATTCAGGGAGATGATGCTTGCAGTGATTCCCATTTCATGCACTGACCTGCACAAAAGATTCTCTGGCCTTCTCCACTGGGCATCCGTGATGCTTCTCCTCTCACCAAGAGGGAAATGACATCCAGTTTGGAAACAGGAATCCCTGGAGACAAAGGCCTCTTTTTAATGTCAACACTGAACAGGTGTTAATCAAAACCAGAGATAAGGAATACCACACTCTCCAAAGAACAGAAGGTTATCAATCACACAGAGGGTAATGAATAGGTAACTGCTTTAAGCAGGCTGTAACACATAAATAATGTGGGAGAACATGAAAGAACAGGAGTAAAAGACATTCCTAAGGAAATACATGATGAGAAGACGAGCTGTCTTCATGTCGAGGATGAAGGACAGCCTGTGAGCTCCTGAGCACACTCATGGTATCAGGACAAAAAAGGGAAAAAAGAGGAAGGCCCCTAGTTGGTAGGATGGGCCCTCTATGGCACAGTGATGGGAAGATGTGGGCAAGGGTCACAGAGGAAGGTCAGGGACATGTGGGTTTCTATCTGTACCATTTGCTGAACCTCCAAATCTACATCTGAGAATGGGTCACAGATCTAAATTAAGTTCAGGAAGAAAATTGGTCCATTGGACTCACTCTCTTTTGAGAAATTAAGACTGCCATGCGTCTCTATAATATAATAGGCATTTATTAAGTGCATATTATGCTCTAACAACTGTGCCAGGCATTGGGGACAAAGACAAAAATGGAATAACCAAGGCCTACGAGGAGCTTCCAGGCTAAAGGAGAAACAACACACACAGACACACATGTAAACCCAAAAAACCAAGAAAATCAATGCAAGGTAATCTAGGGGAGGAGGCCTCATGAAGGAGCTAACATTGAGGCGGGTTATGCAAGAAGCGCAGGGATGCACCCTCTGAGGACAGCAGCTAGGCCAGGTACCGTGGACCACAGAGGGGGCGAAGTGGAAAGATGGGGGCAAGACCCTTAAATTGAGTGGAATCAGCCGGAGATAGGATTAGGATTAGAACAACGGGTTCTATACTTGATTTAAGGAGACTCAAGAAGGACCTTCTAGGGTAAGGCAGTGGAGTGGTCAAAGAGTCTTCCCTGGGGCATTTTTTAAAAAACATCAAGCATCAATTATTTACTGTGGAGAGAAAATTGTGGGGGGGAGATAAAAGGTGTAGCTAAGACATAGTTCCTGCTTTTACCTCATGGGGCTGCTAGTACCAGAAGAGGTAAAGAGACAAAAGAAACAGACACCTAGGAATTGTTCCCTGGGGAAGGGTAGGGATGGGTTTCCCTTAGGAAGCAGACACCAAATTCTGCAGAGATTTAGCCAGCATATAAGACTTGAGCAGGGTTTCTTAACCTAGGGCCCATAGATCCTGAGTGGGGCAGTGGAGAGATTTCAGGAGAAAACTGAACTTGGATGGGAAAAAAAAAATTAATTTTCACTAACCTTGGGTTTCCTTTGTAATCCTAATATTTTATTTTATGCTTTTAAAAATATTGTTCTGAGAAGGGGTCAAAAGGTTGCACCAGATTGCTAAAGGGGTCCATAAGACACAAAAGGTTAAGAACCCAGTCTAGAGTAACGCTGAGATAGCCTTAGGGCCAACACAAAGAAGCTTTGGGCAAAGAACTTTCAACTGGAAACTGCCGAATGGAACCATTCTCTCTACTGGTCATAAAGGATCTGAGACTCTCCCAACATGATGTATACTCTTGAATATTTTTGCACAATAAGCCAAACATTTCAGCTCAACATTTCAAAGTTCCTGCAGCATGTGATGTGAGACTGCAAAGACTCCCTGATAGATAGACTGAGTCACTGAGCCAACGGTGCTTACCCAGGGATACCACGTTTTCATAGGTCTCCAACATCACGTCCCTGTATAGGTCCCTCTGGGCAGGATCCAGGTGTCTCCACTCCTCCCAGGTGAAGTCCACCGCCACATCCCTGAATGTCACTGATGCCTGAATCAAACACATTCCATTTTAACCCTGGACCATTCTTCAAGTATTCCTTGATTACTTACTACATCCGTCAGCTTTCTCCCATTATTCTCCAAGACTCTCAAACTAAGAATTCTGCACAAGAGACAAAGCAATTAGCCGCCTCCAAGGCCTAGGACGCCAAGAATCCTAATGAGGTGAACAATCCAGTAACAACAGAAAAGACTGATCCCTATGCACCCACTGGCCTTCACTCTCGGGCAGAGCTGCACAAGCCTACTCAAAGGCTTGCAACAAAATTCAACTCTTTTCACCCTCTGCCCTTAGAGAAAACTAAAAGGCAGAAGCTTGAGGAACAGGGAGACCAGGGATAAGATAGCAACATGTGTGTTGCCCTCTGCTGGGCCATTAGGAAAGGACCCTGGCATTCAGTTGTATCTGATGAAATTCTTATGAGAAGAAATGGCTGCTGGCTATCAGAGAAGATAAGATGCTGGACCTGGAAAGAAGAAGACCAGAGGGCAAATCTGGTCTCAGACACTAACTGGCTGTGTGACCCTGGGCACATTACTTAACCTCTCTCTTCCTCAGTAATCTCAGTTATAAAATGGGGATAATAGCACCTACCACACAGATATTATTTGCAAAGCACTTAGCACTGGACCACATTTGATGGACAGTTTTTATTTTATCATTGCCGAAATTTCCCCTTGCAGCCCTCCTCTTCCCCCCTCCCACATGTAACAAAACATTTTTATCTCAAAAGAGAGATTATTTGCAAAGCATTTAGCACAGCGCTGGCACACAGCTTAATAAACGTTTCCTTGTTTCCTTCCTCTGGTCCTACCAGAAGTCACAAGGGGAAACAAAACGGTCAGTGAAACATGAAATATCATGAGAGAAGACTGACATGGGATTAAAATCCAGTCAACTGGGAACAGCCGACTTCAAAGGGGAAGCTGTCAGAAAATATGACAGGGTAATACACGGGTAAAGGACTGAAATTGGATCCCGGGGGGAAACCCCTGCCTAAAAAACCTCTAACTAAGCAGAAAATAAGCAAATAAGATACTATCAACAGAAGGGAATATGGCTTTCAGAGCAGCCAAAAGAGTCCAGAATTCTATGAAATCTTCTAAGACCAATGGAAAATAAATCAACATATGATAAGGTGGAAGCCATTTCGGATTCTGAAGAGTACACGGGGCCACAGCAAGATTTTTCTGAATGGTTTGAAAAAAAAAAAAGAATTTGGAACTCAAAACTTTAAAAATGTTAAAAAAAAAAAGAAAAATAAGAACTAGGAAAGCATAATTTATGACCCATAAAGCAGAAATAATTGACAGAAGAGAAAAACTTGAGCCCATGTGGAAAGCTCGCCAAAAAAACCAAAGAGAGGACAACTAATTAGGAATGCAAATATACAGAAATAAGGTATAATATAGAAGAGAAGCAAAAAAGCAATAACATTAAAAGATAAACATAAAAACATCTCTATAGGAGCAAAACATATTGATCTCCAAGACAGGATGCAGAGGGACAATTCGAAGATGAGAAGTCAAATTGCCTGAACATCATAATTCAAGAGGTAATACAAGAAAAATACCCACAACTTCTGAACACAGAAAACAAAATGTCATTTAAAAGAATCTACAGATGTCCTCCAGGAAAATCAAACAAACAAAAAGCTGTATGCTACAAACTCCAAGGTATGCAGTGATTAAATTTTTAAATTTTATTGTTTCTTAAAATTTGAGTTCCAAATCCTCTCTCTCCCTCCTATTGCTCTCCCATCCACCGAGAAGGCAAGGAATATACTACTTATACATGATTTCATTACATGATTTCATGTAAAACATATTTTGATATTACGTATATTGCAAAAAAAGCAAGAAAAACAAGTGAGAAAATTATATTTCAATTTTCACTCAGAATTCATCATATTTCTCTTTGGAGGTGGAGAGCATTTTTTCATCCTGAGTCCTTTGGAATTGTCTTGGATGACTGTATTCATCAGAATAGCTTAGTCTTTCACAATTGATCATTACAACATTGCTGTTACTGAGCACGATGATCTTCCAGTTCTCACTTCATTTTGCATCAGTTCATATAGGTCTCTCCATGTTTTTCTATCACAATCATATACCAGAACTTGTTCAGCCATTCCCCAACTGAAGAGCATTCCCTCAATTTGCAATTCTTTGCCATCTCATAAAAAGCTCCTACAAACATTTTTGTACATATAGGTCCTTTTTCCTTTTTCTTTGATCTCTCTGGCATACAGACCTAGTAGCTGTATTGCTGGGTTGAAGGGTATACGCAGCCTCATAGCCCTTTGGGCATAGTTCCAACGTTCTCCAGTATGGTTGGAACAGTTCATAACTTCACCAACAGTATATTAGTGTATCTATTTCCCCCCATTGCCTTCAGCATTTGTTATTTCTGATGGTGTGAGGCAGTACCTTAAAGTTGTCTTAATTTGCCTTTTTCCAATCAATAGTATTTTAGAGCATTTTTATATGACTATAGATAGCTTTGATTTTTTCTGAAAACTGCCTGTTCATATCCTTTGACCATTTGTCAATTATTTTCAAAATTTGACTCAATTCTCTGTACCTTTGAGAAATGAGGCCTTTATTAAAAAAGCTTGCTGTAAAACTTTTTCGTTACTTCATTGTCTATGGTACCCTTTAGCAAAATGTAGTTTCCTTGATTACCTCTTTTAATTAGATTTTTTTTTTGCTTTGTCCTTGATCATGATTGCTATCACTACCTTTTTAAATTTCAGCTGAACCATATTAGATTCAGCTACAGCCCTTTATTTTAACTCTATGTGTCTTTCTATCTCTTTGTAAACAACATATTGTCAAATTCTAATTCCTAATCCATTCTGCTATCTGCTTCCATTTTATGGGTGAGCTCATTCCATTCACATTCAGTTATGATTACTGGGTATTTCCCTCCATTCTATCTTCTTCTCTTCATTCTTCTCTCTTTATCTGATACTTCCTTGAATTCTGTTTTGCTTCTGATCACTGCCTCCCTTAATCCATCCCCCTTTTCATATCCTCTTCCCCTCCTATTTCCCTGTTGGATAAAATAGATTTCTATACACAACTGAGTGTGTGTATATATTCTACTTTGAATCAATTTTGATGAAAGTGAGGTTCAAGTATTGCTCAAACCTATGCCCCCATTTTCTCCTCCATTGTAAAAGCCCTTTATCGTGTGCCTCTTTTATGTGAGAAAATTTTCCCCATTCTGCTTCTCCCTCCCCCCTTCTCCCAGTGCATCCATCTTTTCCACCTTTTTCTTTTTTTTGGAGATCATCCCAACATAATCAACTTACACCCATTCCCTTTCTCTACATAAATGCCTTCTAACTGCTCTAAGAATGATAAAATTCTTAGGAATTACATGTATCATTTTCCCATGTAGGAATGTGAACAGTTTAGCCTTATTCAGTGCTTTATGATTACTCTTTTGTGTTTGCTTTTTTATGCTTTTTTTGAGTCCTGTGTTTGAATGTCAAATTTTCTATTCAGCTCTGGTTTTTTACCATGAATGTTTGGAAATCCTCTATTTCATTAGACATCCAATTTTTCCCCTGAAGGATTATACTCAGTTTTGCTAGATAGGTTACTTTTGGCTATAATCCTAGCTCCTTTCCAGAACATCATATTCTAAGCCCTCTGCTTTTTTAATGTGAAAGACACTAAATCTAATCTGCCATCTTGGCTCCATCCCCTCCACACTGATTAAATTTAACAATTCCATTGACATACTACAAATTCTACAAGTGACCTTATGAAAGACCTTCAGATATAAAGGGAAGAAAATCTGAATAACACAAGACTATTCTCCACCCACCATAAACCAAAGGAGAAAATAATGTGTTACTTTGAGCAAAGATGCAAGATGCGACTCAAGGAAGTGTATACTCTATAAAACCGAACCTAACCATTAATGAAAAAAGATGTATGTTCAATAAAAAAAAAGAAGCATCTGAAGCATTCCTACAAAGAAAATCAGACCTAAGCAGATTATTTGCTTTACAAACACCCCATACAATGGAAAACACAAGAAAGGTAAATAAAAACAACGAAACACAGATACAAAATAAATTACTCTAGAAAATAGGGGCAAGACATTTTAATTCCTCTTTCAGTTTTGGACAAATTTAATGGAAAGACAAACAAAAGGGAAAATACAGAATTGGACAAACTGCTGGAAAAACTAGAGCTAAAAGACAAGACAGTTTTTAAATGGGACTGTTAAAAAATATGTATATCTCAGTACCACAAGTAACTTTTCCAAAAATAGACCATATCTTAGGGCACAGAGATACCGTCAAATGTAAAAAGGGAGAAATAGTAAACACATAAACATAGTAAACACAATAAAAACATTAATCACTTTAGGAAGCACAAGCAAAACACATCGACTGAAATGGAGACTTAGCAATGAGAACCCAAATCAGGGGTGAGGAATTTGCAGCCTCAAGGCCATATGTGGCCCTCTAGGTCCTCGAGTATGGCCCTCTAACTGAATCCAAACTTCACGGGATTTGTTCTGTAAAAGGCTTTGTTCTGTAAAACTTGGACTCAGTCAAAAAGCTGTACTTGAGGACCTAGAGAGCTACCTGTGGTTTTGAGGCTGCAGGTTTCCCACCCTTGTCCCTAAACAATGAGCGGGTCAAAGAAGAAATTATGGAAATGACCAATAATTATGCAAAATAAAAAAATTATGACATAACATACCAAAATTTCTGAGATGCAGCTAAAAGCAGTTGTCAGGGGGAAAATTATAACTGTAAGAGCATGCATTATAACAAAACAAAAAAATGAGAAAATTAATGAACTGAATGTGCATTTAAAAAAATCAGAAAGTCGACAAATAAGCAAAACTAAATTAAGCACAAAAGAGGAGATATTTAAAATTAAAGTAGAAATAGACAAAGACAGGCACATTGGTGTATTGTTCATGGAGCCATGGACAGGTAGATTTTAGAAGCAATTAGAATTCAGAAAGTCGACAAATAAGCAAAACTAAATTAAGCACAAAAGAGGAGATATTTAAAATTAAAGTAGAAATAGACAAAGACAGGCACATTGGTGTATTGTTTGTGGAGCCGTGGACAGGTAGATTTTAGAAGCAATTAGAATTGTGCAAATAAAGTGACTAAAATATCCATGCCCTCTGACCCAGAAATTATACTAGGTTTATACACAAAGGAGGCCCTTGATGAAAAGAAAATCCCAAACACATCAAAATACTTATGGCAGCACTTTTTGCAATGGCAAAGAAATGGAAACAAAGTAGATGCCTGTTAACTACAAAACGAGCACGATGTGGGAGATATCCCAGCTCTGTAAAGCAGAAGGTCCACAAGTGGGTTACATCGCACATATTTTCAGATATTTTTGATCTCTCAGTAAGTTTTACTGATTCTTTTTCATCTTCAAAAAATATTATTCATATGGGATGATTCTCGAAGTGTGGGAGTTGAGTGGCCCACACTGATTCCATCTTGTGACTCAGTTCTGGAGCTAGCTCATTTCCCTTTCTATTCAATTATGAGTCTAGTCCAATTTTTGTCTTGTGAGAAAACTTTATTGCATTGTTTGAACCTAGCCCTGTATGGCTGGGAAGCTGGACCACCTTTATCTGTTGCTTAGCAACCCTTAACTAAGGACCTAGGTGATGCTAACCAGAAACCTGTTCAGTTCCAAAGACTGATGCAAATTTTCTCACAATTATACATCCTCAAGCAACTCATATGTATGATCATATGCCCTGTACTGGTCAATGTTTCCATGTTCCTTTAATTGAATACAGACCCCTGGGGTGGGGGAGGGTGGAGCAAGGAGGCATGGGACATCTCTTTTTCTGATTTCAGGAAATTGTACCTCTTCCCCCTTCCCCTCCCAACCTGCAAAACCCCTAATCTTTCCTCCAATTAGAAATCAGATTACCTAATCTTGTGTCCTGCTTTATATCCTGTTAATTGTTTTCTTTTAATGCATAAAAATCTGTTCACTCCTGTATTTGGGATCCAGTGCCAACTTGAGGAGGCTGGGTCTCGAGTTGTCATGAAATTGGTATGAGTGCTTAATAAATCGATAGACCCAGAAGCTCAAATCTGTCTCCCTAGTCATTTCATCTTTCACCCATCACAGAAGTAGGAGGGATAGTGGGGGAAATGCTTATGTTGCCATTAAAAAGTAAAAGAGACAGCAATAAAAACTTATAAAAAACAAAACCAAAAAGAGAATCCCTCCCCTAAATTAGTGATGTGGAACATTCTTATTTTTAATACTTTGTACTTCTCCTTTTAAGAACTATTCATTCACACGTTTTGATGATTTATCAGGGAATACATTTGGGTCACCCATTTTCGTTACACTTGCCAATATAGATTGCATAGTAACCCCTTGTCAGAGATATCTGATACAAAGGTGTTTTTTTACCCCACCCTGAATCGCAGGTCAAAAGTTTCCCTTCTTAACTTTCCAATATTGACTACTAACATCTTTTGTCAGAGGAATTTTCTACATTTGAGGTGATCATATAATTTGGCATTTTTGTTTTGTTTTAGTAAGAGAAATGCAAATCAAAACTAGCCTAAGGCTTCCCCTCACACCCAGAAAATTAGAAAAGATGACAAAAAAATGGGAATAAACAACGGTGGAGTGGAATGGCAACGGGCACATTAATGCACAGTTGGTGGATATGTAAAATAGTACCATTGTTTCCAAAAGCAATTTGGAATTATGCAAAAAGTGTGAGAAAAATGTTCATATCCTTTGACTCAAAGATTTCATGGTTCAGCAGATATCCCAAGGAGGTCACTGATAAAAAGAAAGACTCCACATACACCAATTAGTCAATCTACTAACATTTATTAAAGGCCTACTGTATGCCAGGCATTGAGCTAAGCAATGGATTAAACATGTGGCAGCCAAGAATTGGAAACAAAGTAGATGACCATCAACTGGAGAAAATCAAACCAACCACGTCACATGAATAGGATTGTGCTGTGCTGTTAGAGACATACAATATTTAATTGGTATCTTTTATTTATGATACATATTAAATATTTAACATAAATGTTAAATATTATATATTTGATAACTTTTGTCTTAATATTGCCTAAATTTCCCCTTATTTCTCCTCTTCCGCATAACACAAAGAATTTCTAAAGAAAGTTTGTGTCTGTGTGTGTGTGTATATATATATATGTGTATATCTGTGTGTGTCTGTGTCTGTGTCTGTTCCTAAGTTAACCAGAAAATACTTTTTCTATAAGTGAAAATGTTCAGCTAATTCTGCGAGGGTTAACCCTAACCCTAACTATCCAGGCCATTTTACCCTGCACTGAGTATCATTTTAGGTTATTTTCAGTGACTGGCTTTGCTGAATTTGTTTTGTCTCCATTTCCTTTCATTTTTCTTTGTAATGACTGGTTAGAAGGGTACCGCTCTGATAAGGGGGAGGAAATTTCAGGGATATAGGACAAAATCTACTTAAATAACTAAAAACAGCTATTCTATCTCCCATAAATCTTATCTTAAAAAAAGCTTAAATCTTACTTTTTAAAAACACCTCCAGAGGTGAGACCCTTTTGATTTTCTTGATTTTCTTAACTGAAGCCTGGCAGACTAGGCCTGGCTCAATGCAGCTTGTAGTTTGACATAACCTCTGCCTGGAGTTGATAGGAAGCTGGGGAAAATATGGTCCCCTTACTCTGAGTCCCTGCTCTCTTGGTGGCAAATTTCTATAATCAGAAGGTTTTGTAAGTACAGTAAAAAAAAAATCTATTGATTATGGAACATCTTAGATTACTGTAGGACTGGGAGTAGCATTTTTGCATAGGTCTGTATATAAGTTAGATTTTCTTTTAGTAATGGTAAAGAGATAATTAGGTCAAGGGCTTGTGAGATTATTATTTTGCTATGTGGTTAATATCAGGCTTGTCTAAAGCTTTGTTACAATTAGTAATGTTAAAAGAAGAATGGCTTGTGGCTTATTCTGTAAATGCCATCAAAGAAACATGGCACGACAAAAGTTTATGATATTGTATGTACTGTGATAAAATTGGTTATTTAATGTGTTTATGTATGTGCTGGAGCCTATTAATTCCTTAAGTGAGATATCATCCTCCTGGTGAGGAAATTAATAATGAGTGAATGTAAAATATAAAAAACTGAGTTCTGATGTGAATTCCTTAAACAGAACAATTGGTCAAGGTTCCAATTTTGAATCTGTAAAATGATCAGGGTCATAAGGATTAGAAATGGTAACTTAAAATCGTGCTAAGGTGACTTTTGTAGGAGAATGGACAGAAAGCTGGTTCCTGTAAGAAGACAAGAGGAAGGTGTTGGGATGCTGTGCTGAGAACAAATGTCAAGGACCAGAAGACCTGATGCTCCCTGCTGGACAGCTATACTGGAAAAGACTTTTAGAATCTTAAAGGGACAACTGCATCATCGTTTTCCTTTGGGTCTCTGTATCTGTATTTACAAAGGGGACTGCCCCCTTTGATTTATCAATGCGTTGGAGATTTTGAGGAATGGAAACCTTAGAAAAGGGTAATGGGGATGCAACTTATATCAGCAATGATGTGTGAGGTCTTCAGATTAGTATAAAGAAGAGGGGGGACTGTGTGGGTTGGATAATTGTGAAGACTTTACAGACTATGTCTAATGGAGAGGTTTTGGGATTTGGCCTTGTAATTTTGGGAAGGCATGCCCTTCTCCCTCTCTCTCTCAGATGTTAGAAGATAATGAACTTCTTGTGAGCTATTTGTTCTCTGCTCTGGGAAGGGTCTCTCCTTCCCCCATCCCATTTCTCCTCCTAGACTTTCAGATGCCACCCTGGCAGTTGAGTTCTGATAGGGAAAAACCTGAACGAACCGGATCAATCTTGGTCCTCTGTAGTTTTCGCGCCTAGACTGTAAGCCCACCTCCCCAGCCAATGGTGAGAAGGGATAGAGGTGGGTGGGAATCTTCTTCATTAAGAGTATAAATTAAGGCAGGTTCCCTTTTACCTTGCCTCCTCCCTTATGGAGGTGTGCCCGAGTCTTGCAAGGTTTGTAGAATAAATTTACTTTTTTTCTCTTAAAAAAAAAAACACCTCCAGAGAAACCCACTATCTCCTGAAGTAGTCCCTTCCACTTTCTGATTAACTAAGATGTGAGGTTTTCCTTCCTACGAAATGTTTATTTTGTCTTACAATTTCTGCCCTGCTTCTACTTCCTACCCTTTGAGGCCAAGCCAAAAAAAAGCCAACTTCCTCTTCTTTCCATTTTTCCACCAGATACGTTGGCAAAGCTCTTGTGTTCCCCCCAAACCTTATCTTCTCAAATCTGACTAACTGATCCATCGGTCCAGGATGGTCTGCTACGGGCACAATCCTCCTATCAGACACCTTCCTGAGAAGTGTCCCAGCAGACCGATTGCAGAGTAATGATGAAGCACCGAAAACATACCCCTTCTGTCTCTATTTTCAATTCCTCCCCACTACCTTCTTTCCACTTCCTACTCAGCCCTCTCTTCCCCGGGCTCTCCCTCCCTCAGTCTCTGTTATATTCTTTTCCTGGTCTCTTATCTATGCACTTAGCACAGTGCCTGGCACATAGTAGGTGCTTAGTAAAAGGTGGATTGATTGATTCATTGTGTGTGTGTGTGTGTGTGTGTGTGTACAGGGTGTTCCTAAAGTCTGGACACAGGTAAAAATGCCTGTTTTCAAGAAATGAAATGAATGAAATTTTCAACCACATTTTATTTAATTGGAATATTAACAAATAACCTCTTCAATAGGATTTCCATCATTTGTGATGCAGAGGTTGATGTGCTTTGCAAGATTCACGTGAACTCCATGCAAAAACTCCACATTGCCATCAATTGTCCTATGTGTCCAGACTTTAGGGACACCTGGTATGCATGTATCTACATGTACGTGCACATACATATATACACATACACATCTCTCATGACATATGCCCAGTGATTGCTACATAGTAACAAGTTACTAAGTATTTCTTGAATCAGACCCAGGAGGCCACCTAGTACACAATCTTTAGCCTACTTTTAGGATTACATGGTTATTTTTTGCCGGTCCCTTGTTTTTCAGTCATGTCTGACTCTGTGACCCCATTTAGGATTCTCTTGGCAGAGATACTGGGGAGGTCTACCATTTCTTTCTCCAGCTCATTTTGCAGATGAAGAAGCTGAGGCAAAGAGGGTTAAGTGACTCACCCAGGGTCACACTGCTAGGAAGTGTCTGAGGCTGGATTTGAACTCAGGTCTTCCTGACTCCTGGCTCAGGGCTCCACCCACTGTGCCACCTAGCTGCCATATATACTTGCAGTCATAAATATACCTGCTGTCAGAATTATATACAATTGTCCTCAAGTTTGTTCATTCATCTTACGGAGACATTTTAGTTCTATGGGTCTATATTCTTTTTATCATTCCCCAGAATAATCGGAGCATTATGGGGGAGGATAAATGAGGCTCAGGTCCTTAGACTGGACTTGGTGAATGGAGACCACGGGAGAAACGGTAAAGAAATGTTACTCTGTGAACAGATGGGGCACCAAACGGCCCCAAGAGAGAGCGGAGGTGAACTCACCTGAATGCTTAATATGGGAAACCCCGAAGTCCCTCCCCCTCCATCTTTTGGGTCGCTGTCTTGGGGGGGGAGCAGCCGCGTGGGAAGGCTGGGCTGGATGAAGGCAAAGCAGTCATGGGGAGACCACCTGTGCCTAGGCACTGAGCCCCCCTCCCCCCAGCCCAAGTGCCTTACAAAGCCCACCTCTGCCTCGGCTCTGACGCCCCCTCTCCCTGAGCTGCCAATCACTGGGGAAGGAAGAGCAGGAATCCCCCTGCCCTCCCTCCACGCCAGGGACCCGCTTCATTTAGCACCCGGCAGGCACCTAAGCGACCGATCGTCGATGAAGCGGACAGGGAAGAGGGCACGCTAGTGTGCGCTGCGGGGCGTGGGAGCTGCCCCCGTGGCTGCTCCGGG
This sequence comes from Trichosurus vulpecula, assembly GCF_011100635.1. NCBI lineage: Eukaryota > Metazoa > Chordata > Mammalia > Diprotodontia > Phalangeridae > Trichosurus > Trichosurus vulpecula. The sequence continues at coordinate 1,255,648 of NC_050579.1, forward strand.
CTCTCCTGGGACACTCCCCACTCCCACCGGTGTCCCCCTCACCTCTCTCTCCCAACTCTGGGGCCACTGTGTCCATGGTCACCTCCCGCTGGCTCCCGTGTCTTCTCCCTGCGGCCACCGACCACCATGGCCTGGGCTCCTCTTCCCGGGGGGCTCCTTCGCTACCCTCTGGAGTCTGGGTCCCTGTCCTCAGTTGGGCACCGTCCTGGGGGGCCCTGAGAGCACGTGGGGGGAGGGCGGCAGCAGGGGCGAGGAAGGAATCACGGTCACACGTGGGCACTCAGGCTTTTGGAGTCATTCATCTAACATACACGTATCAAAGTCACTGCGACCCCCATCCTCCTCCCACGGGGGATACGTGGGCTTCCGAGCCAGCCAAGGCATCCTCTGGGCCACAGTAATGTCCCAAAAGCCAGCACCCCCCTCCCACCCGTGAACTTTCATGCTGCTCCGCCCTCGCAGGCAAACCTACTCAAGTACAGAAACTTCAGCCCCACCCAGGAACTCGCACTCAGACCCAACAGCGGCCGTGTCAGCCCACGCAAGGTGCACGCACATTCTCGGACACGCGTGGGTGCTAGCTCTCGCGCGCGTGCGCACACTTTCATTCACTCACCCTAAATGATCAGGAACACGGAGCCCGCCCTCTGAGCAGGGGGCGGGGGAACGAGGCGCGGAGAAGCGGCGCCTGCGCACTCACTGACTCCTTCACTCCACCGCCCCTTGCTCGGGTATCGGCACAAGAAACCAGCGTTCAAAGTTCGTCCGAGGCTGGGGAGGACTCCCACAATGCATCGCCCTGGGGCGGGGGGCGGGGAAGGGGGCTCCTCATTGGACGGGCCAGAAGCACTAAGCATCCTCTACGGGGGGAGGGGGAGGGGAGCGGCGGGGAGAGAGGACCGGCTGATGCACGCTCCGAAATGGAATCCGGAGACAGCCCCTGGACCGGCCCGCGCACGCGCCCTTTTAGGACTACAACTCCCGGAGTGCTCTGCGGCCCACCTCTAGGGGGCGACAGGTGCAGGCGGTTCTATCGCTACAAGGGGTCAGAGATGCCGTTGAATCTGACTCCCACATGGAGCAGACGAGGAAACTGAGGCCCAGAGAGAGGCAGTAACTTGTCCAGGACAAAGCCCGGGCTCCAACGTGGGGCATTGGGTTCCCACCTGAGGATCGTTTAATACCATTTCATATCATTTTTGTAAATTTCAGTCAGGGCCAGAGCCTTTTATGATGATCAGCTAGAAGAGCTGGAGCCAGGCTTCTTTGTTCTCTGGCGTTTGCTCAGAGAATGCCTTGTCCTCTGTCCGCACGGCCAGATCGGGCTGACCTAAGAACTTTCACCTGTTAACCGTTAAAGATGACACCCTTGACCTGAGAAAACTATCTTGCTTAATATTCTACGGGCATATCGCATGTTATGGAATGTTAATGATACATTAAACGCAGAAACGCTGGGTTGTAGCTTCAACCGACCCTTGTCAGCACTCTTATCTTACTGTATTTACAACCTACTCCATTGAGGAAAATCCTTGTCTTGTATCATGGTCAAACATACATGGGGATCGTAAAATTGAGGAACACAAACATGCCGAAGGATGACTCTTAAAAACGCACGTAAGCTTTTTCATTCGTTTGTTGAGCAGTCAGACTTTTGTCTGGCTGCATGCATGCATGTGCGCTGCGCTTTAAAGGCAATAAACAACAAGGATTTTTCTATCACCTAGCTTGTATGCCTCCTTTAACCAAACTTTTCAGGTCAACACACTCCAGCTCATTGCCGCTGCATGGCAAACTAAATGGATACAACCCCGCCCCCCACCAAGGGAAGTCAGCCGGAGCTGCCCCTCCCCCTCTGGTCCCTGCTCTCCTTCCAGGAAGCTTGAGAGGAGCTTGTGGGGGATGTCCCCTCATCTTAAAGCCAAGGACACCAAGGCCTAGAGAGGCCAAGTGACTTTGATTCCATGGACCCATGCCGTTGAAAAGTGGTCAAGACAAGCGGAGAAACTCACTGGCCACAAGCAGCGCCATTTTTATTCTAATTTTTGGAAATTAACAGATATCAAATAAAAGCAACATTTTCAGTCCCTGGAGAACAGGGACTGTCTTTGCTTTTCTTTTTATCTCCAGAGATAGCACAGTACCTGGAAGTAGTACTTAGTAGCCACTTAATAAATTTTTAATGACTTATTGACTATGTAAAGCAGGACATTAAAAGGATCGCATGTACAGAACTGAGAATCTCCATTATGTGAAGGTTTACCTTCTGGTGGTGGCATGTAGGTAACAAAAAGATACGAGACTTATGCAGAACAGATAAAAGGTGACCTGAAAGGGAAAAATCCTTGGGACTGGAAAAGCCTCCAGGAGAAGGTAGCATTTGAGTTGAGCTGAGATTTGAATGAAGGTATTCTAAGAGGTGGAAGTAAAGGGGGACAATATCCCATTGGTAGGGACCATCTAGCTTAAAGGCACAGGCACGGACATGCAAAACAGAATGTGGGAAACCATTATGTACAGCAAGATCCTAGAGTTTATGGAGAGGACTGAGGTATAAGAAAAAAGACGAAAAAGGTGGGGAGCGGTGAAGCTGTGAGGGGCTTTAAATGGCAAACAAGGACTTTATATTTGAGCATGTGGGCAATAGAGAGCAACTGGAGTTTGAGTAGGGTGACATGGGTAGATTCGTGCTTTATTTTTAATTTTCACATATATTTGTAATCTGTTCCTCACACTGACCCCCCAGACGAACTAACAAAAATTGAAAAATGAAACCATCATCATAGATAGTCCAGCAAAACAAATTCGTATATCTGTCATGTCTCAAAATGTTCTCTCTCTTTGTATCTTAAGTTCATCTCCTCTCTGGCTAAAGAGGAGCAGAGTATGTCAACATCAGTCTTCTGGATTGATAGATTATTACTTCAATGATCAGAGAATTCTTTCATCCTTTCAAAGTTGTTTTTGCTTTATAATGTCATTGCATGACTTCTAATTCTGTTTACTTTACTCTGCATCATTTATACATACATATCTTCCCAGTTTCCCCTGAGATTGTCCATTTTGTCATTTCTTATGGCACAATAATATCCCATTGTATTCATGTGCCATTATCTGGTTAGCCATTCCCACAGGCTCAAAAACAGCTGCTATAACAGAATTTTTGAACATACAGATATTTTGCCTCTTCTTATGATCTCTTTTGGGGTATGGGACTAGTGCTGCTTTAACTGGGTCAAAGGGCATGGATGATTTAGTAACTTTAGGGACATAGTTTCAAGTTGCTTTCTAAAATGGCTGGACTAATTCACGGCTCCACCAACAATACACCAGTGTACTTATTTTCCTATAACCCCGCCTACATTTGTCATTTTCCTCTTGTGTCATCTTTGTCTGCCTGAAAGGTGTGAAGTAGAATCTCAAAGTTCTTGTTTGCTGATTTGTGTTTTTTGCTCTGTTTATATAATTTCTGCTTGTAATTTCTGTTTCTGTTTTCTCTGAAGTTCAGGGTGCTGACTTTTTCCCCTGAAGTAAGTGAATGATGATATATCTATGTTTAATTAAAGTGAGATTGTAAATCCCTTAAAGTTGCTTTCCTTAGAAAAGCAGATCAAAGAACCTGTGCTAGCAGCCCTCCTTTATTGCTGGTATTGTTGGTCTTACACCTCCACAGCAGCTGCTGGTAACGTTGGTGTTACAGGGACTTGTCTTGGGTACACCTAGATCATATGGCATAGAGTTACTGTGTCCCCTACCACATAAGTGGACATAACCTCCTTTGATTGGCTGCGAAGCCAGCAAAGGCTGTGTCTTCAACTCGAAGCCCCAGAACCATGAACTGAACTAGGAGGAAGGATACTTTTCCCCTACCAGTCTCTTTTACTCCAGATCCTAGAAACCTGTAATAATAACTACCTTGGCCTCCACTATCAAGGTTATATATTAAATCTCTACCCCTCCCCCAGGGCTCCCCAGTCTTCTTAAGGGGGGAGATTTGGGGGTTTCTAGGTTCTCTGCAAATGGTTCTAGCCCCCACTAATGCTGTTCCTTTAATTGTAGGAGGGATCCACTGCACCCCGGTTCCACTTAGCTGGATTAGTTTTTATGAAGGAATATTTATTTGAAAAAGTATAATTACAAATATACAAACTTACTCCCCAATATATGAGGTTTAATCCTCCTCCCCTCTTGTACAACCTAAGTCTCCAAGGTAGGGAAAGAAATTAGGTTCATAGCTCAGTTCAGTTCCTGTAGAGCACAGTCCCAAGTCCCAAGTCCCAAATCCAAACCCATCTCTGGGCTTAAGTCTCCAGCACTCTGGCTTCTCCAGGCTTCCCTGCTGGTCTCCAGGCTGGCTGGCTGGCTGGCTACATTATCTAACATGGAATCTTGGCTGCAAGGTTGTGATGTACCTGAACTCCAGTGAGGTCCTCCCTGTCTGGCCACCAGCACCTGAAACTTGAGAGCCACAAAGAACATAAACCAAATTATTTCTCAGAGGCAGGGCATACAGGGAACTTTTCTTTTTGTCAGTGACTGCCTTGGGGCATAAACAGAGAAGTGGAATCGCTAGGTCAAAAGTTATGGGCATTTTAGCATCTTTCTTTGCATAAATTTCAGATTTCTTTCCAGAATGGGTACTCTAATTCATAGCTCCATGAACAGAGCATTAGCGTGCCTGTCTTTGCACAATCCCTCCAAAACCGACTATTTCCATCTTTTGTTATCTTTGTCAAATGGCTGGGCAGTCTGGGTAAGAAGCCTAGCTTGACCTTGGAGGCAGGAAGACATGAGTTCAGTTTTTATTTCTGATTTATACTGGCAGTGTGCCCGTAGGCAGTGTGCCCAGAGGCATGGCATTTCCCCTCTGAACCTTCCTTTCCTCACTTGTGAAATGGGGCTGTTGGACCAGATGGTCCTTTCCAGCTCTGGATCTCCACATGGTTTCTCCTCAGTAGTACACAAGTTCCTTGAAGACAGGAATTGCTTCTTTTTTTGTATTGTATTTCCCAGCACCTGCCTCGGTGCTTGGCACATACTGTGGATCAGAAGGTTCCCTTCTGAGTAACACCACCATCTTAACTGGTTTGACTTGGTGGGGGGGGGGGGGACATCACCTCTTTGGAGATGAAGATCCCTCTTGAATGAATGAGCATTTATTAGTTGCCTACTGTGTGCCAGGCACTCTGCTGGGCGCAGGGGATACAAAGCCCCAAATAAAACAGAACCTCCTTAAGGAGCTGAGAGTCTATGGAGGGAGGGAAGAATGCATGTAGGAACATCCAGCATGTCTCTACCAAAAGAACACTAAGCAATTTGGGAAAGAAGGCAACAGAACGCCTGGCTCAGCTAACAGGCTACAATGATTTGCCAAGAGCAGCCCAAGGTACTGACTGGTAAGCTGCTCCTTGGAAAGGAAGCCTGACAAGCCCCCTTTTTGGCTTGTGGTCGGTATCGCATGTGCTTGGGAGCTTCCATTTCCCAGAATGCCCATGAATTAGATGCCTATATGTGTGTCTGGGCGGGGGGTCCTCCCTGTTTCCCAGACACGTCCTGAAATAGTTCGTGGGGATGGGCCCTGAGGGGGAAGCCCTGGTCTGGCAGCTTGAGGTCAGACTTCCAGCTCCGGACTCGTGGTGAGCGCCTCGGCGGTAGAGGGTGCCACTGAGGCAGGGAGCTGGGGCCCAGAGGACTGTGCAGGCACAGACCCAACTTCCTCCCCGACTTGTCCTGGGCCAGGAGAAGGGAGGAGTGCGCATGCTCTGACAGATGGCCTCCACTCCTGTAGAACTGGAGCGTGAGAGCAGGTGGGAGCCCCTCTCCCACAGTATGCTCGCTTCCTGTGTTTCAACTATCCGGCTAGCTGCTGTTGTGGGGGTGAAAGACCAACACAAACCCAACAACAAGAATGCTGCAAAAGCCCAGGTTCTTTGGACCTGCTTCACTAAGGAAAGCAACATTGAGGGGTTGACAAGTTTACTTTAATCCGCCATACAAATATCACTCACTTAGTTCAGGGGAAAAAGCCAGCACCCTGAACTTCAGAGCAAATACAAACAAAGTACAAACATCAACAGACAGACCAAACACAATCCATAGTTACCAACATCTAGGTTCAGCCCAGGAGCTCAGAACAAGGGCTGGCCCAGAGTCATGCGCGCCACAATGGCTCCAAGGAACAGACAGCCAACCTCTGGTTTTATATCTTTTTCAGGGTCAGGGGTGAGTCACTGTAGCCAGAATGGACTTTGTTTTCTTTGAATGACTCAGCTTGCCTCGTTGAGCTTCCCTGGACGCTGGGGCTTGCTCTTCCGGGGCAGGAGGCCCAGCGACCATGCCAGGGATCAGAGAGCTTCCTGTGTGATGAGTCATGGGGCTGGCTGAGGGAGGTGTGTTAACGTGGTCTACGCTAGGGGGAGGGGCCAAGTCAAGAACCAATCGACCCTGGTCGTTCAGGCGGCGCTTGATGATGTCAAAAACTCTATAAGAGGGGAGAGGACAGCTTGAAGATCCTCCTTTCCTTTTCCGGTTGGAGCCAGAGATGCCTACAGCTGAAGCTGAGCTGCCGGTAGCAGAGCTGACTAGAGGCTAGTGGGTAATCTTCTTACCGTAGAGGGGAAGCATGTATACGATTTTGCCTTATACCATCTCGCTTCTCTGTGGCCTCCTGTTTACCCTTGTGAGGCGGACTTATTGGGCCTGGAAGCTTTTGATGAAAATATCAAAATGGGGACGCTGGTTTGTGGGATTGTTACTATGGAGTGTAAATACATGCTTTAGTTCTCCTGCCTTCTGCCTAGAGAATTCCTTATATCCTGCGGTTCCGGACCTTTTAGGCACATATGAGATTCTCTTTGAAATCATAAATTCTGCCTTCCTAATATAGTCACACATGCGGCTCACCCACGTGACCTGAAATCGTCACAAAGAGGCAACTTAAGCCCACACGGTCTAAAAGCCTCTGATGTCCCAAACATGCCACTCGAGCCCATGGAAACTAGGCCCTCCCCTGAGGCAAGGAGGTGAGCAAGGACTCCCAGTCCAATCAAGGACACAAAGGCCAGACTCTTCAAGGGTACTTGGTTGAGCTGAGTGCTAAGAGGCCACTTTGTTGGCCAACACATCGCGTGTCTGACGGGCTCATCCAGCGTGGCTCTGGGGGTACAAGCCTCGTTGTGATCGTGCGTGGGTCTGTGGGAGGTCTCCCCTTCCCTCCCCGCCCCACGTGTTCGTGGTGACTTGCCGCGGCCCCAAGAATTCAGTGCCTGGTGGCCGGCTCTGTCCGCTGGGAGGTGGGGGAGAAGCCCCCTGCCCTGGAGCTGGCCCTGCTGCCCGGCTCCGATGCTCGGACCTCGCGTGGCCGTAACTGGGCCCTGGGCGGACAAGTGACCGGCAATTAGGGTTCTGGTGCTGTGACCTCGGTCAGAGCCGGCCTAGGGCCCTCCCACTAAGAGGTTGAAAGCAGGGGAGTTTCGCTTGAGGGACACAGCGGACCCCAGGAAGTCTCCCCAAGGATGGAGCTTCCCAGCCAAGGGGTGCACGTGGAGAAAGGGTACGATGATGAGCTTCCTCAGCCCAGAAAGTATCCAAGGAGAATCCTTTTCAGGCCTTTCCCCTCCTCTGGACCTCGGGTGCCGGCCGCCTCCACAGGCTGTCTCTCCCACCTCCCTCCCGATGCACAGTCCCTCCTTGGGACGAATGGAGAACCCCGCCCCGCGCCAAGGGTTTGCTCAGAGAGGAGCCGGCCCCTTCCCAATGCGCAGGCTCAGAGGCTCTTTTGGGAGAGGAAAACCTGGGACCTCTGGTGTGCCTGGCAACTAAAGCGGTGCAGGCGCAATGAGGACCAGGAGGCGCCGTCCCGCTTCCGAACTCCATTTCCCAGAATGCACCGGAAGGCCCTTCAAGTTCGGAAGGATGTAGACTTCCCATTGTGGGGACCGTTTTTCCGGGTGTCAGGAGGCTGAAGCCGGGTCCCTTCCAGGAGACCAGACTCGCAGCCCGGGGCTCCCGGGGCGGCTCGAGGGGCTGAGCCAGCGCGTGAGTGAAGAAGGGAGGGGCGGAGGGAGGGAGGGCAGCGTCCCCCGCCCACGCCTCCTTCCGTGCGGTGCACGGCCCCTGGCCTCTTCCGGGCGCCTCCTGCTGCGCATCAGTGCGCAGGCGCAACAGCTCCACCCCCCCCCCCCCCCCCCCCGCCCTCTCCGCCCAGCTCTCGGCCGCGTGGCTGGAGGCGGGGATTAGCGTAGTCAGGTGCAGCCCGGGGCGGAGCGCGGGGCCTCCAGCGACGCAGGCGTGTGTGTAGTGGCACGAGGGAGTGAGGCTGCCCGGCGTGGGCTTTGTGTCCGTGTGCCCAGCCAGCCCGTTCTGGAGAGTCTTGGCAGCGGGTTCTCTAGGTGGGCCCCACGTCTCCCTCTCCCCTCCCCCCATGCCTTGCCCCGCCCCCCCCACCTCATCAGCGGTCTCCTGCCCTTTTTCCTGTCTCGGACCCCCAAGCCCACGCAGCCCCCACCCTGGAAAAACTCAATACACCCTGCCCCTCCCCCACCGTTACCCTCTGCACCTCCCTCCCTTTTAGCGAGATCTGGGGCCTCCCATAGGTTTCGTTCCCTTCTCCCTTGGTGGAAGGACCCAGTCCCTGTAGGTGACCCGTGCCTTCTCCTGTCCGCTCAGCTCTTCAGTCCACCCAGTGCTGATGAAGAGCCTACTGTGTGCTGGGCGCGGGGCATCCAGAAAGGCACAAGACCCCTCACGGAGCTTACAATCAGTCTAACGGGGGACCGTGAGCCTGTGCACAGCGAGGCGGGTTTGGGGTGAAGAGGAGATGGGGGATCCCCCTGGGATCGTGGGTCCCTCCAGGATGGGGCACCTTCCACAGCCTGCTCAGATTAAACTGTAATTAGGCAGGATGGAGCCCAGCAGAGACCCGGGAGGCCCCCCAGTCATGCCCCCTGTGCGCCCCCCACGGGATCCCTCTGAGCTTGACAGAAAAGGAGATTTTAGTTTGGCTCACGGCCAGAAGGGGGGCAGAGGGGGGGGGCAGCCCCAGCCTAGGAGCCGGAGGAGGGCGGGAGGAAGGTGCTAGAAAGAGGCAGGTGAGAAAGTGCTTGGAAGGTTTGCTGGGGAGCGGCGGAGGGGGCGGGGGTCGGTGAGGAGAGCCAGAAGCCACTGCTGTTTGACTGGGGGGTTGGCCCGACCTGACCCGTGCCCAGGGAATAGCCCTTTACTGGCTGCACAAAGAGATGAAGTGGAGCCAGGAGACTTGAGGCAGGTGGACTCAGCGGGGGGCCAATCCAGGGAGGAGGTGATGATGGGCAGAGAAGGGGGCATGGCTATCTTGGTGGCTGAGGTGGGAGTGGGGATGGAGCTCCTGGGAGGAGAGTGGTTAGGATGCTGGGGGAAAGTCAATGTGTGTGTTGAAGTTCCATAGGATGAAGGCAGAGGTTGGAGAGGAGAGAAAAATGAGCTGTGCACCAAGCTCGTTGAGGAAGGAAGCAGTGACCCAGGAGTCTGTAAGCAACAGCTACCAGGATCTTAATGGGTTCATAAGGTGTGAACAGCACGACCCCCAAAGGAGGGAAGGGCACTGAGTGATGGAGGAAGAGGGAGAACCTGGAAGTGGCCATGGGGAGTGAATGTGAATGTGTGAGTGTGCAGCCAGTACTGGGAAGGGTGGCTGGGAGGCTGCGCTATCACGGAAAGCCCGGTTTAGTAAGAGCTGGCAGATGGGAGGAGTGGGAGAGGAAAAGATTTCTGGGGGAAGGGAAGTTTGTTGCCTACGAACAGGCATTCCAGAGAGCACCAAGTTCCCTCTGTGGATAGATTGGAGCTTGGGGCTGGGAGAGTTGAGTAGGATGAGAATATACAATCTGATGGAGTATAGGAATCCTCATCCTTACTTTCCCCTGCCAATAGATCTGGTTTACTCCTTAGCCAGCTTCTCTTTCCTCTCTACATTCACCATTCCTGCTGGCCTTAGCTCACATAACTTTAATTTTTTAATTTTAAAAAATTTATCAGCATTTATTTTATATTTTTCCCAATTGTCCCCCCAGCAATTGAGAAAAAATAAAAACAAAACCTTTTATTTTTACGTATGCTTAGTGACATCAGCCATGTCCTAATGCCTGTGTCTTGAGTCCATCAGATCTTCAGCAGAAGTGGGGCCGGCTGCTTCACCTTCTGTCCTCTGAATTCTTGGCTTATCGGTTTTCCTATTTCCCCTTCCTTTACTGTATCACTTCCTACAAGACCCCCAGGGTTTTCTGAAACTGGCCCTTTTGTTATTTCTTATGGCATGGCAGTATCCTATTACATTCACAGACGTATTTTGTTCATCCATTTCCCAGCTGATGGGAAGCTGATGTTACTGTTCTTTGCCATTATGAGATGAGCTACTCAAATATTTTTGTATATGTGAGTCCTTTCTTCCTCCTTTGTGCTCCTTGGAGTGTGGACCAGGTAGTGGTATCGCTGGGTCCCGGGATTCACATGATGTAGTATCTGCTTGGGCACAGTCCTGGAATTTTAAACTTGTCACCTCCATCCCGATTACTCTCAGTCCTCGTTTTCCTGAGTGCCTGCCCTATATTAGCAAGTATTTAATTGCGTATTACAATCTGACTGTCCCATAGAAATCTCAGACTCCGTGTGACTTTCATCCGAACCCCTATTTCTGCCAAGGTGTAACGGCAGTGAGGCTAGCAGCAGCTGTAGCGGTGTGAGACTCAGCAAGGCCAGTAACAAGAGCTGGTAGCACATGTTCTTTGATTTGCTTTACTAAGGAAAGCAACGTTAAGGGGTTAACAGTCTCACTTTAATCACATATTCTTATATAACTCAGTTTAGGAGGAAAAGCCAGCACCCTGAACTTCAGGCCAAATACAAACAAATTACAAACATACGTTATTAACAGACCAAATACAAACCAGCATCTGGGTTAGCAAAGTCAGGAGGCAGTTACAACAGCTTGCTCAGTCACAAGCCACTGTTCTAGTGAGTGGGAGCCCCCAAATCAAACATCTGGGTTTCTTCAAAGGGGGGGGGGCACGTTCCTTAATGGCTACCCAGAGTCTCTTCACTGACACTCTTCCCGTGAGAGCCCCCAAAAGTCAAAGGCCAACCTTGGCCCTGGGGCACTTGATTACCTCAATGCTGAAAAGCATTCAAACAAAGACCAGTGAAAAATCCCATTTAGGGGGTGGGAAAGTTAAATCCTAAGACCACCACATACAGGTCAATGACTCTTGATTGTCTTAGTGCTGAGAAATGTTACAAGACAAAAAGATCCCATTTTACATGCCAAACAAAGGCCAGAATCATTAAAGCCACTTAAGAGAAGAACAACTAAAAGTCCCACCTTAATTACTGATATACAAGGGCATCCTCCCCATCACCTGGGTTTGCAAATTTGTTGTCATCCTCAGCTCTTCACAGCCCTACCTCAATCATAGCCAGTTCTTGACCTTCCTCCCTTTGAGATAACTCTGTCACCTTCCCTCCCCCAAGCCCTCATGGATCATTGTGTCTTCTTTCTCCACTGTCTTTCACAGACACCTATGTTGGTAAGCAAAATGGGCTCCTTAGCACTTAGTTCAACAAGTGCCCTTGAATAGTTTGGCTTTGTTCCCTTTGAGTAATTCATTGAGCCTTATTAGGTGCTAAGGCCCAGGCCCAAACCCTATTAGGTGTAAAACCTTAGTGGATGTGGATTGGCAACTAAGGTGGGGCTCAAGATGGGGCTAACTCCAGGGAGGGCCTAGTTTACATGTCTGGGACAGCAGAGGCTTTTAGACCATGTGGGTTTAAGTCTGCCTCTTTGTGACGATTCTAGGTTATGTGGGTGAGTCGCATGTGTGACTCACCCCTGATGCTGAAAAAGATATAAAAACCAGGGGTTGGCTGTCTGTTCTTTGGAGCTCTCTTACCCACAGCAGTGGTGGCTTGCGTGACTGGGCCAGCCCTTGTTCTGAGCTCCCGGGCTGAACTTAGATGTTGGTAACTATGAATCTGTATTTGGTCTGTTAATATTTGTAATCTGTTTGTATTTTATTCTGAAGTTCAGGGTGCTGGCTTTTTCCTCTGAACTAAGTGACTGATATCTGTATGCTGAATTAAAGTAAGCTTGCCAACCCCTTTAACCTTGCTTTCCTTAGTTAAGCAGATCAAAAGAACCTGTGCTGTTGGCAGCTTTCTGGGTGCTGGCTGTGGGTGGATCTTATGCCCCCACAGAAGCTGCTAGCCGGATTGTTGAAACAACATCCAAGCTGATTTTCCTCTAGTGGACATCCGACCTTGTCACTCCCCTGTTTGGGAAACTCCAGGGGCTCTCCGTTGCCTCCAGGACAGGGATTCTTAACCTGAGATCTTGGACTTGTCTTTAAAGACAAAAAACAAAACATTTTGATACTGCATTTCAGTATAATTAGTTTCTTTTGGAAGTCCTTTCATTTCAGGCATTGAAAAGTTATTCTGCAAAGGCTTCCATAGGCTTCACTAGACTGCCAAATGGGTTCACAACACAAGAAGGATCAAATAGAACTACCTGTATTTGGTACCAGCTTCAGCCATCCTTTCCTTATCATACATTAGGCCTCTCCCTGCCCACAGTGGTCCAACCACCCTGGCTTCTTCCCCTTCTGCACCTGGGCTTTGGTCCTGGCTCTCTTCATGCCAAGGATATACTTGCTTCAGGGCTCCCCTTCTACTGGGAGCCTTCCCAAAGTCCCCAGTGTTACCTTTTGTATGTTCTTGTATGTAGACGCATGATTTCCCTGGCTAGATTATAAGCTCCTTGAGGGCAGGGACAGTTTTCTACTTTGTGTATAGGTCCCCAACACCTACCTCGGTGCCTAATACATCGTGGACTGTCAATAAATGCTTGTTAACTGATTGGTTAATCTGTGTGCCATATATGGGTACCTGCGTTTAGAGTGTTGTGTGTGTGTCTGTGTCTTTCTGTCTGTCTACTATGGGTGAAGGGTATGAGTGTGCTTGAGTGTGTATAAGTGTTAAAGGCTAATCGTATGTGTACAGGGGTCGGTACGGGGTGCCCAGACACACCTTAGCAAGCCAGCAGCTTGGCTGTGGGGAGCAGGCCTGTTTGCCCAGTCCCTGAGGATACCTCTTCTTTCTGTAGCTGTAGCAGTACTGCTCCTCCATCTGTCTGCTTCCCACTGAATCCCCCACTTTGTGCTTCTGTCAGAAGGCTCTGGCACAGGAGCAAGAAAATGTGCCCAGTGACTGGACCCCCTGTCCACAGGCCAGGAGACCTCTATCACCCTCTTGCTGACTCTCTCCGTGGCATTGTCTCCCTTTCTTTGGAGGTGGTTCTGCTGGAGGAGCCCACATCCTGTGTGGAGGTCAGGCACATTCTCTGCACTTTGCCTTTTTCCTCACCGCTCACCCCCCCACCCCTCCCCCCCCACCATCCACAATCCCCTTCAGCCCAAGGACTCCAATGCACAACCAAGTCAGGGGAAAATCCATTAGATATCTTTTCTCCTTTGGCTCTTCTAATTTGATTTCCGATTTTCCAATATGGCTTGGGTTGGCATAAACCCCATAAGCATTTATGAATTGCCTACTACTAGGTACTTTACTAAGCATTGGGGAGACAAAGAAAATAAAAATCAGACCATCCCAGCTCCCAAGGAGCTCATGGTCTGATGGGGGAGGAACACACCAGCCACTGTGCACAAATGAGATCCAGACAGGAGAGACTGGAGACGGTCTCCAAGAGAATGCAGTGGAACTAAGGGGGCCCAGGGCAGGCTTCTTACAGAAGCTGTGGCTTCAGCTGAGGCTCAAAGGAAGCACAGGATGCCCCACTCAGTGACACGGCAAGGTTTTAGAGGGTGCGTGAGAAGCATCTGGTTGTTGGTCCTGCCATTCCACTGCCTGCTCTCCAAGGTAAAGTGCTGGGGAAGGAGGACAGAGTCTGGTTGGGAAGATGGTCCTTCTGCATTCTGGATGCCTGAGGGTTTAGAGTCTATACTCTCTAAGTGTGGTCTTCATCAGATGGTCACTCCTCTGTCTCTGCCTGCTACAGGCTTATTTTCTTATTCATTCTCATCTTGGCTTCGAAGTCGGTCAAGAAGTATAGTCTGTGGACGTTAATAATTGGAGCTGTAACATCTCCCTCACTAATTATCAAATTAGCTCAGCCCCCTACCCCATTTATCACGTATTGTGAAATGAACTGGGGAAACTTCTTCCTATAAACCTTGGCTCATCTCTACACCCTTCCCCCAATACCTGCATAAGCATCGAAGTCACTAGCTTTGCAATGAACGATTTAATCAACAAGAAAATAAGGAAATAATTATTTACATGTTGCATCAGATGTGAGAAAGCTCATAGCCAGAGAGACCCTTAATCGTCTGACTTCTCAATTCTGGAAATCGAGCCCCATCATTTAGCTCTTGTAACCTCCATCAAAGTCTCTTTAGTGTTTTCTTGCAAGACGGAAGTAAGGCCAGAAGGAAACAGACAAGGAGCACAGCTTTGAAAATCATGTGGAGATTTAAAAAAATTTTTTTAAGAATAATCCAAACTTCCCTTGACTAGGGAGAAAGGTGATAAATGTGGATGTAGCTCTACGTTGCCTGTATTTCCAGTCCCCTTTAGTACCAAACAGGACATATAAAAATTTGGTGTCCTGTTTTGTTTTTTTCACATGTGGTCATCAAGAAAGAATAGAAACAAGGAGTGACCCTTTTCTCTTGCCAAGATCTTTAGAGAATTATCTAGAGCTCAACCTGAAAAGCAGGGTGCAGGGCATTGACATCTCAGGGACCCTGTTTCTGAACTTAATATCCAGTGATTCGTGTCTTTAATTGTCTTTTCTTTGTCTTGGAATTTTACTCTGGATTAAGAAGAGTTCTTACTTCATCAGCAAGATTGCTGCATCAAAGGGCGTTTTTTTCTCACACTGACAGTGTTGTCGTTTTAAGCCAATAAGGAACCCCTCAATGTGCAACCAAAACAGTATGTTGAATTTATCATGGACTTAAAAGAAAAAACAAGCTGCACATCATCGAGATCTTTAGATTCATGTCGAATCCTCTTTCTGTTCCACTTTGTATAGGGAAGTGCTTATTTTATTTGGTGTTTGTTAAGTTCAGAATTTTTAAAGAAATTCTTTCCACGGTCTCCTCAGTGATAAGTTACACTGTCCCAGGATTCGTCAAATCAACCACAGTAATAATGGTAAAAGCTAAGATTTCTGTGGTGCCTATTGCATGCCAAGCACTCTGCAGAATGCTTTGTAATTTTTTAATCTCATTTCATGTTCACAATGACAGGGGCTTTTATTATCCCTGTTTTACAGAGGTTAAGTGACTTGCCCAGAGTCATACAGGTAGTAAGTCTGAGGCTGAATTTGAACTCAGGTCTTCCTGACTGCAGGCCCAGTGCCCTATGTATCCATAGTCTGTGGAAGAAGCGATTAAGGCTAGTGTTACATTTGGTAAGTTTAAGAGTTTGAATAAAAGTGGCTCTTTGGAAAGTTTATGTTTTTAAAATAAAGTCTAATCATTATCATTTTTAAAAAGTGAGTTTAGTTAGATTTTGACCCATTCAAAGTTTCCGTGCCCACACGCTAATGAGATTTGCCACATAGGACCGTGGTGGCGGGTGTGTGTGTGTGTATGTGTGTGTGTGTGTGTGTGTGTGTGTGTGTGTGTGTGTGTGCAGAGGGAAGGTGATCTCAACACCTCTGTGCCCTAGTGGACAGCATGTTGCTGTGGGGAAAAGATGTATGTGATGGAGTAGGCTTTCCTTCAGTCTTTCACAAATGCGGGAAACTCATCACTGGCCCATTTTTACATCCAGGGTCTGCGTCTGTGATTTCTTGGCCCCTCCTGCTGCCTCCAGAGTTTCAGTTCTGAGATGACGGTGGGAATCTGAGCCCCAGAGGGAAGATCCCAGCTAGAGTGATCTTGCTTCTGAGCCCCCATTAGCTGGATTGGGAAGTGAAGGTGTTGGAGCCCTTCCTATACAAAAAGGAATCCCCCCAGGAGACAGTGCCTACCCTGAAATCTGAGTGCAGGCCTGAGACCACTTTGTGAGGAGAAGGCCCTGGCACTTCCTGGGGGCCAGCGAAGGACTCCTGCTCATCCTGCCTGGGCAGGGAGGACTCAGCAAGGACAGGACCATGGACAACTTGGCCCTTGTGCTTGGGGAGAGAGGTGAGCATCTCATCGCCATGGACTCTTCCAGCGTAGCAGACCGGGTTTGTGAGGGAGTGACCCTGGTGGGGAACAGTTACAGCAGATAGTCCAACTCTTCCTGCCCTTTCCTTCCCCTCTTCCCTCTCCCACTTACCACACATGATGACTGGCCCTATTCCTTCAATTATTCCCAGAGGAAAATTTTGTACAGTCAGCCAGCCAGTCATTAAACCTGTATTAAATGCCTATTTGCCACTCCAGAATGAAAAGATGGATAGGGGGTAATGGGGACTGCATTGGGGGTAAGATGGATTTCCAAGGTACTTAGTCCAGAGGTGGCGTCTCTGCCACTAGAGAAGTGAGAGGAAGCCAGACTCCTGGCTCATCCATCCACCACAACTCCTTGACAAAGGTCTAGAAAATGCTCTAAAAGAAAGTCTAAAAGTGACTTTCTGGGGCCCCCATTGGCAGCTCAGGAAGAGGAGAACAGGATATCGTGGGAAGGACAACCTGGAGACAAGAGTGGTGTCAAGCAGGGGCCACTGAACCATCTGTAAGGATCCCTGCAGGTGCATGTTGGCTTAGAAAACCACATATTAACATTTTCTACATTTTATTGTTTTTATTAAATATTTCCCAATTATTTTAGTTTGGTCTGGCCTAGGCTCTGGAACGGCAAGCCATGTTGACCTTTCTGGTCTAGAGCATGCAGTTGGCAGTGTAGAAGGGTTTGGAGGAGGGGGTGAGAGGTAGTAGTGGTGATTCATTTAGGAGCTGCACCCCGAGTTGGGTGACTTCTATCTTCGTATCCAGCTCAGCCTCCCCAAGGTTTTGCTTTTCCCCCAGACAGGAGGACTGAGCATGGAATGTCTTCTCGATTCCTCCCAGCCAGGTTTCAGGTGAGTTCATTTATACTCCCTCAGGGAATCATTTCATACCACTGTCTTTTCTCCAGTATGTAGACAGAGTTCTTTCCCTTGTCAGTCAAGCATTATTTTCCATGGTATAAGTTCACCCAAGTCCCTTCTAAGGACCTTGGCCTGAATTCTTCTTATCAGAAGCCTGAGGTTTTTCTCATCAATATACAAAGTTGATAGCTCATTAGAGCTCAGATATCTCCGGGAGATATAAATGGACAAATTTCAGATAGGCCCTCTATAATCTGATAAGGATACCTGTGATTGTAGTACCTGTGAATGGCAGATGTTAGCATTTGCATGGGGTCAGAGGAGTCAGACTTTGAAGGTTGTTTCCTAGGATTTTTCTGTCAGTTAAAAAATTTAAATCAGCAAACATTTATTAAACTCCCACTGCGTGCAAGGCAGTGATGTAAAGGTAAATATATATATGTAGATAAAAGACTTAAGAAAGTAATACAATGTACCAAGAGGCAGAAGGAGACAGATGGGCTCAGAGCAAACGAGTCCAGGAGACAGAGGGCTCTGCAGGACGACATGGAAAGGCACCCAGGTGCCTCATGGTGGCCCTACACTTTTGGAGGTCAGTGTTCAATTTGTGGTCCCATGTTTGAGGAAGTGAGGGCAGCTAGGTGGTGCAGTGGATAGAGTGCCAGACCTGGAGTCAGGAAAACCTGAGTTCAAATCCAGCCTCAGACACTTTCTAGCTGTATGACTGTGGTTTCATAAGTTAGAACAAGACAGTGAGATAAAAATAACATTATTATCTAAATGAATTTACTTATTCGATGCCATGCCAGTCAGACTACCAAAGGATTATGTTATGCTATTAGAAAAAATAACAATGAAATTCATATGGAAGCAAAATAAGTCAATAATCTCAAAGGAAACAATGCAAAAAGTGGGAGTCAAAGGGCCCTGGCAACATAGATCCCAAACCACATTACAAAGCAATAATTCCCAAAACAATTTGGTGTCGGTTAAAAATGGAGAGATTGCTCAGCGGAGCAATCTCCAGAAGCCGGTGGAGCTCCTGGCCTAGTGTTGGAGCGACACAAAGTCCTCAGCTACTTGGGTTAGGTCTTACTGTTTGGAAAAGGTTGCTAGGAAAATGGGAGAACAGTATGGAAGAAATTAGGTGTAGACCAACATGTCCATTTCTAAGATCTGAATGGATGTGTTACTGAGACATTAAAGACAGACATTAAATCCTTATCATAAACAGATGAAAAAACAATCATGGTAAAGTGTTTAGCATAATCTTGGCACTGTGAGCCCCAAATGAAAAAGTCTGTAAGCCCTCCTCCGAAAAAGAAGAGGAGGGACTTGTCAGGTTGGCAGTTCCTGAAAGCATGGGTGACCACCCCTTAGGCTGTATGTCTGAGGCCCAGAGAAAGGCTTGTTGGTTAGACCCTTGGAGGGGATGAGGAGGGTGTTCTGTAAAGGTAACAGGCTGGTTTACCATCTTTCTTGGAGAGAAAACTGTCAACAAAGACTGCAGATGCTTCCAAGTATTGCAGGCTATATTTCTTTGGAACTTAAGAGTTCTGGGCCTATTGTGGGAAATGTTATAATTTTGCAGGGGTGGGAGTGGAAGGGTGGGGACAGGGCTGAATTTTGTTTCGGGTCTCTAAAGTACAGAGGAATCAATGACCTTTGAGAAGGAGCAGAGCACCATTAGTGGTGGGCAATGGAGAGGCATGATGGGCTACTTGTGGGGTACCATGTCCTCAGTGAATATGCCTCCAGTAAGCTGATCAGTATTGGGACACATGTAGGCAGCTGTAAGTTAATATTTAGAGTGTGCCGATGGTAGTGTAATGTATCTAATTGTAAGGTGTTTGCTGATTTTTCTCATGAGGTTTCAGGCATTAGGAGAAAAGTGCATGATTTTCTTGGGGTTCACATATGGAAAGGGTGAATTTGAATATTTGTGTAAAACTGTACATGCCACTGAGTCAAGTACAGAGAGGCCTAGAGGAAGTTGTTATTCAAGAAATATTTGACATGAAATATTCCACCTCTCAGTGATGGGAGAACCTCAGCCTTGAGAACCTTTGGCTTCATGTGTCTTTGAGAGGAGTGGTCCTTGACAAGCTGGAATGTGTTTGATTCAGGAAACGGTGACTTTCAAGGATGTGGCTGTGGACTTCACCTGGGAGGAGTGGAGATACCTGGAGCCTACCCAGAGGGCGCTGTATAGGGACGTGATGTTGGAGACCTATGAGAACCTCATGTCCCTGGGTAAGCACACTGTTGGTCCCCTGGGACTCAGAGTCTGGCCACAGCGGGTCCTACAGGCCGTGGGGTACATCTGAAAAGTTTTGGCTTGTTATGTAAAAGATTTCAGGATTACCAGTCACATGTGGTAAGTCCCTTGTGGCCCATTGAGAGAATATTTTCTGTTCACCGTTTCCAGGTGAAAGTCTTTACTTGGAGCTGATAGAAAGTCCATGGGCTCTTTGTGTTGGCTGGTTGACATACAGGCTGACATCCCTGGGGAATGGGAAGGCCTCTTTCTCCCAGAAGCCTTCCCTGCTTTGTCGGGATCTCTCTCCTCTCCCAGTGAGGCCAGCAGCAAACACCTCTTGGCTGACCGTTGTGTTCCCCCAGCTCAGTTTGCTCCATATAATAAGGACTTAATGATTAGGTCCCAGGTCTGACCCCTCCCCCTGATGTGGCCTCTCAGGTAAAACATCAGATTCTCTGGTTATCATATCCTGCTCCCAGCCTGCCTTCCTAGCTTAGTGTCTCTTGTTTCAGAGGCCCTTGGTACCAGCTGTGTGCTTCCTTGGTTGTCCTTTTTTCTAGGACTAGCAGTGGAACTTGAGGTAGCTTTCTGGCTTCCACCCTTTACCATTTCTAACCCTATTCCTAGGGCTTCCTGTTTCCAAACTGGATGTGATGTCCCTGTTAGAGAGAAACATACAATGGATGCCAGAGGGAGAAGTTTCCAGAGGCTCTCATACAGGTAGGTGAGCTCAAAACAGGCAGAGAGGAGTCATTGCAAACAGTATATCCTCTAATTCCTGGTTCCCAAATCTATCTCTCTCTCCTTTTCTGTCTCAGTGAATAAGATACGCTCCTTCTTTTGTGTTGTTTAAAAAGAATTTTCAGTTTAGTAACCATCAGCAATAAAGATTCCTTATACACAAGGAAGACTGATAAGTAATACTTCAAAATACAGATTTCTATTACTTTCAGTTACTTTAGAATGTAGATTATCTTTATTTTTGAGAAATAAATTTTACCAATAGTTTCTGTTTTGATGTCATCTACATTTCCTTGCATATCATTCTTCTTCCTTTTCTTTTTAATTTATATTTTATTATTTATTTAATATTTTTAGTTTTCAGCATTGATTTCCACAATATTTTGAATTACAAATTTTCTCCCCATTTCTACCCTCCCCCCCACTCCAAGATAGCATATATTCTGATTGCCCTGTTTCCCAGCCAGCCCTCCTTTCTGTCACCCCACTCCCCCCCATCCCCTTTTCCCTTACTTTCTTGTAGGGCTAGATAGATTTCTATGCCCCATTGCCTGTATATCTTATTTCTCAGTCGCATGCAAAAACATTTTAACATCTGCTTTTAAAACTTTGAGTTCCAAATTCTCTCGCCTCTTCCCTCCCCACCCACCCTCCCTAAGAAGGCAAGCAATTCAACATAGGTCACATGTGTATCATTATGCAAAACCCTTCCACAATACTCAAGTTGTGAAAGACTAACTATATTTTGCTCCCTCCTATCCTGTCCCCATTTTTTCAATTTTCTCCCTTGACCCTGTCCCTTTTCAAAAGTGTTTGCTTTTGATTACCTCCTCCCCCATCTACCCTTCCTTCTGTTGTCCCCCCTTTTTTATCGCCTTCCTTCTTCTTCCTGTGGGGTAAGATACGTAATTGAGTGTGTATGTTATTCCCTCCTTAAGTCAAATCTGATGAGAGCAAGATTCACTCATTCCCCCTCACCTGCCACCTCTTCCCTTCCCACAGAACTGCTTTTTCTTGCCACTTTTATGCAAGATAATTTATTCCATTCTATGTCTCCCTTTCTCCTTCTCTCAATATATTCCTCTCTCATCTCTTAATTTGATTTTTTTTTTTAGATATCATCCCTTCATATTCAACTCACCCTGTGCCCTCTGTCTATATATATATATATGTATATATATATATGTGTATATATATGTATAATCCCTTCAACTACCCTAATACTGAGGTCTCATGAATTATACACATCATCTTTCCATGTAGCAATGTAAAAAAAACAGTTCAACTTCAGTAAGTCCCCTTTGATTTCTCTTTCTTATTTACCTTTTCATGCCTCTCTTGATTCTTGTGTTTGAAAGTCAAATTTTCCACTAAGCTCTGGTCTTTTCACTGAGAAGGCTTGAAAGTCCTCTATTTTATTGAAAGTCTGTATTTTGCCTTGGAGCATTATACTCAGTTTTGCTGGGTAGGTGATTCTTGGTTTTAATCCTAGCTCCAGTGACCTCCAGAATATCATATTCCCAGCCCTTCGATCCCTTAATGTAGAAGCTGCTAGATCTTGTGTTATCCTGATTGTGTTTTCACAATACTCGAATTGTTTCTTTCTGGCTGCTTGCAGTATTTTCTCCTTGATCTGGGAGCTCAGGAATTTGGCAACAATATTCCTAGGAGTTTTCTTTTGGGGATTTTTTTCAGGAGGCGATTGGTGGATTCTTTCAATTTCTATTTTACCCTCTGGCTCTAGAATATCAGAGCAGTTTTCCTTGATAATTTCTTGAAAGATGATATCTAGGCTCTTTTTTTGATCATGGCTTTCAGGTAGTCCAATAATTTTTAAATTATCTCTCCTGGATCTATTTTCCAGGTCAATGGTTTTTCCAATGAGATGTTTCACATTGTCTTCTGTTTTTTCATTCCTTTGGTTCTGTTTTATATTATCTTGATTTCTCATAAAGTCACTAGCTTCTACTTGCTCCAATCTAATTTTTAAGGTAGTATTTTCTTCAGTGGTCTTTTGGACCTCCTTTTCCATTTGGCTAATTCTGCCTTTCAAGGCATTCTTCTCCTCATTGGCTTTTTGGAGCTCTTTTGCCTTTTGTGTTAGTCTATTTTTTAAGGTGTTATTTTCTTCAGTATTTTTTTGGGTCTCCTTTAACAAGTCATTGACTTGTTTTTCATGGTTTTCTTGCATCACTCTCATTTCTCTTCCCAGTTTTTCCTCTACTTCTCTAACTTGCTTTTCCAAATCCTTTTTGAGCTCTTCCATGGCCTGAGACCAGTTCATGTTTTTCTTGAAGGCTTTTGATGTAGGCTCTTTGACTTTGTTGACTTCTTCTGGCTGTATGTTTTGGTCTTCTTTGTCACTAAAAAAAATTCCTGAATCTGAGACCGTTTTCGCTGCCTGTTCATGTTCCCAGCCAACGACTTGACCCTTGAGCTTTTCATCTGGGTATGACTGCTTGTAGAGTAGAGAGTACTTTGTCCCAAGCTTGAGGGGCTGTGCTGCTGTTTTCAGAGCTATTTCTACACAGCAAGTTCTGCCACACCAGCGCTCCTTCTCCCCCATGAACCACCAACCAGGATTGCAGCCCAGATCCAGGCAGGGCAAAGCAGGCTTTGCACTTCTGCTCTAATCTGCAGCCTAATTCTTCCCACCAAGTGGGCCTGGGGCTGGAACCAACTGCAACTGTAGCTCTGTAAGCAGCCTCAGAGCTGAACCACCTCCACTGTCCCCAGGGCAGTGGCCAACAGCAAACTCCTTTCACTCTGTCCTAGTAGCTTTTCCCACTAATCTTCTCTGTTGTCTTTGGTGTTTGTGGGTTGAGAAGTCTGGTAAGTGCCACAGCTCAATGATTCAGGGCCCTATGGCCTGTTCTGCCCAGCTCCTGGTCTGGTTGGTCCTGCCGCGGGCCATGCTGGGCTCTGCTCCCAGCTCCATGTGATAGACCCTTCCCAGTGACCATCCAGGCTGTCCTGGGCTAGAGCCCTACTTCCCTCTGCTATTTTGTGGGTTCTCCAGCTCCAGAATTTGTTCAGAGCCATTTTTATAGGTGTTTGGAGGGACCTGGGGGAGAGCTTAAGCAAGTCCCTGCTTTCCAGCTGCCATCTTCTGTTTTTGATTTTTGATAGCACAGTGGCAACTCCTGCTTTTTCGGACTCACTTGATGTATAGTGATTTTTTTTCATTCCCTCAGTTTTATCTTGTGTATGTCTTTGTTTTTTAAATGTGTTTCTTATAAGCAACAGATTGTAGAGTGTTGTTTTCTTAACCAATCTGTCTTTTTCTCTTTATTGGGTTAATTAATTCATTTGCATCTAAAGTTATGAGAGTTAGATATTTTCTTCAGTCTTTAAAATTGTGGGGTTTTTTAGTTATGAGTTTTCTTCTGCTGTAAACACAGTATCATGTTCCTTCAGTTACTTTTACATATTTTTAAGGTGGCCCTGTTTCCCATTGGCTCTCTTCCCTTCACCTCTGATCCCCTCTTCTCCTTTGTTATTCCTTTCCTTTTATAGTATAAGGAAGCAATTACTTACTAAGAACAGCATCCTCCATGTTAGTTCCTTTTTCTGTCCTGCTTATGTCTAGTTATAGAATTCTTCCCTCTTTTTTCCCTCTCAGTCAAGTAGATTCCCCCATCCTTTCCTCCACTTCAGCTAGTCCTGTTCATTAGTTTTTAAAATTTCATTTTTTTTGTGCCCCTTTCTTCCTTCATCCCTGTCTCCCTGTATACATTTAGAAAGAGTTCTCTTAATGGTCTTTCTGTTGTTGTTCTATTGCTGTTTGCATTTATTCACTCCTCCTGGGTTTCTGTTGTTTGGCATGTAGAAGGAGCAAATAATCTCTTCAGTTTTGGTTTTCTTCCTAAAAATGTTTCACACTCTTCTGTATTATTGAATGCTCATCTTTTGTGTTAGACGGTTAGGTTCAGATTTACCGGATAGGTCACGCTGGGCTGTGCCTGAGCTCCATTTCTCTTCACAACACACGAATCCATTTCCTGCTACTTTTTCTAGTAGGAATGTTTGCATTGTTCTAATGTCCTTTCCTGTGTATTTGCAAGTCATCTTCTGAAGGCTTGCAGAGCATGTTTCCACAATGAACTGTTAAATTTATGTCCTATGTGTCTTTCAGTTTTCAGGCTTGGGTTTTTTCCTAGAGGCAATCTGAATTCTTTCTATAATTTCACTTTTTATGTTCAGAAGTTCTGGGTAGCTCTTTTCTATTATTTTCTTCATTATGGTGTCAATGTTTTTTGTTCCTGCAAGTTCTTCTGGGAGATCTGTGATCCTTAGGTTGTCACTACACATCCGTCCTTCAGCTAGCTAATGATTAAGTAAATACACTACTTGGGCTTGGTGAACTGTAGTTGCTGGCAGATGTTGACACAGTTGTCCGCAGGGATTCTACACTTTTTTTTTTTTTTTTTACAAAAAGTGTTGTGTATGTCAACTTGATATTATATGTTATACTTTTCTTCTATTAGCAGGAAAAAGAGGATCCATAAAAGGATAAGAACTTTGCCTGCAAAGGACAGATGGCTGATAATTGATAATGGAGAAAATAGAGCTGTTCTGTTATTATGATTTATTTTTTTGACAAGGGAGAATGATCTTTCCACTGAAAATTAAAGCACAAAAATTACTAACAGGGAGATAATACTGAAGATAAGCAAGGAGAAAGTAAGAGAGCACTTAGCTGCCCATGATAAATTCAGGTCTCTTGTCCCAAATACATTACATCCTTAGGTCTTGAATGAGAAGGCAGATGTGGTTGCTGTGCCACTCTTAGTGGTATTTGAAAGATTGTGGGAAATAGGAGAGGATAGTATAAGATTGGAGAAGGACAAATGTCTCAGTTTTTGAAAAAAGAGAAAAGTCTCCAAACCACAGGCCAATGAACTTGACTTTAATTCTGAGGAAAATTTCTAGAATTGGATCACTAAAGAGATTATTGGTGAATGTCTAATTGGGGAAGGAGTAATTGAAAAAAAGCCAGTGTATCATGGCTTAATCAAAAATATGTCATGTCAGACTAATCCTATTCCCTTTTCTATAGGATTACTAAATTTTCTTACTTAAGGGGGATGCTGTGAATAGAGTATACCTAGATTTTAGCAAAGCTTTTGATGAAGGATTTTATATTATTCTTGTGGAGAAGATATAGAGATATGGATTAGATAATGAACTGGTCAGATGATTCAAAGAGTAGTTGTTAATGGTTCAGTGTCATATGGTAGGAGTTTTCTATTGAAGTATGTTAGGGATCTGTGCTGTTTAATGTTTTTATCAAAGACTTGGATTTGGGCATATATTGTATGCTCATTAAACTGAAGATGACACAGAGTGCAGAGAGATAGCTAATACAGGGGGTGTTAGTCAGGTTCCAAAGGGCACAAGCATGAGGCTGAAACTGATAAAAAGTAATAGCAATAACGTAAAGTCTTGCACATGCATACACAGTTCCTCTTTCCCCTTTACTGTGTGGTTTTCCATGATTCTGTCCTATAACAGATAATTCTGTTTTTCACTGAGTGTTGTTTTTAATGACTCCTAGAAATGTTTTCACTTTCAGGGAATGTAATTCATCACATCCAGGGCAGCTAAGATGCTCTGTTATCACTTCTTTTGTCTTGGTCTTCAATTCCCCTAAACGATATTGGTTCTGCCTGACCCAAATGATGCCTCATTCTCCTTGATGGAATAGTTAGAAACTAGAACTTGCACTAACGATTCCTTTCTCTCATCACAGATAATAATTGCTAGTAACTTTTAAAAATTGTCTCTCAGACTCTTAGTCAGGATACCAGGTTTGAAACCAAAGACCCAAGTCTGATGCAGGACATTTGCACAAAAGCATCAGCCAAGACAAGACTAACAAAGTCTAGTTATTGGCAGTCTATGGAGACAGAAGCTGTGGAATATACCTTAATTAATTAAATTTTTTTTGGTTTGCTTTTTTGGAGGGGGAAGGCATGGCAATTGGGGTTAAGTGACTTGCCCAAGGTCACATAAGCTAGTAAGTGTGTCAAGTGTCTGAGGCCAGATTTGAACTCAGGTTCTCCTGACTCCAGGCCTGGTGCTGTACACACTGTGCCACCTACCTGCCCCCAAATATACCTTAATTTAGAAAACGAGAGGGTTGACCAGGAGAGGCTAGCTAAACAAGTAACAGTATCTCAGAGAACTATTTTTAATGAAGTAAATGTACCTCGATGTCCTACCTTGGGGAGAAGTTTACTCCTCAAGTCAGTCTTTGTTCTGTTATGGAGAGGGACTATGGAGCAAAGTCTCCAAAAATATAAGATACTTGGAAAGAGTTTCAGGGATTTTTCAGACCTACTTAACATGTAATACCTTCTCCTTAGGTAAGAACCTTTCTAAGTACAAGCTGAAGAAGCACTTCAGTTACCATTCAGATCTAATTAAATTTTATAGAATACATGCTGGAGAAAAGTTACATGAACACAATGAATGTGGAAAACTGTTTGGGAGAAGATCAAATGTTATTGAACATCAAAAAATCCATATTGGAGAGAAACTCAAGTGTAATAACTATGGGAAAACCTTTAGCAGCAGGGGGAGCTTGATTAAAGAGAAGAAAATTGAGACTAGAAAAAAATCCTTTGAATGTGATGAATGTGGGATACGCTTCAGCTGGAGGTCAAACCTAATTAGACATCAGAGAACTCATACTAGAGTGAAACCCTTTGAATGTAATGAATGTGGAAAAACTTTCAGTGAGAGGGCATCTGTTACTAGACATCAAAGAACTCATACTGGAGAGAAACCCTTTGAATGTATTGAATGTGGGAAATTTTTCAGCAGGAGGGAACAACTCATTACTCATGAGAGAACTCATACTGGAGTGAAACCCTTTCTCTGTAATATATGTGGGAAAGCCTTCAGAGAGAGCCAAGTACTCAAAGGCCATCAGAGAACTCATACTGGGGAGAAACCATTTGAATGTAATCAATGTGGGAAGGCTTTCAGTTGGAAAGGGCATCTTACTATGCATAAGAGGACTCATACTGGAGAGAAACCCTTTCAGTGTAATGAATGTGGGAGATCCTTCTGTCAGAGGGGGTCCTTTAATAGACATCAGAGAACTCATACTGGAGAGAAGCCCTTTGAATGTAATGAATGTGGAAAAGCCTTCAGTTTGAAAAGTGTGCTCAAAATCCATCAGAAAACTCACACAGCAGTTAAACCCTTTGAATGTAATGTATGTGGGAATGCCTTCAGTGACAGAAGTGTTCTCAAAAGCCATCAGAAAACACATTCTAGAGTGAAACCTTTTGAATGTAATGCCTGCGGGATAGGCTTCCGGTGGAGATCAAGCCTTGTTATACATCAGCGAACTCATACTGGAGAGAAACCTTTTGTATGTCATGAATGTGGGAAATGCTTTAGTCGGAAGGAAAACTTTATTAGACATCAGAAAATACATACTGGAGTGAAACCTTTTGAATGTAACGAATGTCAAAAAAGTTTCAGTGAGAGCATAAACATCACACATCATAGAACTCATACTGGAGAAAGACCCCTTGAATGTAATGAATGTGGGAAAGGCTTTAGCCGGAAGGGAAACCTCATTAGACATCAGAAAATTCATACTGGAGTGAAGCCCTTTGAATGTAATGAATGTGGGAAAACCTTCAGTGACAGTGCATCCATTAATAGACATCAAAGAACTCATACTGGAGAAAAACCTTTTGTATGTAATAAATGTGGGAAATGCTTTAGTCGGAAGGAATACCTTATTAGGCATCAGAGAATACATACTGGAGTGAAACCTTTTGAATGTAATGAATATGGGAAAAATTTCAGTGAGAACATACCCATCACATATCGTAAAACTCATGCTGGAGAAAGTCCTTTTGAATGTAATGAATGTGGGAAAGGCTTTAGCCGGAAGGGAAACCTTATTAGACATCAGAGAATACATACTGGAGTGAAACCTTTTGAATGTAATGAATGTGGGAAAAGTTTCAGTGAGAGCATACCCATCACACATCATAGAACTCATACTGGAGAAAAACCCTTTATATGTAATGAATGTGGGAAAGGCTTTAGCCAGAAAGGAAACCTTATTAGACATCAGAAAATTCATACTGGAGAGAAACCCTTTGAATGTAATGAATGTGAGAAAGTCTTCAGCCGGAGGGAACAACTTATCGCCCATGAGAGAATTCATACTGGACTGAAACCCTTTCTGTGTAATGTATGTGGGAAAGCCTTCAGTGAGAGCCAAGGGCTCAAAAGGCATCAGAGAGCTCATGCTGGAGAGAAACAATTTGACTGTAATCAATGTGGGAAAGCCATCAGTTCAAGCAGTGTTCTCAAAAGCCACCAGAGAATTCATACTGGTGAGAAACCTTTTGAATGCAGTGAATGTGGAAAGGTGTAATGCCGATGCAATTGGCACAGCCACAGCAGCTGCTATGAATATGCAGACGTATTTCCAGGTAGATTGGCAAAATATAATAAACTCTTTTCCTCCAAGACAAAACCAAAATATTCAGATACCAGAAAGCAAAATCGACCATGGTAACAAAAAAGTTTGTACATGTCACCAATCCAGGGAGTACTGACATCTCTTTAAGTTAAGCCTCCCCACAAACAAGTTCTCCCAGGAAAATTCCTCCCTCTCTCACACTAACTTCTATCCCTCAGCTCTACCTCACTCTCACTTCCTGCTTCTTCCTGTTGAGCAAGCTCCTCCCACAATGGGCTCCACGTGACTTAGGCTCCATGTGACACAGGATGTAACGCAGCTGTCAGCTGGGCCAGAGCTCAAAGCAGGTCATAAAGGCTGCTTAATGGATGGGAAAGATCTTTCTATTCCATTAACATTACAGAGGGCCTTCAGTTCAAGTAATGGACTCAAAAACCATCAGAGAACTCATACAGGAGAGAAACCTTTTGAATGCAATGAATGTGGGGGAGCCTTCAGTTCAACTAATATTCTCAAAAACTGTCAGAGAAGTTATTCATACAAGAGTGAAACATTTGAATGTAGTCAAAAGTGAAGGCCTTTACTGATGATATTCTTAAAGCTCACCAGAGAACTCAGCACTGGAAAGAAACCCATTGAATTTAATGAACATAGCAAAGGATTCAAGTGGAGGACAAACCTAATTAGGAATCAGTGAACGCATATGGAAAGGAACCTTTTGTAATAAATGTGGGAAACACTTCATTGAGAGCAGACACACTATATCAGAATTCATTGTTGAAAGATTAATATGGGAAAGGCTTCAGCTGAAGTGAAAATCTTATTAGATAAACATCAAAGGACATGCTATAAAGAGAAATCCTTTGAATGCAGGGAATACTTTAGTACCAGGAGAACAATTTATATAACAGCTATTAAACTGTGAAAGAAAATTACCTCTAACAATTTCAGAAATCAATGTGGTGATCATTCATCACTATAGAAGCAAAATGTTGAAGCATTCTGCCCACCCCTTGGTACAAAAATGATGGACCTACTGCAGGGGTTTGGGCACAGCAGGGTTTGTTGCCTATTTTGTTGTGGCCTAAAACCTGAGAATAGTTTTTACATTATAAAATAAAATTTCATTGTATTTTAAAATATATAAACTATCCTTAACTAGATCTGTACAAAAGCAGCTGGTGGGCCTTTCAAGGGCCAAAATTTGCTGACCCCCTGGACTAAAAGTTCAGAAGTTTTCAGATATGAGTGATGTTAATTTATTTTACTTAATTATATTTGTTAAAAGAGACCCCTTACCTTGCATGAGAAATGTTGTGGAGGAGGGTATAGGTGGATACTGTTACAAAAAAAGGAAAGAAAAGTGTCTAAAACAATTAAAAGTACACAGAATTAAGCATAATGTATTCTGACAAGGATAGATTTGTTACTGTTCTGTTAAATTTAATATTCACTTAAAGTGTACATAATAGTTTACATACTCATGTAAATTCTTTTTCCTTTGTATATTTTTCTTCTATTTTTGATGTTTGAGTTCATAATTAAAAGAAACCTAAATGGAAACTAAGAAATCCTTCAGCCAGAGAGTATTATTGGGAAATAAATTTCTACTAAGAGAAACCCTTGGAATATAATAAATGTGCAGAAAAGTTTCAGCAGAAGGTAAACTTTATTTTCTAAAGAAAACTCATATGCAAGAGAAAGCTTGTTGCCCTGTTTGGCATGTCAAAATGGATAGGGTGAGTGGCTGAATAAGATGTTAAGCATATTGTGGTCATGGGCCAACTAGATATAGAGGGCTACTGGAGTTTGTACTCACTTACCAATTAGGATGGCTCACTACAGGGTAAGTGTTCCAAGGCTAATTGCAGTATAGTTTCTTGAAATCTTGCCCAAATGATACTGTATCCAGGGGGAAGAGCTGGTTTAGCCAGAGAGTACACGGCAGTGACTCAGTGAGACATCAAGAACCAACATATTTTGAGCACTTTTGTACAAAAAGGCACCATCATCCTTACTGCTATTGGACCCCAAAGATTGGGCAGGTATGAATGCTGTGGATGTGGAATGGAATGTTTCCTAGTTTGTAGACATTTGGGTTCTTATTTTTGGAAAAGGTCCTAACCCTAGTCTGCTACACCAAAGGTCACTGCAGAGCTAGTCTCTTCTATCTTGTATTTGACTTTACTGCTTACCTTCCCCTGACCCGCTCCCCCAGGTGAGGGTTTCATTTGACAATCCTTTCTGTTGGGAGTGTACTTCTTAGTATTATGTCTGTTGTTTATTCCATTATTTATGTCTATCACTCTTGCTTTAAAGAGC
The DNA here is from genome assembly GCF_011100635.1 of Trichosurus vulpecula. Lineage (NCBI taxonomy): Eukaryota > Metazoa > Chordata > Mammalia > Diprotodontia > Phalangeridae > Trichosurus > Trichosurus vulpecula. The sequence goes on from NC_050579.1 coordinate 1,286,503, forward strand.
TCTCTTCCTTTTTTTCTGTTCTTTTGTTTTTTTGGCATTGCTTTCTAGTGGGGCTCACGCATCTAGTAAAGACTAGACTCTCAGATGCATCTTATTCCAAATGTCTCTTCAAGAATTTTACCAACTTCATTAATTTTTTCATTGATATCTTTTGTTTGTACATCACCTGCATTTCCTATTGTATTCCTCTTCCTCCCAGGGAGTTACTCTGTGTAATAAAGAGGGAAAAAGTTCAACAAAACTAAGTAACATAATGAAAAACATTAGATGCAGTATTCCACACCCAGTCCCCTCACATGTGTCAGAGGTATCTATACCTCAAAGGTACACATACTTTTTTGGGCTAAACTTGCTCATTATAATTTCATAGCATTCACAATAAAAATTTTAAATAAAAACTTGCACTTCCCCATTATTAGCTTGGATTTAGTTGGGTTAATACCAGGGATTCAAGGGTGGTTTAACAGTATGAAAACAATTAGAACAATTATATTAAAAACAAAAACCATTTAAAACCTCATGATTAACTCAATAGATAGGGAAGAGACTTTTGCCAAAGGACAACACTCATGCTAAAAATCCTACAAAGCAAAGGCATAGAAGGAGCTTTAATATGGAGAAAAGCACTGGTAGAAAAGCTAGCATTATTTGTAGTGAGAGAACGGTATATGTTTCCCCAAGAAATAAAGAAGGAAGGCTGCCTGTTTCCTTCCTTGCTATTTTATGACATGCTTCTAGAATTGCTAACAATAGCAAGAAGAGGGGGCAAAATGAAGGCTTTATAAAGATAGACAAAGAGGAAACAAAGCTGTACTGAATTTGCTAATGACACCATGGTTTATGTAGAAAATCCTAGAGAATCTGCAAAGAAACTAATTAGAAAGTTTAAGGCTTTGTATTGATCAAAACGCCTACCTCCATTGTAGTCAGACCATTCAGTTCCCACATACCTACTCTGTCAAAGCCCTGGAGGCCACAGCACACTGAATAATCAATAAATCCAATGAGAAACTATGACAAGTGATTTCAGAATGCATAAGAGGCTAACAGGAAACCTGAGGACAGTAAAAAAAGAGGTCACTGGAAGTCTGGTTCCAGCACAGGATTGCCTCTTAGCACAACCAGATCTGGGCCAGGGTCATGTTAAGTCTACAAGTCTCTATGTCTGAAGGTAGCTAGAGCAGAGAGCTCTTCCAAGAAGATGCCAGGATGGGGACATTAGCATCCCCAAGAGTGGGAACAAACAGGAAACACTAGTGCAGCAGTTCTCAGAACAGGATAGTACTAATCCAGGGACTCTGAGGACCTCAGAAAATCTGGGGAGAGGGACCTAACCCTGTGAGGTGAAAATCAGTTTAGAAGTCCATGACCCATGTGAGATCAAAGCAGAGCCAACCACTGGACCCAAAACCTAGCCAGGAGCTGAACCTGGCCATGGTACAAAGGCCTAGTTTAGGAAATAAAGATAGAGAAATGGGTAAATATAAGACAATATTGACCTGTATCAGACATTTTTGTAGATATGTTCTCCAAATGAGCTAACTCCATAAGAACTGGTAGCAGAGACTCAAAGAATGTTCTACAAGTACTCCACAAATACCTAGAAGAAATGAAATTAAGTAGCTTTGGAGGAAAGAATTAAGAATGGAATAGTTTAAAACTTCCTTAAGCATTCAAGAAAGTCTCTAGAAATCAATTACCTTTGTTAGAAACATACGTACATTGTCTAGGAATAAATAACACTCATTGGGAAGCCAGGAACATTTTGATTATATTTTACATTTATTCAGTCTGAATAAATGGGTTCATCCCCTAAACAGAGTACAGGAGAGTACAAAGACTCAGATGGATGCCAGTACTTTCATTGAGCCCCCACTTTGAATCCCCACCAGGCTCTTCATTGGCCAGATGCAACCCCCTGACTGCCTTCATCATGCCCTCAAATGGCTCATTTAAGCATGCATACAAGCCTTTAACCTTTCACCCTACCAGAGGCCTGGTCTCTTCTAGATCAGAGCTCTGATTAGAGTTCTAATCAGTCACCTGACTTACATTCTGCTAAAGCTGGGGGAGGGGGTGCGGGGGGGGGGGGGGAGGGATACTTTCAACTCTGTCGAAACAAAACTGCTCCCCCGTTTCTTACAATTTCCCCCTCTCCTTTTATTCAAATTTTTGCCTCCATATCTTTAATACTTCCTTACTCTCTCATCTGAATTTTTCCCCTTAACCATCACCCCTTTAAGTAAATATGGGAAGGGGTAAAGGTTGATTGACGCATTGACAAATCAAAGGGGGCAGTCCCCTTTATAAATACAGATACAGAGACCCAAAAGAAAACAATAATGCAGTTGTCCCTTTAAGATTCAAAAGTCTCTCCCCATACAGCTGTCTGGCAGGGAACAATGTCAGTGAAGTCCTCTGGTCCTTGGTATTTGTTCCAGCCATCTTCAGCACAGCATCTCAGCATCTTCTTCTTCTTGTAGGAACCAGCTTTCTTTCCATTCTCCTACAAAAGTGACCATAGCACAATTTTAAGTTACCATTTCTAATCATTTTTACAGATTCAAAATTGGAACCTTGACCAATTGTCATGTTTAAGAAATTCATATCAGAACCCAGTTTCTTATACTTTACATTAACCCATTATTAATTTCCTCACCAGGAGGATGAGATTTCACTAAGGAATTAACAACAGGATCCAGTACATACATAAATACATCAAATAATCCATTTTTAACACAGTACATATAAAATCATAAACATGTTTCTTTTAAGGCATTTACAAAATAAACCACAAGCCATTCTTCTTTTAACATTGCTAATTGTAACAAAACTTTAGACAAGCATGATATTAACCAAATAACAAAATAATATTCTCACAAGCCCTTGACCTAATTGTCTCTATACTATTGCCAAGAATTAAAGTATGCTCATTTATACATGACCCTGTACAAGGCCCTAATAAAGGATCCTAACTTATACAGGAACACTAGTCCCAGTCCTATGGTAACCTGAGATGTTCCACAATCAATTATTTTAATAGATTTGTTACTGTACTTACAAAATCTTCTGATTATAGAAATTTACCACTAAGAGATTAGGAACTTATGGTAAGGGGACAATATTTCCCCAACTTCCTGTCAACTTCAGGCAGAAGTTATGTCAAACTACAAGTTGTGTTGAACCAGGCTTATAGTCTGCCAGGTTTCAGTTACAGAATCAAGTCAAGAGTCCCACCTCAGCACATGCAGAACAGTTGCTCTCTCAACCTTCCCATAAATCATAGCTGAAGTTCATATTTGCCCCTCATAGGGCTACTGGCATCATGGATCAGTGGCTCAGACAGCCTTCCTTGATATTCACATCTGGAGTTAGACTCAGAAACAGTTAACAGTCCCATTAAGTCTTTGAATAGCACGTTCCAATAATCAGTTTAAGATATGACTATGGGGGGGCGGAGCCAAGATGGTGGCTGGAAAGCAGGGAGTAGCGTGAGCTCCCCGCCGAGTCCTCCAAAAACCTATAAAAAATGGCTCTGAACCAATTCTAGAACTGCAGAACCCACAAAGGCTCCAGAGGGAAGCAGAGCTCCAGCCCAGGACAGCCTGGATGGTCTCTGGGTGAGGTCTATCCCGCACGGAGCTGGAAGTATGGAGCAGAGCAGAGCAGAGCCCAGAGTGGGTGGTGTGGACCAACCAGACCAGGAGCCGGGTGGGGTGTGCCCTAACGCCCTGAATCAGTGAGCTGCAGCAGTTACCAGACTTCTCAACCCACAAACACCAAAGACAACAGAGAAGGTTAGTGGGAAAAGCTGTGGGAGTGGAAAGAGTTCGCAGTTCAGCTACCACCCGGGGGGCAGCGGAGGTGGGGCAGCTACAGAACTACACTTGCAGTTGCTTCTGCCCCAGGCCCACCTGGTGGGAGGAATTAAGTGGCAGATCAGAGCAGGAGTGAAGAGCCTGCTGAAGATCTAAGTCCAGTCCAGGTTGGGGGTTCTTGGGGAAGGAGGAGTGCTGGTGTGGCAGAACTGGCACATCCCCCAAGCTTGGAACATAGTTCTCTTAACTCTACAAGCAGTCATATCCCGCAGAAAAACTCAAGAGTCAAGTCAGTTGGCTGGGAACATGGCCAGGCAGCGAAAATGCACCCAGATTCAGTCTCAGACTCTGGAATCTTTCTTTGGTGACAAAGAAGACCAAAATATACAGCCAGAAGAAGTCAACAAAGTCAAAGAGCCTACAACAAAGGCCTCCAAGAAAAACATGAACTGGTCTCAGGCCATGGAAGAGCTCAAAAAGGATTTTCAAAAGCAAGTTGGAGAAGTAGAGGAAAAATTGGGAAGAGAAATGAGAAGGATGCGAGAAAACCATGAAAAACAAGTCAATGACTTGCTAAAGGAGACCCAAAAAAATACTGAAAAATACACTGAAGAAAACAACACCTTAATAAATAGACTAAGTCAAATGGCAAAAGAGCTCCAAAAAGCCAATGAGAAGAAGAATGCCTTGAAAGGCAGAATTAGTCAAATGGAAAAGGAGGTCCAAAAGACCACTGAAAAAAATACTGCCTTAAAAATTAGATTGGAGCAAGTGGAAGCTAGTGACTTGTTGAGAAATCAAGATATTATAAAACAGAACCAAAGGAATGAAAAAATGGAAGACAATGTAAAATATCTCATTGGAGATATGACTACAATCTCAGATTCCTTAAGGAACATCTCCAAAGCGAGCCCTAAATAGCTTGCATGCATTTCCACCCTTCTTCATAAAATCTTCCCATTAAGTTCATAAATTATTGCTCTAACACATTCGCATCAATTTCCCAGGTTTTTCTGTTCCCCTCTAACTATGCCTGATCTGAAAGAATGAGATATACTTCAAGAATTGAACCATGTAAATATGATAGGTTCAAACACTAACTTTCTTTATGTTTTAGACCATGGAATGAATTCAAATCCAAACAACCACATTTAACTTTTCCCATCAATGCAAAAGTATATTCTAGAATTTATCTAAGAAACTTATACTGAAATCCATTTCCCCAAACTGAAAATGTCTCTTACTTAATTCCAGTAATTAATTACACCATTTGTATTAATACCCAATTGCTCTTACATCACTTTAAAACATTTAAGGCCCTTTTTCCACATAGATACAAAGTAACTTTAAACCTCAGCCTTAATCTATGGGATAATGATTCAACCTTACATTTCTATCTTTGTTTCACAAACTTCTTTTCCCTTTGTCTAATTATTCCCATTAATATTTAGAAAGAATGTTATCTTTCACATGGCTACACAAGAGTACCAATGTACCCAATCATTTAATTGAAAACAATAAGATTTCACATATTAATCAAATTTTCCATTTTCCCCATAAAACCTTCCAGGTCTTTAGATACTACAACTTCACAATAGTAACAGATTCTGACAGATACTTTCCTTTTATCACTAACTACTTATTTTTGATTACAGAGACCTGCCATAAAAAAAGCATCATATCTATCTGCTCTCTCTCTAGTAACTAATGGCATCTCCCCAGAGGGTGGTTTTTGTTTGTTTGTTTGTTTTTTACATCAGATGGCAAGTTTCATTACCAGGACCCACATCTCAAATTCTAATCTTATCCTAAAGACCAATCACTAGAAATCAGTTCTGACTTTAAAAAGCCAGGTTGGGAGGTCAGCTGGTTTCTGATGCCTGCTGTTAAATCCCAGCAACTGCTGTCCCGCCCTGCCCCTTCCCTTCTGCCAGGTGGGGATAGGTAGAGCTCTCTCTTCTTATCTAGATAGACAAAAGGAGGGGAGGGGGAGTGGGAGGAGGGGATGAGACCCTGCCTTGTTTCAAAGTAATCCCAACTTTTTAACCTGAAGGCATCTCAAAGTCTGCTTCCAAAAAAAATTTCCTGTCTCTTCCCGGGGCGCCCCCCCCCCCCCCCCCCCCCCGCCCATCTTGAGTCCTAAAATTTCCCAGTCTGCCTTATCTTCTGCCCCTGGTCCCTCCCAGACTCATAAAATTCAGGACTTCACACAGGGTTGATAAGAATTTATGCCAAAAATCCTTGTTTTAGTTAACAGCCTCAATTCTTGATTAAGTAAATTCTTAATCTAACAACATTGAGATTATGAGAGGAATTGCTTTTCATAAATTCCCAAAGTATTATAATCACTAAATTCCTAGATATCACAAAGTATCAAATTGTGACAAAACCCTTCTGTACATGATTGACAAAAATTACAAGAGGAGATCTCACAAAGTCTTAGTTAACAATCTCACGAATGGTGTTAAGTAACAGAAAAACAATTTTAACTGAAAGTTTATAATTTCAGCAATAATTCAGTAACAGCTGTTTAACCCATTCATCATTTTTCTCTGATAGTATGATTCTTATCAACATTTAAACAATACAAATGTAATAATACCTTAAACATTTTTATGTGTTTAAAACTTGAAACTACCCATCAAGTTAGGCGAATGCATTTCTAAGTCTCCTCACACAGGAAGTCATTCATCTCATTACCAACATGTGGAGATTAATACCCTGAACAACCGTATACTTTTTTATAAATAGCCCAGATTTCAAAAGGAAAATCTGCTGTAATATTACTTGTTTATAACCAAATATAACAGTTTCAAACTATCACATTTTATCACACCCTTTTTTAAAAGATCAATTCATATCTAACAAAATTCAGACCTCACAAGGGTCTCTCAAATTTTACAACCTAAGAGAACTCTAAAATACAATTTAGAAATAAGATGACCTCAATGACATTTCCAGATTCCTATTACCTTTGGTATATATATATAGTGTGTGTGTGTGTGTGTGTATGTATATATATATGTATATATGTATATGTGTATATGTGTGTGTGTGTGTGTATATATATATATATATATATATATATATATATATATACACTTAAATACATGTTAATTATTTATTTAGCACTGAACAGCTCTTCTTTTGAGCTAACTGTTGCCACTGGCCTAGGTATTAGGAATATTTGCCTAGCCATGAGTGAATTTAGAAAAAAAATATTATTTCATGTCATTACTTGATTTTATAATACATCCAGATTCGAAGTTGGTGCCCCAACCCTCATTGGTCAGCTTTCCCCAAACTTTATCTTAGGCATTCCAATTCCTTATTCATAATTAACTAAAGCCCTAAGGAATTTTAAGGAGGTGTGGCCACTTCCCTTCTGAGCAAAAAAAGACCAAGCTAAAATATTTTAGTCTCCTTTCCGTTTGTCTGCCTCAGATAACTTGAGAAAAGATCTCTCTCAATTGCTAAAGACTCTAAGAGCAAAGGAGCTAGCCCTTTTAGATATCCTACTTTTCAGGGGGCTAGCTTAATTTCCTATCCCTAGCCACAAGTATATGGCTTCAAATCATAATTTTATATAATCTCCATGGAAACAAAATTCAATCATACCTTACACAGGCAAAGCTTATTTTATAATCATACAAATGAATATATTAACTATAAAACCTTGGATTACTAGCCAATCAGTCTTATTTTCCAATCAGGTTACAAGTTTCTTTTAGATTCAGCCCCTGATTGACACACCCAGTCTTCCAATGTGGAGTGGAGGAGGGGGTGGCTAAGAGCACATGGACCCAGAGCCATGTGGACTTAGCTGGTGTTCCACCCCCACCCAAATCCTTGATCTTTCTATTTTACCCTCCGCATCCTTACTCCAATTTCAAGCTCTTTCTTTCCTAATCTTGACCCAAACTACCTCATACATTTCAAATAAATGAAAAAAAAAATTATACTCATCAAGCTTCTTCTCCAGCTGCTTTTACCTTAAAACTTAAAGCTAAATGACTAAAAATTTGCATACTAAAGCAGCTTATCTATGTCCCCCAACCTCAGTTTTCTTTCTCCACAGCCTTCCAGAGATCTTTCTTTTGCTAATTAATTCCTTTTAACCTCTCAGTTCCTAGAGTTAAAAATTTCTATGGGAACATAAAGCATAAAACTTTTTTTTTTTTTTGCTTTTTGGCAGGGCAATTGGGGTTAAGTGACTTGCCCAAGGTCACACAGCTAGTACAAGTGTCAAGTGTCCGAGGCTGGATTTGAACTCAGGTCCTCCTGACTCCAGGGCTGGTGCTCTACTCACTGCGCCACCTAGCTGCCCCCATAAAACTTTTCTTAAACACACAGAAGACATTAGACAAGACATTACACACAAACAATTTAGAATTCGAATTCAGACCCATCTGAAGCATTAAATTAAAAATAACATTTCATGCTTCCCCTCTTGCCTCCTGGCTATGTGTTCCCAACATAAACCTCCTTTCCAAGAAACAGTGAAAGGTTTTGAAATGCAAATCAATCTACCTCTCCCTGAGAGAGAATTTTTACTGCCCACAAACTTCCAAATCCCTTTTCCTGAGTCAGCCTACCAGATTTCTAGCATTTTTCTCCAGTCAGAAAAAAAGCTAGGAGAAAACCTCGGTCAATATTTTGAGAGCTCTTTTTCCCGTTCCAAGCAAATCTTATTTCTCAACTTGGAGTTAATCCAGACATGACAAAGCAGCACTTTCCTACCTTGCTCAGGCACCTGACTTCCGCTGTCTATGGCCATTTTCCTTCCATTTACTCATGTTCCTGGGTTCCCAAGGATTCCGGTCTGAAGAAGGGAAATTTTTACCCGCAGATACTAGGGCCCACTGGAAACCAGTGGGGGCACCTCCCATTGTCTGGGTGAAATATCTCTTTCTTCTGAAGCTATATTTATCCTGGTAATGAGCCCCCAACTGTTAGAAACATGCTTACAATTTTTCTAGGAATAAACAATACTCATTGGGAAGCCAGGGACATTTTGATTATATTTTACATTTATTCAGTCTGAATAAATGGGTTCATCCCCTAAACAGAGTACAGGAGATTACAAAGACTCAGATGGATGCCAGTCCTTTTTTTGAGCCCCCACTTCGAATCTCCCACCAGGCTCTTCATTGGCCAGATGCAACCCCCTGACTGCCTACATCATGCCCTCCTCAAATGGCTCATTTAAGCATGCATACAAGCCTCTAACCTTTCACCCTAAAAGAGGCCTGGTCTCTTCTAGATTGGAGGTCTGATTAGAACCTGACTTACATTTTGCTAAAGCTGGGGGGAGCGGGGAGAGAGATACTTTCAACTCTGTGGGAACAAAACTGCTCCCCCCGTTTCTTACACCTCAAACATAAATCAATGACTCCATGAAGCAGCAAGAAATGTTAGAACAAAGTCAATGGGGAAGAGTAAAAAAGTAAAAGTTCTTATCAAAAAGAACTGATATGGAAAACAGGCAAAGTAGAGATAACTTAAGTATCATTGAATTCCATGGGAACTAAAGGGAAAAAAAAGCCTGGAAACTATATTAGATCCAGAGAATTAAGATAGAATCCACTAATCATTTCCTGAAAGCAAAAGCTCTAGGAATCTTAGAGCCAAAATGCCTTTGTCCCACATCAAAGAAAAAAATATTGCCAGCATCCAGAAAGAAATTGTTCAAGTGCCAAGGAACTACAGTCAACATCATGTAACATGCCTCAGCCTCTACTGAAAATCAAGAGATCTTGGGGTGCAATATTTCAAAAGGCAAAGATATGGGCTTGTAACTCAGTATTAACCTGCAAATCCAAGTATAATCCTACCAGGGATTGGGGGAATGGACCTTTCATGGAACAAAGGACTTCCACGTGTTTCTGATAAAAGACCAGATTTTAGTAGGAACTTTAAAATGCAAATAGGTTATAAAATAACCTCGAAGGTAAGTTTATTTGAGTAGTTGGAAGAAGTTGTATGATTATGTAGTGCCAATATTCCATTGGGGGGCAGGGAGAAACAAATGGCCTTTGAGAACCTTAATGTCTTCAAAGGGTATTGAGGGAGTTAAATGGAGAACCCTGAAATAGTCTGCTGTTTTCAAGGTTTGGAGAAGAGAAAGAGAAGGGAGGATAAATATTCTTATATGAATTCAGATCAATGCAATCACTACCTTGGCTCTAGAGGATCTGTTATGAAGCATCTTACCTGCCTCCTCACAGAGAGGAGATGGGCACAAAGCACATATATTGGAGATGGATATTTGGAAACTTAACATATGTAATTTACTTGACTGTGCTTATTTGTTACAAAGTTCTTCCTCCTGGTTTTTAGTGGGAGTGGATTACAATTAGTGATGCCAAACAATATATAGGGCCCTATTTTAAAATGTTTTAAATTTGACAGACCATTTGTAGTAGTGCTCTAGACTAACTTTTCTTTGCTGTTGGAACAACCTTTAGCCCTGCCTCCCTAAGGTGCTAAACCTTATGGAAGAGTGGTTGGGGGACCAGGGCCTAAGCATGAGCCAGACTGGGCCAAATAGTTGCAACACCCCATGGTCTTGGTGGCCTGACTGGACAGAAGTACCAGGTAGTAGTGGTCAGTAGAAGCAGTGTCAGCAAACCAGCATTCACTATCTAGTTCAACCGGTCCTATCTTACAGATTATGATCTAACAATTGAAGATTCATATACCAAACTGTGATAGATTTTAGGAAAGTGGTTTGATATTCTTGGCACAAAAAGGCAAGAAGAGTTTAGGATGATGAGAAAATAAGATATAAAGACTGGATAGGATTTCTTGCTGGTCTTTTCAGTCCTATTGAGGAATCTTTGAAGAAATCTATAAAATCCATAAATAGATCCTCAGAGTAAAAGACCATGATGAGTTTCCAGTCATTCTAGTTCATGATAAAGCAGATCTTAACCATCAAAGATGGGTTACACAAGAAAGACAGAAAACTGGAAAGCAAGTGAAGACATACATGGAGGCATCTGCAAAAATTGGAATGAACTTAGACCAAACATTTCCATAAAATTGTATGGGATATTAAAAAACTTCAAGAGAATGAATATTCCTCCTCAGAACCAGTGAAGAGAAAGATGAGAAAAGCCATGTCATTTCTAGGAATTTCATTTATCTTAGCTACCAACTTCCAGGAAAAAAAAAAAGCCCTCTTTTGTTCTTTTTCTTCCTCTAATTTGCATGCTCCTGTTGGATACCTCTCTGGCCTTACACACATATCCTATTAATGGCTAGTCCAAGACGAGGGCTAAATCTTGGCCTTGAAGATAACAATGTTACAGACACATCAGGACAGATTTAAAGAAAACCCTCAAGTTGCTTCTCTAAGGCCATCCAATTACGCTTTCTAAAAGCTAGATGCGTATAGCTATAATACACACTCTTTAAGGGCTTATAATGGGGATATATTAGCCAAGGGGTCCCAATTTTCATCCAAGTTAAAACCATATGTGATAAATTCCTATAGCACTTCCAAAATCACATTACTTGTTATCCTAAATCAAAGTTTAGGAAGTTTTACGGTGGTTTCTTATTTGTATTTTGTTTGTGCTGGAGGGGACATGAATGAGCTTTACCAAAGAAATTAAAATTTTATTTCAGTTTCAGTTAGCCTTAAACCCTATGAGGTGATTTAGCAAAAATGATGTATCTCAGACCTCATGGATCACTATAGCCTCTAGTTTCCAGAGGCCCGCAACACCCAACCATCTCCTCTATTTTCTCCCATGTGTTCAGAATAATTGTAGGGTTCTCATTCCTCTTCTCATCGTTGCTATGTGGTTAATGATGGTATTGTTCTCTGTGACCAAGCATCCACCCCCGCACTCATTGTGGCCAGAAGCATTTTGTCTTCTTAGGAAGATCCCTCAGGTCAAACAGGAATTTCCTTTTTGTATTTCTGGATAAGGGATTCAAAAAAACTTAAACTAGTTGTTTTTATGTAATATAAAAAGAGGAACTAATCTTTGCAGGGTTAGAGATGATCAATGTATTTGCTTTACCCTTTTACACATTTTCCTATATTTGTTAGCCGGTACATTTTTGTAGCATAACATGTACGTGCATAAGGTATTTAATTTTCCCAGTTCACGCCTAAAAAAAAATGCATGTGAAATTTGCATAAACTATGGTAAAAGTTATTCTTCTGGGCTTTAGTGGGGCCCAATCATGGCCAATGGCATTGCCAGCCAAGATATTGTCACAGATTATGAAATTCAGGACATGGATCTCAAAGCAACTCTCGGCAGCCCTTATGAGAGACTGATTGTTTACATTAAGTATTAAACTGCACGACTTTGAACGGACTCTTACCATGGATGACTTCTGATTTTCTAAAAAGTTTTGTGGCTTGTGTTTAAGCAAAGTTTTCTAATTTTGAAATGCTAAATGCTGTTGCACAGTTGCCACTCAAGAAATGTGTACAACAGTCCCCTGAAGCTCAGGAAGTATCTACCCTTGTAGAGCTTCAGGTGCTAGAATGAAAGATGTGTTATTACAAGCTGGAAAAAATAAAAATGAAGAGAAGGAAACACAGACGAGCAGGACAGTTTTGAAAATAAAATGTAGGATTTGTAATACACATTTTAAAAAGCAAGTATTATGAAATGGAAGTTCAGACTTTCATATTAGAATCCTTTTGTGTTCTGTTATATATATGGAAATGCTCTTATTGGATGTTTAAGTTCAGAATAAGACTTCTATAAGATCATTCGTAACCTTAAAGAGAGCAGTTTCTGCGGAGATATCAGAAGATGAGAAGTCAGATTGCAAAGGCTGAGGAGTGAAAGAAGAGGAAATGGAGGTAGGAAATACATACATTACTATAGTTTCTTCAAGGTAGGGACTGACTTTTGTATTCGTTATCTCCAGCCCCTAACATGACATCTAGCACACAGTATGGGCTTAATAACTGTTTTTTTTTTTCATATTTATTGAGACTTTGTGCTGGCCAAGAATTGGAAACTAAGGGGAATGGTCACCTTTTGGGGAATGGTTGAATGAATTATGGCATATGAATGTAAAGGAATACTAATGTGCTGTAAGAAATTGAGACTGTTTCAGAGAAACCTGGGAAGACTGTATGGAACAATGCAGAGTAAAGTGAGCAGAACCAATTTATATGTTAAACAAAAGAAGTTCTTAAAGACTTAACTCTGATCAGCCATTATTCCAGAGGATGGATGACAGATGTACCCACGCCTGATAACCGATGGGCTAATATGATCAATGAGATGCATACTTTTGGATATTAACAGTATGGGAATTTATTTTGCTTCTTTGCTGTGAGGGCTTTCCTGTTTTCTTTTTCAGTAGCAGGGAGAGGTGGGAAAGAAAAAATAAATGCTTGATAACTGAAAGATATTTAACTTTTAAAATGCTTTTTAATTCATTCAGATAAAGACAAAGTACTTATTACATGCTTACTTTTTGACAGGTACTATGCTAAGTGCCAGGGATCAACTTACATTTTAATTTGGGAAGACAAAACATAAAGGGGAGCTGGAAAGAAGGGTGGAGTATGGGGAGGTAATGCTGGTGAGCAGGTACACTCTGGAGAGTGAGTTGAGCAGGAAGTGATGTTAGTATAGCAGGACCCCTCATGAAATGATGATTCTTTCCAGGGACTCGCCGATCAGAAAAGCAGGTCCATGGGGCAACACACAAAGAAAATCCCATATTTTAATCTCTCTCTCTCAAAAAAAAGCAAACAGTATTCTAGCATGAAGCACACACCATGAAGTCAACCTCTCAGAATCCTGTTTCCTTCAACATTCTGCTCCTGAAACATTCTTTTTTTTTTTAAAAAAGATATTTAAGTTAAAATTTTATTAAACTATATATTATATATGAAATAAACTAAATTTTATACAAAGAATATGTGGAAAAAATACTTTCATATGCCAAAAGCAATGATGCTTCACAAGTAAGGCCTGCTAGGTTACTTCTGACAATTTCAATTCACAAACATTCTGCTTTCTCCTTTTTTCTCTCCCAATACCTCTGTTCCACTTTAATGTGAGTACTAGTCAGAGACTGTACATACCAAATTGTTTTTAAACAGCGTGAGAACCTAAACATGAAATATACAACAAAATGTACTGCGATGGTATCATACACTTAATTTTCTCTTACACAGACATTAATTACCTGGCTTTTTGCCCAATGACTTTGTTTTATGTGACATACAGAATGGTAGGGACTACAGCATGAAGAGTGTAAGAGTCAGCTGGGGGCGCTCTGCCCTACTGTATGGATAGTATATTGTGTCTTGCTCACACCAAGACAAGGCTCTGTCCTATAAATAATACATACTTTAGCCCAGCATCAAGTTCTTGGCCCGTGTCTCTCTTCAAGTTCTCATTCCATGTGAAAATTGTAACACATTCTTACGTGAAATATTTCTGGATCCCTTCAGCTGCTAGTGACAAAAGGGTTTTTTTGTTTGTTTCACAGTTTCTACAGCTACGTATCTTCATGTATTTCTATATGTATGCCATTTTCCTAGATGCAATGTAAGCTCCCACTGCAACAACCAGGGGCCAGTGAGCATGACCTGGATGAAGATCTAGCAAATCAGATTTCTTTCTAGGAAGACATTTTTTGATACTAAATATTTTCCTCAATGCCTAAAAAAATGCCTTCCCATATCCATAAGCTTTCTCAGTTATGGTTTAAAAAAAAAAAAAAGGAACACAGTACAAACTTTACCTAAGTCTGGGTAGAGAAACTTCATTGTTAACCATGACAGGAAGAAGGAAGTTGAATGACAGCATTGTGGTCAAATGACCTCTAAACAATTTCCTACCAATATACAATGAAGGGTGTTCTAAAAGTCTTCATTTTAAGCTTTAATAACTTTAGAAACATAAAGGCCACAAACTCCCATTTGAAAATCTAAATTTCTTTATGCTTTAGTTTTGTAAATTTTGAATAAAATTTTAATTTGAAGATGAGGCACCTTGTCATTATTCACTGCATGTATGAGTTTCTGAAAGATATCGTCTCAGGCTGGTAGAGGAGGTTCTCTTGCTTGGTCACCTGATCTTTTTCTTATCCATTACTTTTCCTTGTGAGGTCATGTAAAAACTTGTTATAAATGCATTAAAACCTCATTCTTTGCATGATCTTTTAAAAAATAATATTTTTATTTTTCTCCAGTTACATATAATGACAATTAACATTAATTTAAAAAAATTTTTGATTTCCAAATTTTCTCTCCCTCCCTGAGACAGTAAGCAATTGGATATAGGTTAAACATGTTCAATCATGCAAAACATATTACTGTATTAGTCATGTTGTGAAAGAAGACAGATCCAAAGGAAAAAAACACACAAAAACACAGAAGTTGAAATATATAGTATGTTTTGATCTGCATTCAGACTTTTGGAAGATCTTAAGGCTAAGATTACAAATACAGTCCTTTCACAGTCACTGAGCAGACTAAAGTTTGTATAAAGTTCAGAAAGCAACTGGAGCAATATATTGCATGACAGTGGTTAGAATGGGTTGAAGTAAGAAACATTAATGTTTTAAAACTTTAAATCATCAAACTTTCAAATTTAGGGAAAAGTCTGCAGCATTTATATTTCTGAATTGATTAAAGCTCCAAACTGGACTGAGTCTTTTGGGACACCTTATAGAGTTTAGTAGGCAAAAAACATGAAGGCATTCAATCTAGATGTACAGCTGTCCTTGAATGTGGGGCATGGATTTGTCAGTGTCAGTGACTTTAAGAAAGCAGAATAAAGCAAATTTGGGCTATGGCTAGCCTACCAGGGAACTGAAGAAGAGGAGGAACAAAGGAGTTTGGAGAAGACTGTTCATTTTACACTGAAACAGTGACTGATTTTTTTTAAAAAGGAGTCACTCATGCCAGGACAGGAACAGTTATAAGCTCTCTTTCTCACTGCTACATCTCCAATGAGTACACTCAGACTGAAGTCTTTGCAGCGGTCACAGAATTACATTCAGGCAAAATCTCAGAATTTCAAATTGGAAAGGTTCTTAATGGTGATCTAATCCAATTCACATTCAAAAAAGAATCCCATGACAACAGCTCAGTGGTCATTCAATCTTCATTTTATTTTTTATTTGCATTTTTTTTTGCCATTGTTCATTATTAAATATCTTCAATTTGAGGGCTCTTGCTGCCTCCTGAACCAACTCACTCCAAGTCTGAATTGCTTTTGGGAGGTTTTTGTTACATTGATTAACGGTGCCTTTTTGGGAATTTCCAATCCCTGTTCCTAGCTCTGCCTTTTAGGGTCAAGTAGAACAAGTGTAGTCCCTCTTCCACTCAATAGTCCTCCAGATGCTTGAAAACCATGATTATGATACCACAGAACTGACACTCATATGGCATGAACCCAAAGCCCTCCACCTTCCTGGGTCACCCTCCTTTGGAATAAATTCATCTTCATGTCTTAAAATGTGTTGCCCAGAACCAAGCACAATAATCCAGATACTGTCTGACCAGAACAGAGCATAATGAGACCATTACTTCCTCATTCCTGGAAACTGTACCTCCCTTTATGTGGCAAAAGATGGCATTGTATTTCTTTGTCGTCATATCACACAAATAATTCAGATTGAGCTTTCAATATAAAAAAAATCACTCAAAAAACTTTTAAAAAATTACTGTTGGACAATGCTCAAATTCAAAGAACTAACATTTTGTTGTTGTTTCACAGTCGTGTCTGACTCTCCATAACCCTATTTGGGATTTTCTTGGCAAAGATACTAGAGTGATTTGCCATTTCTTTCTCCAGTTCATTTTACAGAGAAGGAAACTGAGGCATACTGGGTTGTGACTTGCCCAAGGTCACACAACTAGTGTCTGAGGATGGATTTGAACTCAGGTCTTCCTGACTCCAATAGTTTAGACACTGGGATCCAGATCTTAGAGGGTGACTGTCTGAATATGTTAGTTATGCCTCTAAAATCTGCCATCTACAAATTTGATAATTATACTATGTCTGTGTCCATCATAAATAAAAGCATAATTTCCTGAAGCACACTACTGTATGCCTTAATTTGACATACTCTTTGGAGCTGACCATTCAACCTGTTTTGGAACATTATAATTTTGCTATTTTCTAGCCCAAAAGAATAGCTTTAGACTTGATCAAATGGTTTGCTAACGCTGAAGTAAACCTTATCTATAGCACTCCTCTGATCTGTCCACTTAGTAAACTGGGGGGAAGCAAATAACATCAGTATAAGTTACTGTTAACATATTGCTTTTATGTTACCTTTTGTTTCCTGAATCTATTCCTCTTTCCTATTGAGAGAAAGTCAATTTAACAAAAAATGGAGGGGAAAAATAGTTAAGCAAAAGTAATCAATACACTAAACAACTCTGATAGTAGACGCCGAAAATATAAAAGTTACTATTACCTCTAATTTCTTCTCTATTGATTCCACAATGTAACTGGGTTTCTGCTGTACTGATTTTGTAATTGGGTCTGCATCCACCTGGCTTGACTTGAGCTTAAGAATCCAGATAAGCTAGCTTAGTTTAAAAGAAATGTTATCATCTCTACTGCTGGTATCTCTTAAGATACTTCATGGATATGTTTGTTCAGCCCCTAAAATTACCATCCCCAAATGTTATCTGTCCTTTCTTGTTTTTGTGTAAAGGACTTTCCTTCTCTTCCAAGAAGAGTGCAAGTCCTGTTAGTTGTGATTGCTTAGCGAACACTGCAAGATACAAACGGGTTTCATAAACAACTGGCATTCTTTAATTGTTCGAGCGGCATGATTAGCCTTACCTGAATGCCAGCCAATCTTTTTTAGTATAACCAATCATAATGATCCTGTCCCAACCCTGCAACGTATCATCTTGTCTCCATGCCTACCAAGATCTTTCTTTGTCATATATTAATAAAGAGAGTCTCTTCCTTCTCTGGGGGTCACTGGCTTTGCTGAGGTTGCCAATGTGACCTGCTTTAATAGTTATACTTATTACTGTTCATAAACTGATCTTATTCAAGAGTCTGTACCTCAGCCTATCTTTATTAAATTTACTCAAGATAATGCAATGTTACGCATTGATATTAATTTCTAATTAGATCACTGAATTCATGCAATACAATTTGTTTAGCCATTCCCCAATCAATGGGCATTCTTTGTGGTTGTTGCTCAGTCACTTCAGTCATGTCCAATCCTTCATGACCCTAATTGGGGTTTTCTTGGTAAAGATACTAGAGTGGTTTGTCATTTCCTTCTCCAGTGGATCCATTTTATCGGGCAATCAGGTTAAGTGACATGCCCAGGGTCACACTGCCAGGAAATGTCTGAGGCTGGATTTGAACTTGGGTCTTCCTGACTATAGGCCCAGTGCTCTATCCACTGAGCCACCAGTTGCCTCTTAATGGACATTTACTTTGGTCTGTTCTAAATGAAGGTATTAAAAAAAGTTCATTCCAGTATGAATTCTCTGTTGTTAAATAAGGCATCCCTTCTTGCTAAAGCCTTCCCAAATTTCAAAAGGTTTCACTTAAGGAAGAGTTTTCTGATAGATAATAAATTCTGTATTTTCAGATAGATAATAAATAAGTTATGCATGCTGGCCAAGGACACTCCCAAATTCATCACAGTCAAAGGTTTTCTCTCCAATATGAATTCTTTGATGATAAATGAAGTGTGTACTCTCACTAAAGGCTTTTTCATATACATTGCATGCAAGGGGCTTCTTTCCTGTATGAGTTCTTTGATGTCTAATAAGATTTGCTCTCCGGCTGAAGTTTTTCCCACATTCACTGCATCCAAATGTTTTCTCTCCAGTATGAGTTCTCTGATGTCTAATAAGCTTTCCCTTCTCACTGAATGCTTTCCCACATTCATTACATGTAAATGATTTCACTCCAGTATGAGTTCTCTGATGTCTATTAAGGCATCCCCGCTCTCGGAAAGCTTTTCCACATTCATCACACGTGAAGGGTTTCAGTCCAGTATGAGTTCTTTGATGTCTATTAAGGCATCCTCTCTCCTGGAAGGCTTTTCCACAGTCATTACATTCAAATGGTTTCACTCCAGTATGAGTTCTCTGATGTCTATTAAGGCAACCCTTTTCTTGGAAGGCTTTCCCACATTCGTTACATTCGAAGGGTTTCACTCCAGTATGAGTTCTCTGATGGCTAATGAGAGTTTCTAGTTTACTGAAAGTTTTGCCACATTCATTACATTCAAAGGGTTTCACACCACTATGAATCCTCTGATGTCTCTTAAGGCATCCCTTCTCTCGGAAGGCTTTCCCACATTCATTACATTCAAAGGGTCTCAGCCCAGTATGAGCTCTCTGATGTCTACTAAGGCTCCCCATCTGGATGAAGCCTTTCCCACATTCATTACATTCAAAGGGTTTCACTCCAGTGTGATTTCTCTGATGGTACATGAGATGTGTCCTCCGACTGAAGGCTCTTCCACATTCACTGCAGACAAAGGGTTTCTCTCCAGTATGAGTTCTCTGGTGGCTAATAAGGTTTCCCCTTTGGCTGAAGCCTTTCCCACATACATTACATTCAAAAGGTTTGACTCCAGTATGTGTTCTCTGATGTCGAATAAGATGTCCCCTCTTATTGAAAGTTTTCCAACACTCATTACATTCAAAAGGTTTCATGCCAGTATGAGTTTTCTGATGATAAATAAGGTATGCCTTTTGGCTGAAAGTTCTTCCACATTCATTACATTCAAAGAGTTTGTCTCTAGTATGAATCCTTTTAAATTTGGTCAAGCTCCCTCTGTGGTTGAAGGTTTTCCCATATTGATTACATCTGTAATGCTTCTCTCCAATACAAATTCTCTGAAGTTCATTAATACCTGACCTTCTGCCAACAGCTTTCTCACATTCATTGTATGCATGTGGCTTTTCTCCAGCTTGTTCTCTATAAAATTTAATTAGGTCTGAACTGTAACCAAAGGGCTTCCTGTATGTGCTATACTTAGGAAGATTCTTTCCCAAGGAAAAAGTATTACATGTAATTAGGTCTGAAAAATCCCTGAAGTTCTGTCCAAGTGTCTTATATTTTGGGAGACTTTCTTCTATACTGCCTCTCCATAGTGCAAGAAAGAGTGACTCCAGACTAAAACTTCTCCCAACAGAAGTTGTTCTGGGAGTGACTGTTACCTGTTGGGAATTTCCATTCTGGTTGCCTGTCTGGTTCTCTGTGTCACATTCTCCAAATTGTCTCATTTTGGGACACCACCAACTGTCCTTTGGCAGACTTTTCTTTGCTGACAGTCCCATGAAAATACCCTGAATTACATTTGAGTCTTTGGTTTCAAACATGGTCTGCCAACTAAGAGAATCTGAAAGAAATGAAAAAAAAAAGAGGAAAAGAAAAAATGTTACTTATTACTTTTGGCTGAATTGAAAAGAACCTTCATTATACCTTCAACTTCTAGTTAATGTCTCTTACACAAAGAGCAAGATGCTAATTTGGGCCATGTAGAACAAGTACTATCTAAGGGGAACTGAAGTCAAAGGCAATGATATAAATGCTAACTTTTCATTTTATTCATACAATTTCCCTCATATTAAAAATGTACTATCTAAGCCTAGACTTTATGAAATATGTTTAGCATAAATGAATGTTATACATAGTCACAGACTTTTTCTGACTGGGATCAGCGGCACTGTTGTTTTTAATATGATTAATTACATTAAGTTCCTGGTGTTGTCATCCTTATATTCCTGGTATAAATCCCACTTGTTTATAGTGAATAATTTTTTGCATATGTTGCTGTAACATTATTGCTAGGATTTATTCCAACATTTTGTATCAATATTCAGTAGTAATTTATCAGGACTAAAGCATGGATATGATTTTTTGAAATGTTATTTGACATAGTTCTACAAATGCTACAGTTAAAATAAAGAAATTTAAAAAATAAACACTGACAAAGGGGAGATTAAAATACTCCTATTGCCTGATAAAATGATGGTTTCTTTAGAAAATTCCAAAAAATCAGCAATGAAACTCATCAAGCCCATTAGAAAACATTTTAATTTACAGAGTATAAAATAAAGCCACAATACCAACAACACCAAATATAAAAGACAGAAGGAAAATTAGAAAAGGAAGCCCTATCAAAATAAATACAAAAGGAATAAAATATCTGGTTGGTCAATCTACCAAAGTACACTCAAAACATAAATACAATTATGAAATAAAGAACAACTTAAATACCAGAGGCATATGCACTGTTCAAGGTTAAGATGGACCGAATAAAAAAAATTGGCAATATTAATTATGTTAATTTACAGATTTAGTGCTATACCAAGAAGACCAAGGTCATTCTTTATGGAGCTAGATAGAATAAGAATTCATTTGAAGGAATAAATATTGAAACTCTCATGGGAAATGATAGGGGAGAAATGCAGTGATATATATAAAACCATTCTGTCTTTGCCTGAGCTATATGCCTATCAGTGGGACTTCTGGCTCAAAGTGTTACAGCATTTTAGTCTCTTTCTGGATTAATGCAGGGACACTGGCATGCTCTTGGTAGAACTGTGAAATGAACTGACCACAATTTGGAATTATGCTCAGAAAGTCATTAAGATATCCACCCCCTTTGGCCCAGAATCCCACTGTGAGGCACATACTACAAGGAAGCCAAAGACAGGAGGAAAGGATGCACAAACACCAGAATATTAGTAACAGTGAGCAAAGAACTACATGCAAAGCAGAAGAGCAGAGGTAGGAGTATCATCCAGATTCCAGAGGGCCCCAGGAGTAAGCAGAGCTCAGCCACTTAGCCTGGAGGACAAACACAGATTCTCAATCCAGTCACTGAGGCTGGAGGTGTGAGTAAAGAGAAGCAAGTACCTAACACAATAAAGAAATACCATAGATTATGTCGAAGAAGAGAATAACTCTGAAAGTTCAAATACAGCTTTAAAGAAAAGAATGGCCTGGCCACAAGGACTAGAAGAGTATCTGGAAGAAATTAAAAAAGAAGTAAAAAAAAAAAAAAAAAGAAAGAAAAAGAAATGGACAGAGAATAAAATGCTTAAAAGGTAGAAAACCTTACTAAAGGAGCAGACACCCAGGTGAATGGAAAGGAACAATAAGAACTCAATAACTCCATAAGATAACATGAAAAATAAGAACAAAGACAAAAGATTGAAAAAACAGAAATAAATATAAGGCAACTAATATTAAACACAAGGAACATGGAAAACAGATTGAGGAGAGAAAATTTAACACTCACTAGATTCCCTAAAAACATAAGCACCATATTTCACTAAATTATAAAACTACCTAGATCTATTAGGACCAGTGTACAAAGTTAAATAGAAAGTATCTACCAGTCACTTCCCGGAAAAAACAAAAAACCCAAATCAGGAAGGTAAGATAAATCCATAATATCCAAATCAAAAAACAAACACGCAAGCAAACAAAAAACCCATAAGCATCCAGAAAGAGTTCAAATGCCAAGGAACCACAGTCAGGATCACACTAGACTATGCTACAACTACTACGAAGGAGAGAAGACCTTAGTATACTATTTTCCAAAAAGCAAAATGATTTAAGGTTTATAGTAAGGAATAACTTGCCCTATAAAATTGAGTACTCTACATCACACAAAATGGATACCTGAGGCAGAGAGACCAATTAGGAAGCTACTGCAATAGTCTAGGCTTGGGTGGTGGCCATGCGAGTGGAATCGACAGATGAGGCAGGAGACAAGGGGAGACTGAAGAGACCATGGAGAAACAACGTGCCCAGATCTCAAACTACACCACAAAGTTGTACACATCAACACAGCCTGATACTGGTTAAAAAATAAATAAATAGAAAAGTTGATCGATGAAACAGAATAGGAACAAAAGATGCAAAAATAACCGAACGTAATAGTAACCCAATGACAACAACTTCAGGTGGAACACAGTCAGAAAATCTGAAAGCAGTCAGGGAGAAACTAGGCTGAGACCAACATCTCACCCCATGCCTCAATTCCACAGACATACATGATGTAGATAAAAAAGGTCATTCAATGAACACATTCGATAACTGGGGGCAGGTGATAGAGAAGATCCCAGGAGACAAAACTGACCATTTTGATTCTGAAGACTGAAAAGGTTTCACTCACTTACCGTGACAAGGGCCAGGGGGACCTCTTCCCTCGGGCAGCCATGGGGCTTGCCCTCTCTCCAACAGAGAGATCACATCCACTTTAGAAACAGGAAGCCCTACACAGAGGCATAGAAATGATAAGGTAGTATCTCATATCTCCATAAGAAATTATAGGAACAGAAAACATGCCAAGAATTAAATTCTGTTTAAGGCAAAGCTAAGAAACAATCTTTGGAGCATATTCTATTTTGCATTCCAGGGAGAACAGGTCACTATTCCAGGCCCAAGATGTCGATTTGTTCTATCGCTTCCATATATATGGTATAGTGGTCAGAGATTCAGTGGTCAGGGATTTTTAACCTGAGATCAATGAACCTGGTTGGGTTTTTTTTGTTGCTGCTGTTGTTTTTAACATTGTGATAGCTGCATTTCAATAGAATTGCCTTCCTTTGTAATGCTAATAAGTATCTTACTTCATGCATTTAAAAACACTGCTCTAGATCAATGGTGTCAAACTCAGAAACAGGGGCCACCAAAGCATACATAAGGATCCCTCAGGATTACATAGTGACTTAGAAAGCAACAACACAGTTTTCTTTTTATTTTTATTAATGTATCAATGCAAAAAAATCAGATAGGAACTACATTTAAATCTGATTCGGGCCATACTAGGTAGTGTTGTGGACCGTGTGTTTGACATCTCTGGCTTAGAGGACCTCTCCCAGCTCCACTCACTCTCCATATGGCTCCATGTGCTCACCAGAAGCCTCACCCTGTGACATGCTGCTTTTCCTACTTCCCACTCCCTGACTTCCAGCTCCCCTTTATATGTCACCTTCCTCCATTAGAACATAAGCTCTTTGAGAACATGGGCCATCTTGTTTGCTTGTATTTTTATCAGCAGTACTTTGCACATAGTAGGAACTTAACAAATACTGTCCACAGAGAATCCCTCTTCTACCACTATGGGGAACACCTTTGGTGAGCTTATGTGGAGGGGTGGCTGAGACTGCCTTCAGCCAATTACAAATCTCCTTCAATGATCAGAGGCTTCCAATGAAAACAAAGGCCCAATGCTCTGTCTGTGGTGCTGAACAGAACGGAATATAGCAGTGTCCAGAGAATTAGCCATGATACTGTGGGCAGTGATGAGGGCACACAGACTGCATCATATTTAACATGAGCAGCTCCAGAAAAGACGTTTCATCAAGGAAGCAGGACGCAGAGTGGAGACAGACTGATTGGGGGTGTGCGCCCAGAACGGCTCCTCCAGCTCCCCAGTGATGCAAGGAAAAAGCAGTGAGAGCCTCCAGTACAGACAGTGGGTCCCCAGTTAGGGCTAATGGGAAGACATGGAGCAGACAGTCACAGCAGACAGTCAGGGGCACATAAACTTTAATCTGCATCATTAGAAGGAACTTTGAAACTGAGATCACAGATCCCTGGGGATCTGAGCATTCGTCACAGATCCAGCTGTGGCTGGAAAAGAAGGAGCTCATTTTACCCACTTCCATAGACTTCACCTGAGATACAGGTACCTTAAACTTCTAAAAGGGGCCAAGAATGGTGCTAGGCACTGGAGACAGAAAGATGAAAGTAAAACAATTGTTGCCTACAAGTAGCATACATTCTATTGAGGGCAACTGGCTTGTACACATCTAAGTAGGACTACAACATAGAGAAAACATGAGATCATGGGCAGGCATCACTAGCGACTGAGCGATCCACAGCGAGAGGTGGCGGCTGTG
This sequence comes from Trichosurus vulpecula, assembly GCF_011100635.1. NCBI lineage: Eukaryota > Metazoa > Chordata > Mammalia > Diprotodontia > Phalangeridae > Trichosurus > Trichosurus vulpecula. The sequence continues at coordinate 1,311,184 of NC_050579.1, forward strand.
TTAATATCCTGTGGGAAGAACAGCAAGTGCGCCACTTTGGGTGGGCCTCAGAGTGCCAGGTGGCAGTCAGGCTAGATCTGCCCTGAGGCTACGGGCACGTTTTTAGGCTTCATCTAGCATTTATTAAGTATTCCCTGTGTGGTGAGAGCTGTAATGGAGGGTGTGGGAGGCATACAAAGCTACCCTAAGACATGGTATTTGCTTGACTCATGGGAGTCAAGTCTAGAAAGAGCAGAATCCATGCAACACAGGGCTCCAAGGCACCCCAGGATCCCAGGAAGAAGAGGAGGGAAGACTTCCTGGAGGAAGCAGTCTCCTAATGCTCCTGGGATGCTAAGAAGGACCTTAGACTGAAGGGCCCAGGGGCTAGGGAGGCTCTAGACTGGGGCTCGCACAGGAAACTTTGGCATTTCCATCAGTACAAAGCAAAGACCTTTCACTTGGAAACAAAGAAGAGAAATCCTCTTGGCATAAAGAGTCTGAGTCTTTCCTCACATGATATATGACGTTGAATATCCTTGCCCAGTGGGTAGCCCAGTATCTGCAGCAAACGGGCCTGCCAAGACCCCCCAGGGGTCTCACCCTGAGTCACAGGGCAGCTGCGCTCACCGAGGGAGACCAGGTTCTCATAGGTCTCCAACATCACGTCCCTGTACAGGGCCTTCTGGGCAGGCTCCAGGCATCTCCACTCCTCCCCGGTGAAGTCCACAGCCACGTCCCTGAAGGTCACCGATTCCTAAATCAAACACATTCTTGCTGAGCCAGGGACCCCCCTCCAAGTGTCTCCTGATGACCTAGTCACGGTGTGCCTCACTTTGTCCCAGACTCAGTGTCCCCAACAGTCTTCCATGATTGCTCAAGCTCATCCTGAAAACTTCCTTCTCATAAATGAACCTCAAGAAGATCATGCACTTCACCCCAAATCACAGCAGAAAAGGAGCATTTGTGGACAAGTCAGATCGTTACCTCTAAGCACCCTTGGCAGCTCCTACCTCACCCCCTCCATACACGCCTCTCTCTGGTTTCCACATCTGGTTGCCAGTTCTGCCCTCTGGGCCATGCTGAAAGTCTAGGACAGCCTTTGAATGCTCTGGTATAGTTCTCATTCCCCTTTAAATTTCTCTTCTCTAACCTCAGTATCCCCAGCTCCTTCAGTGGATTCTCCCTCTTCCCACTATTTGAGTTACACAAACACCAGCATATCAATAAGAGAAAGAAAAATGCATAAAATATCCAGAGATCAAGCTATTAAAACACAATGAACCTTTCCATACATCCAAAGTCAAAGTGTCCCTTAAAAAGAAAAGATGTGGACCAAGGCAGAGCCTCTGCCCCCTCCACCTCCTCTCCACCCCAGGACCCCTCTGGCACTATGGTAGGAGGGCTGGTGCAATGGAGAAGGGCACCCTGGGGGAGCGGAGGAAGCCCCCTGCCCTTGGTTGGCTAGTGGAGCAGGTGCACCATGTCTCAGCCATGAGAGTCCAAAAGTCTGGGGCCTGTGGGCCACCTGCCACCACATGCTCAACAAGATGGAGATGATGCTGCCCCCAAAGCTGAGGGCCCTCTACAACCGCCCAGCAGGTCCTAGAACTGTGTTTTTCTGGGCACCAATTATGAAACGGGGGCTGGACTCACTGATGTGGCCAGGCCTGCAGAAAAATTCTGCAAAGCAGTCTGCTGTATTAATGGCTATAGGGTTAATTTGGTCAAGATACTCCCATGTTCTCCTTCCTAAAAAGTGGAGTCTGTTTGCTGTTGACTTTTTCTTGGTGCCACACGAGGCTCTCAGCTCTCTCATATATGAGGTATAAACAGGAACTAAGAGCCAAGGAAGATTTGTAAAGGGCTCTTGGTCTGCTGAACAAATCTAGAAGCAGTTATTACCACCAAAGGGACCTAGTTTGATTAAATTTGATTTTCAAAAAGACAATGCTAACAATGTTCTGCAGATGGGACTGTAACAGTAGCCATTATACAGTACCTTGATTGAACTGAAAATAAAACACGATTTTAGTTAAAAATAATAATAATAAAGGATGTGGGTCATTCTTTGGGAGCAATGGGGTACAAGCCTGGCACTGGGGGACAAAGGGAAACCCTGTCTCTAAAAAAGGAAGGAAAGAAAGACCGTAAAGAGCTGTAGAAATATGCAGTGTTACATGAATAACCTATATCAGATTGCTTGCTGTCTTGGGGAGGGGGAAAAAAACCAAAACTTAAAAATCTTATAAAAAGCGGATGTCGAAAACTATGTCTATATGTAACTGGAAAAATTAAAATACTATTTACAAAAGCTAAGAAAGAAATATACAGTGTTTATGTCTGGCCTATGGCCATATAATAAAAATGACAATACTTACCTAAGTAAATAATTTCTACCTTTAATGACATAACAATCAAACTACCAAAGGGATACTATGTAGAACCTGAGAAAATAATAAAAACTCATTTGGAGAAATAAAAAATATGGACTATCAAAGCAAATAATAGAGAAATAAGATAGGAATTATGGAGAACAACATTCCTACAACTGAAACTATATTATAAAGCAGCAACCATCAAGGGCATTTGTACTGATTTTTAAAAATGAAGAAATAATAAAACTCAATAACCTACTGTATGACAAGCTGAAAAATAAACTACTTAGGAAAGAATTCTCTACTTGAAAACTTCTGGGAAAACTGGAAAGCAGTCTGGGAGAAGTTAGGCTTAGACCAACATCTTAAAAATATTAGACAATAAAATCAAAATGGATATGCAACCCAAATATTGAGGATATTCATTAAAAAACAAAAAAGGGAAGTAGACCATATACTTCTTACAGCTACAGGTAGGATGTGAATTCTTAACCAGATAAAGGATAGAAGCAATTAAAAAAGATAAAAGTGATATGAAGTTGAAAAGCTTTTGCACTAAAAAATTAATGCATCCAGTATAATAAATTTCTCAGGTAAGCGTTTGATGTCCAAGATATAAAGACAACTAGCAGAAACATTTAAGACCAAAAGCTATTCCCCAATATATATGATCAAAGAATATGAATAAACAATTCTCAAAATAAGAATTAAAAACTATTAATGAATCGCTAATTAATTTGTAGAATAAGGGAATGGGATCACAAGGAAGTCCCTCTGGGTTGAGTGGGGGGCAGGCATGCTGGGTTCTCTGGATACTTGCTGGGAAAGACCACAAGAGCACCAATCACCCTTTAATAAGGCATGAAAGTACAGACGGCATGGGGACAGGGATGGGTTGGTGGGAAAAGGCAGTTAGCATGGGGAAGAGAATGGTGAAGGGGAGAGGCAGAGTCACGTGACTATGCCTTGGGCTGGGAGCACTGGGTAGCATGAACCCCTAGGAGGTAGGAGAGGGCTAGGGGAAGAAGCAGGAGTTGGGGGGGGGTCTCATTCTTCTAGGGTTCTGGTACAGGACAGACCAACTCTGATCCACACCACCTTGGGGTTAGTTCATTAACACACCCATATTATCTCTAGCTGTTCCGCTGGTCTCACTGCCAAGGGCTGGAGCTTAGATGATGCTTACAGACCACAGGCAGTTAGCCAGACTGAGAGGTCCTGACAAGAGGCGTGGCTGGTTTCTCTGATTTATCACATAGTCTCAGGAGTTCATTTATGAGACAGTCTGCAAGTAACTGTTCTGCTTCCTTTATCTATGGGACAGTCTATATGTGACTTCCAGATTCCCCTTTGCAATCCTACTTCTGCCATTGATACATTATGCTGGCTATTTATAAACTTGCTATACTGAGATGGGGGGGAGGGGGACAGGGAGATGAAAAGGGAACCAGAACAAGGTAAAATTTTAATACAATTAACAAGCATATAAAAGAATGCTCCAAATAACTAATAATAAGAAAAAGGCAAATCAAAACAACCTTGAGGCAGAGATGACAAAAGACAGGAATGATGAATGTTGGAGGTGATTGTGAAATTCAGTCTCAATAACGCGCATCCTCAGCGTTCCTGTGAATGAATGAAACCATTCTGGAAAGTAATTAGGGGTGATGCAAATGAAGTGGCTAAAATGTCCATATCCTTTGTTCCAAAGACTCTGCTGCTGGGGAGAGTCCCCAAAGAGATCAAGGACAAAAAGAAAGGCCCCACAGACACCAGAGTATTTATGGGAGCACTTTTTGTTCTAGCAAAGGACTGGAAATCTTGAATATAATGGAAGCACCACAGTACCATAAGAAAAGACAATCAGGAATTCAAAGAAGCACAGAAGACTTCCATGAATGGATGCAGAGTGAGGTAAGGAGAGTCAGGCAATGACGGTGACAATGTAAATGGAAAGGATGAAAACCACAAAATAATTGTAAAAATGAAGGTTATAAGGAATATGGAATGCTGCAAAGAATGTCAGAATTCTTCAACGTATTCATAATTTTTGCTAATTTTTTTCTCCTCTTTAACTTTGTTTATTCTTCTAAAAAATTATTTGTTATACAACACGGCTCTCTGGAAGGGTGGGGAAGGAGAGGATACAGGGAGAAATCTAGACTATGTAAAAACAAAAAATATGGATAAAAATTTCTTTAAAAACCAGTTGGAAGGGAAATTTGAGATCATCTAGTCCAAATTCTCAGGCCATAGTCACATGCTGAACTTTCACCATTAATGAACGTTATAACAACCACACACACACACACACACACAAACACACACAAATCTCCACATTCAACTGTGCATTCATCCTACAATCTGTCTATTTATATTACAAAGACACTCCAACTCTAATCATCTCCAAACTTTAAACCGTCACTGAGAACAGCCAGAGGCTTCCGGGGAGAATAATTGATACTCAGGATATAGATGGGAAGGGGATCAATTTAAGCTAATGAAAAGAAGAGAAAGAATCTATTTATACACTAAGGAATGCCACGGTATGAAATGAGGGGCAAGAGTAAACTTGAACTCACCTGGACCTGGGCAGAGCACAAGCCAGAAGTCATTCCCTCCTCCTTCTCCTCCTCTACACTGTTGTCTTGAGGAAGATGAGCTACAGGAAGAGAAGGCAGTCCTGAGGGAGGGAGATCAGCCCTGCCTGGGGCTCCTCCACAGGAACACTCTAGAGGGCCTCACCCCCAAGTCCTGTGTCACTGTCAAGTCCCATACGCAATGTGACCCCACCTTCACAGCTTTCCCAGTTCTTCATCCTGAGCTGTCACAATGCCACTGAAAGTTCATTCTGCCCTCCTCTGTGACCCTGATCTGACTTCCCATCCCTTCACTCCACACTGGCAAGGGGAGAAGCATAGACAGAACAGAACCAGTTCAATGGATCAGAAGTTCTGCTGATACAGAGCCCATTAATGGCGTCGACTGGGTGGTTCACGGGAGGTAGAGACATAAAGGTTGAGGACAGGTGCTGTATTTATTCCTTCCCTCCTACAACAACTGCTCTGACGTATTTGTTTCTCTGTCTCCCACCCTGGGCAGGATTCTAACCTTCCCTCAACACCACCACAATTCTCACCTCTGTCCTCAAACATGAGAGACAAGTCCTCCATGGTCAGCTCCTTCCTGGTGGTTTTCTCCCTGCTCTTGATGTGGATACAAACAGTGCCCTAAGAGTTAAAAATAATATTAAGAGTTGACTTTGTGAAGCCCCTGGTTTATTCTCTAACCTGAAGGCACCCTGGAGTCTCTTCCCCTTATCTTGGGTTACCATAAAACCTTCCCCTTATCCTGGACCATAAAATCCTTGTCTCCCCACTCCCATCCTGGGTCATAAAATTTCCCTCCTCCCTTATCTTGTGTCATCCATTTTCCTCATCCTAGCCCTAAATCTCCAAACCCCATCAGAAACCCTAAAATTTACATCACCATCCCACAGGCTGTCTAGCTTGCTGTCTGTATACGTCTGGTTCTTTTCCCATATCGGGGCCTTTGTTCAGCTCCTTGCTAAACCTTTTGTGTCTAAAATAAAGTTCCCAATGGCTACAGAGAAGGTCTAAGTGAATTCTTTCACACCTGAACCTGCTCTGCCAACTGGGACCTCGTCACTCTGACTTTGCTCCAGTCTTTTCTGCCCAGCCAGCTTGGAATCGCTGTACCACCAGCAATGCTGGGGCTGCCCTGAAGCTTCGGGGGAAGGTCTCAAGGCAAGTGTTTTCTCCTGGGTTCTGGTCTTTGTCTTGGGATCTCCCTCTACCACCTTTACTTCCCAGTGGGGCCTGGGGGCTTAAAGGCAAGATCCCTTTATTTGGAGTCTTCATCCTGGGGGTTCAGATCCCCATCCCCAGCTGAACACTATACCTTGGGAACTATACCTTGAGGACCATCAGGAGGTACTAGTGCTAGAGAAATGATGGAGGCAGAAGGAGAAGCTGGGAAACCAACCACAAGAACCAAGGGTAACTCAGGACACATCCTGGACGTAAATGTCACCGATTCAGGAACTTTTCAAGAAAGCAAACACCAAGACAACACAGCACTTGGGGGGCTACAGCAAGGTAGGAAGAACACCTCCAAGGTGTTAGGATTTCATACACCAACGCCAGCCCTCCTGGCTGCTAGGCAACCCTTGACACTTCCCTAATTGTCTCAGAGGACCTTCTAAACAGAGGTTGCAGAGAAGTCAAGAAGGAGGAGATTGAGAAAAGGCCATTAGATGTTGCCATTAAGAGATGATAGTAACTTTGGAGAGCAGAGTTTCTGTGGAATGATGAGATCGGAAGCCAGACTGTAGAGAGTTAAGACATTGAGAGGAAAGGAGGTGGAGGCAACCTCTGTCCATTAACCTGTTCTCCTTGATCCTCTCTCCCTCTTCTGTCTTTCTGACCACTCCTCTGCTGTCTCTTTTAACTGAATCTTCACTCAGGTCATACTTGCTGATGGTGGGTAAGGTAAAGCTCTGTCCTTACCAAAGGGCTCTCTCATTTTCTCCCTCCACTACTATTTCCACATGAATTCAATAATCATCTCTATGAAGTTCAGATCTGTTTCAATAGCCTCGGCCTCTCTATGGACCTCCAGTCCCACATCTGCGAGAGCCTGGTGGGATCTGACTAAACCTCGACATGTACAAATCTGAACTCATTCTCTTTCCCTTGAAACTCTCCCCTCTTCCATACTTCCCTCTTATTGTAGAGGGCAACACTATTCTCCCAAAACCTAGGTATCATCCTGAACTCTTCATTCTCTTTCCTGAGACATTTCCCAGGCCTGTCAAAAACCTTGCCATTTTTTCCTGTCACTGACACTGCCAGCCGGAGACGAAGTCCCCCTGCTATATTTTCAGCGTGAGCATTTTCACCTCAGACATCAGACAAGGCTACAAATCAGGGCTTGATTTATGGTTTTACTGACTAGACTTAAGAAAGTGATGAAGAAAATGTCAGTAACACAAATTCAACTTGACAGTATGTCCTGCAGTCAGCTGTCAAACATCTACCAGCAAATATTAATGTGATGGAAAACTACTGTGCTGTAAGAAATGACGAAAGGGATGTTTTTAGAAAAACATGGGAAGACTTCTATGAACTGATGCAAGTGAGCATGAGGAGAACCTGAACACTATACAGAGTAACAACAATGTTGCAAAGATAAACAACCGTGAAAGACTTGGCTACTCTGATCCATACAATGATCCAAGACAATTCCAAAGAACTCAGGATGCTATCTCCCTCCAGAAAACTCATGGGCTCAGAATGTAGATTGAAGCATATTTTTTCCTTTATTTTTCTTTTTTTCCCTAAACATGGCTAAAGAGGAAATAAGCTTTGCATGACTTCATATGTATGATGGACATCATCTTTCTTAGAACCTCAATGGGTGGGGTAAGGGAGAGAATCTTAACTAGGAAAAAAAAACCATCTCCCAGCACACCCCTATCCAGGAGGTAGCCTGAATGCAGAGCTCATCACCTCCTACCTGGATTATTGCAATAGCAGCTGAGGGGTCTGCCTAGCTCAAGCCTCTCCTCTCTCCAGTTCATCCTCCATTCAGCCACCAAAGAGGTCTTTCTTCATCACTCCCCGCTCAATAACCTCCATAGGCTCCCTACTGACTCCAGGATCAAACATAAAACCTCTTTGGCGTTCCAAGCCCCACCTCTTTTCCAGTCTTCTTCCTCTGCCTCCCACATTGCCGGCCACTGGACCCCCACACCAGGCATTTGGAGTGGGCTATACTCCATGCCAAGAAAAATCCGCCTCCTACCGGAAGCCCTTCCTGATTCCTCCTAGGCGAAGTCTAATGGCGATGTGCAGGTGGTTCCATTAGACTGGAAGCTCGCTGAGGGCAGGGCTGACTTTGGCCTTTCTGGATACTCCCAGAGCTTGGCCCAGTGCCTGGCACACAGTTGGCACTTAATAAAGGCTTGATGAACGAAAGCCCCTAGAGACAAACTTACAGCAACTTCTCCCCCATTCAGAAACGCCGGCATCAACCCAACCCACCCACTTCGGGTCAGTTACAGACACGCCCCAAGCACTTTCCCTTCCCTCACCGCGCCTGCGCACTCACTCACCCCAGGGCTCAGGGGCATAGAAACGCACCCCGCGGGGAGGGGTGGGAGAGCAAGGAACTGGGCTCCGGGGGCACCTGCAAACGCTCCACTCCACGCTGTGAGCTCAGGGCCGAAGACACGCACGAGGAAGGCACGAGAGTTGGAACTCGGGCCTCACGAGATGAGTGCCACCGCCCTGTGCGCCTGTCCTCATTGAATGGCTCAGGGGCGAAGCGCCCCGACCCCCAGGAGTCTTTCGAAGCATTCTGGGAAATGGAGTCCGGGCGCCGCCAACGGCCGCCTGGGCCGCGCTGCTTGAGCTCCGGCCAGGACTACATCTCCCAGATTGCTCTACGGCTCCCTTTCCTTGCCGGAGCGCCTGCGCACAAGTCTAGGCAGGCCCACCCCGAGGCTTTCTGGTCCTTCTGGGCTAGCAGGTCGACTGGCTCACCGAGGCCGCTGGTGCGTGGCCCTAGGCCCAGAGGCCTCCGCGGGGAATGCAGTCTTCCGTTAGTGGGGTAAGGGCTGTTTCCTTCTTGCCCCTGGGCCCCTCTCCCTTCCTCGAACCTGGCTCCTGGAGGCGCTTCTTGAGCTCGGTCCAGGGCCCGGGGCGGCTTCGTCCACAGCAGGGCTCCCGAAGACCCAGGAGGTCCAGGCTGGAAGCCCCGCCCAGGGTGGGTAGAGCGTGGGGACGGGCCTGGGCAGCAGTGACCCCTGGGCCGAGGCTCCTCAGGGGAGTCCAGGCTGGGGTCAGCTCGGAGGCCCCGCCGCGAGGGCCTGGTGTGGCCCCTGTGGGGGAGGGGAGGGAAGGTGGCGAGGACTCGTCCGCACCCCCACCCTACCCCCGGCTGTGAAGCAGCACTTCCGGTCAGTTATCATGACCACCAGCTGCCCTCCGGGCACCATCTTGCCAACTTCTGTCAGTGATCACGGGAGAAAGGCGAAAAAGCAAGTAACTGCAACCCAGGGCCGCTGTTGAAACCATGCCTCGGAGAATGAGCCCTCGGACTGGGATCCATCCGAGTCATCCTCACTTGTGGAGACGGCACCTGTGCCCACATATGCTTTAGGGTTGGGCCTGTTGCCCTAGGTTGGGAAGGGGGCTGTCTGCATCCCCCGCCTCCCAGGGGACGCCAAGACACCGAGCTCATCACCCAAAGGAAATAGTGTCATTAGACGGCCATTCACAAAGTAAGGTGACATGTCTCGAAAAAGAGCAGTTGTCTGTGGAAGAGGTGGCCCCCCCCCACCCTAAGACTCCTGAAAAATTAGAGAAAATGCCTCAAACAGCACAAGAAGCTCTTCCCCAATAAAGAATGGCAAAAGAAGGAACCATCCCAAACAAATCAATGAATGATGATTCATCAGTTTTTACTTTTTGTTGTTTTCAGTGGAGTTCAACTCATGACCCTTTTGGAGGTTTTCTTGGCAAAGATGCTAGAGTGGTTTGCCGTTTCCTTCCCCAGGTAATTTCACAGATGAGGAAACAGGCAAAAGGGTTAAATGACTTGCCCAGGGTCATACAGCTACTAAGTGTCTGAGGCTGAATTGGAACTTTTTTTTACTTTTACTTGCCTGGTTTTATGACAGTTTTCCAAAGTAATTCACATGTTTGCTAAACTTGTTTTATAAAGCTAAAATTCATGTAAAATAAAAGGACAGATTTAAGTAAAACAGCATGATGAATTTAAGATTTCCTTAATCTTTTGTAGACCAGCTTTTACGTTGGCCATGTTTAATCTTTGGTTCTCTGGTGCATGATTGTTGGCATTCTAAATTCTTCAACAAGATTACTATTGGTCTAGCTCTTGTTCAACATTTCTATTTTAATTTTAGAGATCCAACGACCCACAAAACTTCATGAAAATTAAATACATTGGCCTTTTCTATGCTATGTCAAGACTTAAAAAAGATTTTTTTTAAACAGAGTTTTAATCTTTTGAGATCTGAGAGTGCTGGCCCTGAAGTCAGAATGACTTATCTTCCTGAGTTCAAGTCTGGAGCCTGGGTAAATCATTTAACTCTGTCTGCCTCAGTTCCTCATCAGTAAAATGAGCTGGAGAAGGAAGTGGCAAACCACTCTAGTATTTTTGCCAAGAAAACCCAAAATGGAGTCATGAAGAGTCTGACCCAGCTGAAATGACTCAACAACAAATTTTCATTCCGTTTAACAAACAATGGTGATGACTCTTCTAATTTTCATTGTGGTCCCTCAGAATTAAACAAGTTCTCAATTGTTTCCTTTTATTTTTCTCAATCTCCAAGCATGAAGGTAAAGGAGCTGGCTCAGGTTAAAGGGAATTTTACAGAATCCCAGAATTTCACAGCAATATCTCTGAATCTGGAATATTTCCTCTTTACCTGGAGTCTTAGAGTTTCTTAGGAGCAGCTATGTTACAGAAATAAGAGGGAAAAAAAGTTTTCTCCAAGAAACTTAGTACATATCTTCTAATTTGAAGGGTAAAAAAGGTACAAAAAAGATGATCTCATTTTCTTATGATGAAGATCTCACAGCCCAAAAGGATGCTATTCAAAGAGTTCAGGTTGAATATAAACCTACTAAATAATAAAGGAAAACTCCCTACCCCTTGGCTGTACTTACAACATACTTTGACAACTGACGGGTTTATGAGATAATACTTAACAGTGCTTTATTTAATTTATAAGCCCACTTACACAAAATGAAAACCTCAGGAAGTTAGGAGAAACCTAGGAAAAATCCTAGAAAGGCACATTTCTATGTGGCATATTTAGAGACAGCCATGGACAAGAATGTTACAGGATTGGCAGCTATGGATTGATTGTGATGTGTACCAGTGGAGGGGATGCCCACACTGATTATTTTTTTTTAAAACTGTCAGCATGTCATATGTTGAGTACCCAGAGAATTGGACTTGGAGCTAGGAAGATTGGGTTTGAATCCTGCCTCAGAATTACCATGACCCCAGACAAGTCACTTAATATCTATAGGCCTCATTTTTCTCTTTTGTAAGGTGAACAGGTTGACTTGACCTTTAAGGTCCCTTCTAGATCTAAATCTCAGATCCTAGTCAAGAAAAGCTAGATAAAAGGGATGCTGTAGAAGGAATTCTTTACCTATTACGGGTTGGTCTCAGTGGTGAGGACCTTCCAATTCTGTGATTCTGGAATGATGGCAGCTCAGTAAGTGGCTTTCCCTTAAACTTGCCATGTCTCTGACCTGACACAAGCTGGTCCTAGAATGAAGAAAATGAGAGACAAAAGCATGGAAAAGATACTTTGACAAAGTATTGGTTCAGATGAATTGTAGTTCCTTTATAGTATTAATAAAGAGAAGTGCCTCCTCAAAGGGCATGTTGACTCCTAGAAACAATGGGTCCTTCATAACTGAAAAGCCCTGACTACTCAATGACTAGATTTTATATTTAGGAGACCAGGAAGTTATATCAACTGTACCAGTTTAGCTCCCTGGATTAAGTAAATCTTGACTTTAACTTTTAGGGGAACAGTAGCCTAGCTTTCATTGCAGAAACTTAGTAGATGTTGCAAAACTAGCCTAATCTATGTGAAATAGGTGCTGCTTTTACCATATGAAGAAATGAGCTGGAAATCCAACCAGCCCTCTATCTAGCAGGCCCAGACCAGCCATTTACATCCCATCTACTCCAGACATCTTGCCATCTGCCCTGTTGCTGATAGATTCTCCTCAACTGGAACAGCACTTCCATACTGGACAGCTAGAAGAAATTTCCATTCTCTTAAGGAGTTAATGCACCAAGTTCTAAACTCCCACCCTGGTGATTGGTGAGCAAATGAGCTGCAAATTCAGCTAGCAGACTGTAGACTAATGAGACTCAGACCACCAAACCAAGTAGTTCTTCACATCTCTTCTAGGCATCCACTATGTCACCCCAGTCTTTCTTTTTGCCTTTTCATCTTTCCGCAGTAATCAAATCAATGCTACCATACTACCATTCCTCCTTGAAAGTGCCTGTGGATCAACTAATCACCTATGATGCCCCTCCCCTGCCCACCAATCCGATATACATACTGCTTCCTCCTAATAGAATGAAAGCTCCTAGAAGGAAGAGACTTTTCCTGTTTGTCTCTGCCACCTAGCACAATTCCTTGCATATGGCGTGTGCTTAGGAGACGTCTTGAATTACTTAAAGTTTCATTTAATGTATTCCAGTGGGGGAACCTGCTATATCCTGGAGCAGTTCATTCCACTCTTGGACAGGCTGTCTTTTCTTCTAGTGAGCTGAAATTTATCTCCATGCAACTTCTAGCCTTCTCTCCCAGCTTTGCCCCCTGGACCCAAGCAGAACAAGCCAAATCCCTCTTCTACGAGACAGCCCTTCCAATTCTTGAAGACAGCATCCATTTTTGCCCAGTATTTTCTCCAGGCTAAGCATAGTATTTCATCAATCTTTATATGAAATAAACTTAAGGCCCTTCACCAGTCTGATCATTCTCCAGTTTAACAGTGTCCTTAAAACTTGGGGCCCCAAACCAAACATCTGTAATTTCTATCTCCACAACATGTCTTGTATATCCCCTCTTCTCTTCACTCTCAGATTAAACCCTAGTTCAGGCCCTCATCACCTCTAACTTGGCAGTTACAATGATTTCCTAGTTGGTGTTCCTGCCTCAATATCTCCCTTCTCCAATTCATCCTTCACTCAGCTGCCAAAGTGATCGTCCTTAAGTATAAGTCTGTCCCACTCCCCGATTCAAAAAATGATGTTCCCTATTAGGTCTAGAATAAAATGCCTTTTGGGCATTTAAAACCCTACACAATCTATACCCAAAATACTTTTCCAGCCTCTTTACTTATGATTCACTTCCATTTGAATTATGGTCCACCCAAACTGGCCTTCTTAGCATTCTCACATTTGATACTCCATTCCCACATCCATGCCTCTGTACGGACTGTACTTAGGCCTGGAATGTACTCCCTCCTCACCTCCATCTCTCAGAGTCTCTCAGCTTAAGTGCCATCCACCTACATAAGGCCTTTCCTGATCACTCTCAATAGTTACTACTGCCTTCCCCCTAGAGTAGTTTGTCTGTCTGTTTCCCCCTCTCCCACATATTGTAATAATAAATGTTTGTTGATTAACTCCTTGTCACTCTACTACATTTACTTTACTAAGAAAACTATAGTGTGGGAATGTTTTAAGATGACTTTTAATGTAAAACAGAATGGCCACTAACTGTTGATTAGTTTTCAAACTCAGTTGTTCCTAAAGGTAGAACACTGTTTTCTTTCTAAGTATTTTATTGACAGCCCTTTCAGGAAGAGAAGGGGAGAAAACCATCACTACCCAATCACTCCTTGCCTGAACAAATGAAATAGGCTTCTAATTGGTCTCCCTGCTTCAAATCTATCCATTTCCATCTAACCTTCACTTAGCTGCCAAAGTGATTTTCCTAAATCTTAGGTCTGATGATGTTACTTCCCCTCCACACTTAATGAAATCCAGCAGTTCCCTATTACCTCCAAGATCAAAAATAAAATCCTTGGTGTGACATTTAAAACATTTCACAACTTGGCCCCTTCCTACCTTCTTTGGCTTCTATTCATCCTTTACTCCTTCCCACACATTTGATAGACCAGGTACACTGGCCTACTTGCTGTTCATAGCGCTCAACACTCTATCTCTGCTTTTGCCTACAGCTGTCTCTAGTTCTTGAAATGTTCTCTCTTCCTCCCTGCCTCTTATCTGTCCTGGATTCCTCTAAGACTCGGCCCAAATCCCACCTTCTAAAGGAAGATTTTCCTTATTCTCCCAGTTAGTAGTACCTTCTAAGATTACCTTCCAGTTCTGTACTGTGTACATCTTGTGTGTACACAATTATTTACATAGTGTCTCCATTAAAATGTGAGCTCCTTGCTATCAGGAAATTTTTTTCTTTGTATCCATAATGCCTAGCACATAGTAAAGTAAAACATTAATACATGTTTTTTAACTGAGTGACTTGTGAAGTAGATTTTTGTCTTTTTTTTTAAATTTAGAACTTTTTAGTCTATTTACATTTATCTCTTATTAAATTTCATATTTCAGCCTTCCAAATCCTTGCCTGTCAAGATCTTTTTTTTTATACTATCATATAGTGTTAATTATGACTCTCACCTTCAAGTCATCTGCAAATTTGATAATCATGACGGCTAAGTAATTGACAACAATGTTAAACTGTACAGAATTAAACAAGGACGTTTGGAGTACTCCACTGAACATATTGACATTGAATCATTTTATGCTACTCTTTGTATTCATCCTCTTCAATACATTTCACTCCAGTATGATTTCTCCGATGTCTAATTTAAAGGCATCTCCTCCCACTGAAGGCTTTCCCACATTCATTACATTCAAAATGTTTCTTTCAAGTGTGAATACTCTCATGTGCAATATTTCCTCTGGCTAAAGCTTTTTTCACATTAATTACATTCAAAAGGTTTTCCCTCTGGTATGGGTCTTCTGATGGATAATAAGGCTTGCTCTCTGAGTAAATGATTTTCCACATTCATTACATGCAAAGGGTTTCTCTCCAGCATGAATTCTCTGGTGAGTAATAAGGCTTGCTCTTTGAGTAAAGGTTTTCTTACATTCGTTACACATAAAGAGTTTCTCACTGGTATGAGTTCTTTGATGGATGATAAGGTTTCTCCTCTCACTGAAAGTTTTCCCACATTCATTACATACAAAGGGTTTCTCTCCAGTATGACTTCTCTGATGGCTAATAAGGCTTGCCCTCTGGGTAAAGATTTTCCCACATTCATTACATGTAAAGGGTTTCTCTTCAGTATGAATTCTCTGGTGGGTAATAAGGGTTCTCCTCTCACTGAAGGTTTTCTCACATTCATTGCATTTAAAGAGTTTCTGTCCAGTATGAATTCTCTGATGTGTAGTAAGGTGTCCACTTTGTCTGAAGCATTTCCCACATTCATTACATGAAAAAGGTTTCTCTCCATTATGAGTTCTGTGATACATAATGAGGCTTATTCTCTGTCGAAAGCCTGTTCCACATTGATTACAAGCAAAAGGCTTTTCTCCAGTATGAATCCTCTGATGGGTGATGAGATTTCTCCTCTCACTGAACTTTTTCCCACATTCATTACAGGGAAAGGGTTTTACTCAAGTATGGATTCTCTGTTGTGTAATAAGGTGCCCTCTCCTGATGAAGGCTTTTCCACATTCACTATAGACAAAGGGTTTCCGTCCACTATGATTTCTCCTGTGTACGATAAGGTGTCCCATCTGGCCAAAGACTTTTCCACATGTACTACACGCAAAAGGTTTGTCTCCAATATGGACACTCTGATGACTCATTAGGCTTCCCTTATGGCTAAAAGTTTTCCCACATGTACTACATGCAGAGGGTTTCTTTCTAGTATGAGCACTTTGATGACTAATTAGGTTTCCCCTCTGGCTGAAAGCTTTCCCACATTCATTACATTTAAAGAGTTTTTCTTCAT
Organism: Trichosurus vulpecula; assembly: GCF_011100635.1. Lineage (NCBI taxonomy): Eukaryota > Metazoa > Chordata > Mammalia > Diprotodontia > Phalangeridae > Trichosurus > Trichosurus vulpecula. The sequence continues at coordinate 1,327,115 of NC_050579.1, forward strand.
TGTGAGTTGTGTTGTATTAACATGTCCCTTTTCAGTGGTGGCTTTCTCACTTTGACTATGTGCAAGAGATTTCTTTCTAATATGAATCACATTATGTTTAATCAAGCCTTTTCTGTCTCTGAAGAATTTCCCATTACATTTGTAATGTTTCTCTTCCTTATGAACTCTCTGATGTCCAATATGATTTAATATTTTGCCAAATGCTTTTTCACATTCATTGGGTTCATGTAGCCTTCCTCCAACATGTATTTTATGCAATTTAATTAAGTCTGAGTGGTAATTAAAGGGCTTCTTGCATTTGGTATACTTACAAAGGTCCTTCTGGAAGAAGAATCTATTACTTGTAATTAATTAAGGAAAACCCCTGAAGCTTCTTCCAGGTTTTTTGTATCTATAGAGACCTTTCCCCATAGTCTTCAATGATGCAACAGAATTTGACCCCAGATTAAAACTTCTCCCAAACTTATTATAGTGTGGTACATTCACATCACTAAAAGCTATTCTGGAACTGATTATTATTTTTCTGGATTGCTTCTCTTGGTTGTCCTGTTTCTCTAAATTAACAATACATGCCCTAGGTTCTCTCATCTTGGAATGCCAGGCTACTGTATTCTTTGTCAGTCCTTTCTTGAATGATGCTCCCAGGGAAATAGCCTGCATCAAACTTCAATCTTTGGGTTCAAGCCTGGTCTCCTCACTAGAAGAATCTAAAAAAAAAGTTTTAAAAAGTAATTAGGCACTGATTACAGTACTGAAAGATTCTTTTTTAGAGCAAATTCTAGTTTCTGTTTCATCAGAGAAAATGGTGCTTAATTTGAACCAATCACACAAAATATCGATAAACATTTAAGTGATTATTATATGCCAGGTAATGTGCCCAGTACTGGGACCACAAATAAAAAGTAAAATTAATCCCTCCCCTCAAGCAGCTTATATTCTAATGGGGTTGACATATACACAGATTGATAACGGAGAAGATAAATACTAAGTAGTGGATGGAAGGGGAACATAGTAACAGATGGGGCTTTGGGAAAGACCTCCTGGAGAAGTTGGTACTTGAGCAGAGACTTAAAGGAGCCCAGAGATTGACTGTTTGGGGGAAATGATGCTAAAGACAAGTGAGGTGATAGTAAAAGAAGATCTAATTGCACATGACTAAATGCATTACCTTCCAAGGCATGAGGACGCTTGTATAGGTTATTAAAAACAATACTCAGTAAAAAGCTGAATAATCTGCAATGTAAAAGAGTATAAATCTACAAAAGAAGGAGGAAAACTAGCTCAGAAAATTGCTCATTTAGAAATGGATTCAAATTGAAATAAATGTAGACAAAATTGACATATCTGGAAGATACCAACTGGATAAAACTTAAGGTTCACTGAGACTCCCCCAAATTGTGAAGAAAACAACTAAATCCATTTTCCAGAAGGTGGAGGTTGTTGTTTGTCCTTTGTTCTCAGGGCCAGTGACATTACAGGTGATATTTTAACTTGCAAATGAACTGGATTTAAGTGAGTGTATTTGCTTTGAATTCCAAAAATATTGGGGGGAAAGCAGATTAAACATACAATTTATTGATTAGAAATGGGGTGAACCCCAAATTCAATTCACATAGACCCATTACTGTTAATCAGCAATACTGTAATCATAAGATGATCTTAAAAGCACTCCAAAATTGCATGATGTATCAAATAAAATAATGTGATTTGCATAAGTCTTTTTACAGAAATAAGAAATGACAAAACCCTAAATATGACAAACTGAAAGTGAAAAGAGGTTAATGACATCATTATTTAATGAAATAAGGAATTATCATTTTAAAATACACCATTCTATTTTAATCAGTGACTTAAATAAAGACATTTATGATAAGCCAAAGTAATTTACAAAAGACAGAAAACCAGCAAGTATATCCATCCATCCAAATGACAGGGAGGATTCAGCGATCTAAACCACTGTTAAAACCAACAAACTAAACCAGTGTGTTAAACCTAATGAATGTATAATGGAGATAAGTGTGAACAATTATCTGAGTTCAGAAACTCATTTCTGCAAGTACATAATAGGGAGATGTAGCTAGATAGCAATTCACCTATTTAAAAAAATCCAGGGATTTTTTAGTGAGGTCAGTCAGGTGGCATAGTGGATAGAGTGCCAGCTAGAGTCAGGAAAACTCATTCCCCTGCGTTGGAATGTGGCCTCAGACACTAACTAGCTATGTGACCCTGGGCAAGTCACTTAACCCTGTTTGCCTCAGTTTCCTCACCTGTAAAATGGGATGGAGAAGAAATTGGCAAATCACTCCAGTATCTTTGCCAAGAAAACCCGAAATGGGGTCACAAAGGGTTGGGCATGGCTAATCAACTAAACAACCAAATTTTTAGTGACCTGAAAGCTCAAGTAAAGCATTGTCATGGAAGCAAATACATCTAATATTGTCTCATGCTACCTTAAGTGAAGAAGAGAGTACAGAATGGGAAAACTCAAAGCCCTCTCTTGATCAGACCACATCTATACTACTGTGTACAGTGTTTGAAGCTACATTATAAGATGAATGGTCTTGGATCCCAAACAATCATCAACTAAAGGAACTGGGGATATTTAGCCTGCTGAAAACTTTTCCCCCTCCTCCCCCAAATACTGGACATATGATTGATTTCATCTGTGAAGGGAGATCCCGGTGAGAGCTGGCTAATGCACTAACAAGTTAAACACTTTGCCCAGGGCTATATAGGTAGTATGTGTCAGAGGCTGGACATGAATCCAGGATGTCCGTATTCTCAGGCCAGCTTACTAGCAACTATGTTGTCTCCTGCACAAGATTCATGGGGGGTTCAGTTATCTGAAGGGTTTTCATGCACAAGGGGTATTAAACTTGATCTGTTTAGAATCAAAGTACTAAATCAGGAGAAATGGGTAAAACTGGCAAATAAGCACACAGACTTCCCAATAATTAGAACTTTCCAAAAGTAGGATGCCCCAGGCAAGCAGAGGGTTTCTTTTCACCTGAAGTCTTCAAAAACAATCTGGATTGTCATTTGTTAGCTAGGTTATAGAGTGCATTTTTTTATCAGGTGTGGGTTGGACAATATGGACACCAAAGAGCCAATCCAACTCTGAATTTTTATGATTCTCTGAAAGTGATGTAAATCTCAATTATGGAAAGTTGAGATACACACACACACACACACACACACACACATCTTTTCAAGTAAAGGAAGTAATTATGGAAAATCTGATTATGTAAAAATGAAAAAACCCAACAAAAATAATTATAATCATATATGAAAGTTAAAATTTAAAAATTATAAATCTGTAGAGAAAAGAGAGACCTAGATGTGATCTGTGACCAGTCCAACTCTCAGGATTTATATAAAAGAGAGGAAAATGATGATACGAGGTGGTTGAAAAGGGTCATTGAACAAAAGATCTGGCTGAAAAATTGGGCTTTCTGAACATGGGACCACTTAATAGATGGCAGAAGTATGTCTTAAAGAGCTCACTGACTTAACTATGGCTCTGTAGAGGAGAGTCTTACTACATATCACATCCTTTTATGGGTTGTCAGCAGAGTTTAGACTGCTACTGAAACAGCTGAAACAAGATAAAACTGAGACAGAATGATACACAGCAATGGAGAGTGAAGAGCAGAGATGCAAAGCCCAGCAGAGTCAGTACACCCAGCAGAAAGACATATAATGACATCACCAGAAGACATTTATAATACTACACTACAAGGAAACATGAGATACTCCTTGATGCATGTTTTCTGGATGCATACATATGTTGAAAGCTTGATAGCCCATCAGTATAGGTACCCTGGCTCCATGGGTTCTCTCATATGAACATGCCACACAAGTGATACCTAGGGTAAATCCATTCTTCCAAGGAAGACTGTGTATTTATGGAAGCATTCTATCCAAATGTGAGAGGAGGGAATTCTGTTGTAACTATTACTCTTATAATATTTCCTGACATGCCTTTACTTTTAGCTAAGTGTTGCTTGAGGCTAACTAGTAAAAATAAACACACTAGTGAGGGCTTCTGTGCTACAGTGTGGAAAGGATTATGATCTAATAAATATGTAGTATGTGAGGTAGCTCTAAGGGTGGCAGTGGGTGGTTCAGGAGATACATAGCTAAAGAAAATGATAGGTATAGAACACAACTGTGGAGAGGTAAGAATATTCTTATCTATTTGGAAATAAAACACACCAGCAAATGATAAATATTTAATTATACAGAAATAATTTTTTTCACAATAAGAATCAATATTTCTAGAATAACCAAGAAAAGAAAGAACTGGAGAAAAATGTTTGTCATCAATATTTCTCACCAAAAAAATAACATGCTGACAAGAATAGAAGTAGCATAGTTTAGTAGAAAGACTATTGACTGTTGAGTGAGAGGAGCTGGGTTCAAATCCCACCCCTGACAGTAACTGTATGGCCTTGGGTAAATCACTTAACCTCCATGGATCTCAGTTTACTCAACTGTAAAATGAGGGGGTTGCAATAGAGGGTCTCAAGTCCCTTCCAACTCAAGATCTATTATCCCGGGAATTAAAAGACTTACCTGTACAAAAATATTCCTAGCAGCATTATTGGTTATAGTAAACTAAACAAAACAAAAGCAATATACTTGATGTCTAGAAACTGGGGAAGCGGTGATTTTAAAATATGAATGTAATGGAATATTATTCAGCCAAAGGATGAAAATGGAGAATCAAAAGCCATCCTGGAAGACTTCTAGGTCATGGTGCAGAGAAAGGCAAGATAAGCTGAAAGAGCAGTATATTCACTGACTACGACCATATAGATAAACAGAAACAGCAACAAAGCAATGTTTTACAGACAGGTGAGTTGGCAAAAAAAAAAAAGGAATAAAAAGATGGATGGTGAGGTGGGTAATAGAGTTTGTAATTCAACTTTGGGAGGAAAATGAATAAATATTAAAAAGTTTACACACTGGTATATTTACGGACTATTAGTTTGCATGTCATGCACTTATTTTCTGCTCTTTCAATATTTCTAAAAATCAATATCTACCCATGTAAATTAAATTGAAATTTATAATAAAAAAACAAAACTAATGAAAAGCCTGAAAAAAAGCTTATAATGGCGTTAAAATAAGGGGCATTCATATGAGTGTGCTGCAGAAACAATGAACAAATGAATGCAGAGAAACATGGAAAGACTCCTATGAAATGATATAAAATGAAGTGAGTAGAACCAGGAAATCAGTATACACACGTGTAATTGGAAAGAATATATGCCATAACAGAATCTAAACTGAATGAGATATTATAATGACCAAGCTTGAGCACAAAAAAGAGATTTGAAAAGATACCCTCTGCCCCACTTCCACCATGAGGATGGATTATATAAATAACTACCTAAACAAATATATATATTCATATATTCTGCATATTTATTTTCATATGATATATAATCACATATTTTCTATATATATAGCATATATGAGAGACATATAATAAGACTATTTTGATAGGATGTTTAGAATTACCCCCCAAATTTTTTTTCTTCCTCTTTGCACTTTGCAAGGGGTAGAGGAGAGATATAAAGGAAAATGTGGGTAATGTAAAAACTAAAGAAATACAAAATTTGTAAAAAGATGCCCAAAATATATATGGAATCGACACAGCCTACCATAAATATTGATTCCATTCTGGAGAACGATTTGGAGTTGAGCTACCAGAATAGTCATAACAGCATTTTTGATAGTACCAAAGAATTTGAAGCAAAGTTAATGCTCAGTGAGTGATTAGGGAGAGAATAACTAAAAAAAAAATCATTGTGCATGAATGGAATGGAATGACATTGCATCACAAAACAATAAATGTGAAAAATTCAGAGAACCATGGGAAAACAACTGAACTGACGCAGAGAGAAGTAGACAGAACCAGGAAAACAAAATATTCGATGACTACAACAATATAAATGGGAAGAATAACAGCAAATAAAAACCACACTGGATAGTAGATCAATCTAATACCAAGCTTGGCCCTGAAGCAGAGATGTGGAAATGTCCCAGCCTCCTTTCTTTGCAGTAGTGAGGGTCTACATGTGTTTAACTCTGAGGACACTGTGAGATGCACTGACATGTTCGTTTTCTAGAAATAACCCTCCTCTCTTCAATTTTTATTCTTTGTGACGTTAGATGACTTCCAGGATAAGGGAGAGGTGAAAGACATATTTGAAAATGATGATGTAAAGAGTGAAGAATGCCATCTACATTTTTGGCCATGGCTAATGCATCAACTTGTTTTGCTAGATTATGGCTGTCATAACAGAGGGTTTCAGAGGGCATGATTTGAGATTAATGCCCAAAAAGGGGAGGGGGAGAAAACTGCATCAATAAAGCATTTAAAATAATGCACAGAAAAGAGATTCAGAGGGAGACAAGCACAAGACCTTTGAGGTTAAAGTGTTGAATTTATTATAGATATTTTAAAAAGGAAGCATAATGGACAGAGATCGATGGTTTCATATGCAATCCTCTTATTCTGTTCTTTGCATATGGAAATGTTCATATTTGGTGATGTTTATCAAGCTCAGAAAAACAAAAAAGAAAAATTTACAAGAAAAAGAAAAGGAAGGTGATTTTTAAAAAATCTTTTTTACATTTAATTCAAAAAAGATATGAAGAATTTTTTAAAAAGGGAACACAAAAAGCAACAGCTGTAAGAAAAATTGTGTTTACTCTCTCAAAATTGTAAAAAGGCAAATGAAAACATCTCTAAGATAAGTGAAATCCATTCAATTCAAAGGAAAGTTGTGAAATATAATGCCAGGGACTCAGTGGAGAAAGAGTCATGATTTTGCCCAAATATTAAAGCTACTGAATGATGTAATCATTTTGGAAAGAGCTAGGAAAGGGTCAGGATGGCACCCCTCCAGGGAGGCACCCTAGCTGATTCAGGGAAGGGCTGCCTGCAGTGACACCCAATGACTTATTTTGTACTCACTCACCTGGAGAGGGCCCCCCAGGGACTTCTGGTACCCATTGTGCTACTGGTTTTGCCAACATGGAGATCACGTCCAGTCTGGAAACAGGAATCCCTACATTTTAAAGAAATGAGAGCCAGGGAGAACAATCAGAATTTCATTCTATCCATAAAGAAGCAGACTGAGTGGGTCACTCCCTTCCTTGCATCCCTGCCTGCCCCCTCACTTGCTCCTGGATGGGTTGCTTTTCTACCTTTTCTTTCTAGCCGACCCAAAGGGCTTCATGTTTCCCAGCCTACTGACACCAGCAATTTTATGTTTCCAACAGGTTTCTCATCTCCCAACCCCCCAGGTGCTGCTGCTCCTCCCCAGGAGGTCAGACCTGCCACTGAAGGTCATGACAGCACCAACCCTACCTTGGCCACCTTCACCTCCTATTCCAAGAAAAGAAAGTTAAACAACAGCAGCAGCAGCAGCAACCCAAAAGAAGACTTTGATCCCATCCCTTGTTCCTGCTCCTCCCCACCCCCCAAGAACTCCTCTCTAGCCTCTTGTCCAAGGATTTCAGTTGCTGCCCCCAACCATCACCAGCTCCAGAAGAAACTGCATTTGGTAGACTCCTTGGATTTTATAGGACTTGATGTGAAGATGGCCGAGGAACAGGCATCTTCTTCTTCTTCACCTGGTCTTGCTGTATCTCAGCAGCAGGAACTTAACAAAAACTTATTAATTTCCTCTGTGGCTAAAGGGCACCATGCAAATGAGCTGACCAAAGCACCCACTACTACCACTAGCTTCACCAACAGCAAATCAGGCTCAGCCAAGAAACTGGTGATCAAGAACTTTAAAGACAAACCTATGCCGGAAAACTATACAGATGAAATTTGGCAGAAACTGAAAGAAGCAGTGGCAGCCATTCAGAACAGCACTTCAATTATATACAATTTAGAAGAACTCTATCAGGCTGTTGAAAACCTCTGTTCCTACAGGATTGCTGCAAACTTATATAAACAGCTGAGACAGATCTGTGAAGAGCACATCAGATCCCAAATTCACCAGTTCCAGGAGGATTCACTAGATGGTGTTCTGTTTCTAAGGAAGATAGATGAATGCTGGCATACTCACTGCAGACAAATGTCCATGATTAGGAGCATTTTTTTGTTCCTGGACAGAACGTATGTTCTTCAGAATTCAATGCTGCCTTCCATTTGGGACATGGGTCTAGAATTATTTAGGACCCACATAATTAGTGATCAGAAAGTCCGGAACAAGACTATTGAAGGCATTCTCATTTTGATTGAGAGGGAAAGGAATGGTGAAGCAATTGATAGAAGTTTGCTTCGAAGCCTTCTGAGTATGCTTTCAGACTTACAGATTTATCAAGATTCTTTTGAACAGAAATTTTTGGAAGAAACCAACCGGCTATATGCAGCAGAGGGTCAGCGTTTAATGCAAGAAAGAGAGGTTTCTCAATACTTTCATCATGTCAACAGACGTCTAGGAGAAGAAGAAGACAGACTGATTACCTATCTTGATCTGAGTACCCAGAAGCCACTAATTGCTATTGTAGAAAAGCAACTTCTAGGTGAACACTTAATAGCCATCCTTCAGAAAGGCTTAAGTACCCTTCTAGATGAAAATCAGACTCAAGATTTGACTCTGCTCTATCAGCTGTTCAGTAGGGTATGCAATGGGATTCCTGTTCTCTTGCAGCACTGGATTGAATACATCAAGGCATTTGGCAGTACTATTGTCATTAATCCTGAAAAAGATAAGACCATGGTGCAAGAATTGCTGGATTTTAAAGATAAAGTTGACCATATTATTGACATCAGCTTTATGAAAAATGAAAGGTTTGTCAATGCCACGAAAGAAGCATTTGAAACCTTCATTAACAAAAGACCAAATAAGCCTGCTGAACTCATAGCAAAGTTTGTGGATTCAAAGCTCCGTGCAGGTAACAGAGAAGCTACAGATGAAGAACTTGAGAAAATGTTGGACAAGATCATGATTATATTTCGATTCATTTATGGGAAAGATGTCTTTGAAGCCTTTTATAAGAAGGATTTAGTCAAAAGACTGTTGTTTGGAAAGAGTGCATCTGCAGATGCTGAAAAATCAATGCTTTCCAAACTCAAGCATGAATGTGGAGCCATGTTCACCAGCAAACTGGAAGGGATGTTCAAAGACATAGAGCTATCCAAAGATATCATGGTTCAGTTCAAACAGTATGTGCAAAACCAAAACTTTCCTGTTAGCACTGAACTAACTGTGAATATCTTGACAATGGGTCACTGGCCAACCTACCTGCCTATGGAGGTTCACCTACCAGCTGAGCTGGTAAGACTCCAGGAGATTTTCAAGACTTTTTACTTAGGTAAACACAGTGGGAGGAAGCTTCAGTGGCAATCAACATTAGGACATTGTGTACTAAAGGCAGAATTTAAAGAGGGGAAAAAGGAACTCCAGGTCTCTCTTTTCCAGACGCTGGTGTTGTTAATGTTTAATGATGGTGAAGAATTCAGTGTAGAAGATGTCAAGCAAGCTACAGGAATAGAGCAGGCAGAATTAAGGAGAACACTTCAGTCATTAGCCTGTGGCAAAGCTAGAGTTCTGATGAAAAATCCAAAGGGCAAAGATGTGGAGGATGGTCATAAATTTACTTGCAATGATGACTTCAGACACAAACTCTTCAGGATAAAAATCAACCAAATCCAGATGAAAGAAACAGTAGAGGAACAAGCCAGCACTACAGAAAGGGTCTTCCAGGACCGACAGCATCACATTGATGCTGCAATTGTGAGAATCATGAAGATTAGAAAGGCTCTAGATCACAATCTGCTTCTTTCAGAAGCATATAACCAGTTGAGGTTCCCAGTTAAGCCTGCTGATCTGAAGAAGAGAATAGAATCCTTAATCGATAGGGATTACATGGAAAGAGACAAAGAAAACCCCAACCAGTACAACTACATTGCCTAAAACGTTCATCTCTGAGCCCTTGCTATATCATACACAGGTGCCAGTAGATAAACTAGCCTATTGTTCCAATTAATTGACTTCTTTCCTACTACTGATGGCTGAATGAATGAAAGCCACTTTTTCAGTGGTTTATATGCCCATTTAAAGAGCATGGTTTACATTAAAGAAGAATGCTGTTGAATTCTTTTCATGTTTAGTTGATGACAACAAATTCCTAACAATCGTTCATACTTCATTTGATTTGAGGTCCGTGAAAAGATCCCTGTGGTTGATAGAGAAGTGGAGGACAAAGGGGGTGTAGGGGAGAATGTGTGGATTCCTTTATGCACTATGATTAGGAGGCAAAATGTAAGTTGTGTACAGGAGGCTTTATCTAGGATACTTAAAGTGCATGCAAATGTGACATACCTTACAGAATCCTAGATGGATGTATCAGATAGAAAAACCACCCTGAGTTTTGGTTACTCACCTATGTTTTGTGCTTTCCTTTGCAAAGAGAACTAAATGGTCAAGTGTACTGACATTTGCTATATAACATTCTGTTTCACTAAAAGGATATTTTTTAAAATGGATCTTACCTAGAGAAAACATGTTTAAGTTTTAGGAGTGACTGCGCCTGGATATCAAACAGGTAAAGCTTTTAAGAATCACAATGTTGTGAAAACAAGCCCCTGTGAAGCTGCAAGTGACAACGGCCCTTCACCCAGCCATGCAGGCCCTTTAGCACAGTGAAGGCCTCTTTCTGGGCTAAGGTGTCTGAAAGCATCCCAGAATCTCTTTCTATTTGAAGACAAACATTTTCTCCCATCCTTATTCTAATTCCTAAAAAGTCCTAGAATAGAAAATCCTTAAGAATCTGAAGATTTTCAAGGTGGGGACATGCTGATCCTCCTCTGCCTCTTTAAATCACTTGCAATGTAAAGAGGTGACACATAGCCACAAGACAGAGATGCCACCCACTGTGCAAGAGAAAGTCCCAGCCTAGGATGGCTGACTGACCATGGACATGGGGAACAAAATGATTGAGTTTTCCAAGTGGGGAGGCGTCTGGTGAATACAAAGGCTGCTTCTCTTCCATTACACATATTTACATCAGGGAGATTTCTGCTACAGCCCAGAATGCATCAAGTCCATCCTGCAGTGCAAGCAAAAAAAAAAGTGGTTTTCAAAAACCCCCAACTAGCATGACATTTTGTGATACTGCATCCGTACCATCGCCATTTTGAAGCCACAAGGAAGGGATGTTGATCCTAACCTTCAGCCATGTAGCCTTTGCCTTTTTTATTTGCCAATTACATTTCCTTAAGCCTTCCCTTGTTAGTGGCCTTCTGTAGCAAAATCTAGGAAATGCTCCCCTCTTATGTCAACCTTTCTTATGAACATGGTTATCTAACAAGAGGTTGCACTGACAAGCCTTCCTAACCCTTTCTTAAGCAGCAGCTTCTCCATGTCCTAGATCTCAACTCCTCCCCTCCTTGCTTGCCCAGGGCTTATCTGACAAGGAGATTGCTGCCAGTTATCACCACCCTTATCCTCCCTCACTAAACCAGAAAGCACCTCCTGTAGCCAGTGTCCTTTAAGCTGTCTCCCAGGTGGGCTCAGCCTTGTGAGGAACCTTACCAGTCCCCCCACCATTTGGAAGTTGGGTAGGTCCCTTTTTCAAAGAGATTCCTCCCCCTACACAAGCATCCTTTGAAAACCGGAGGCTGCAGCAATTGAAACAAGAGCAATTATTTAGAAAATATAAAGTATCAGGAGAAACAACTGATAAGATTTGAAAAATTATTGTAAATTACAAAGGAATTTTTTAGATCAGTTCTTTCTGAGTCAACTAAGTTTTGGGTTACTTTTCCTCCTCCTGTCTCTATTTTATTTTAAAAAATTGTTTCTGAGGAGGGGATCCTTAAAATAATAAAGTATTGGGTTTAATATCCCTGCTTTAAAGAATTTTATAATTTGCCATCAATAACCTGTTTAAAGGTTAAAAACTGATACAGGTCCAAATCAGGCATTCTTATCTTGCCATGTGCCCTTCCCAAATCAAAGTTCATGGCTTACCAGGCCAGCAAACATAGCATACCTCCACAAAACCAAGTTAGGTCTCCAGAGAGGAAAGGGAGGCTTTTTCATCCCTATTCTCTTTGGGTCCTGTGGGTCTTGCCTGGTTCTTCTGAAGTTCTTACAGCTCAGACATTAGTCTTCTTCTCATAGCAAGCTCCTTAAGCCAGGCTGTGGTTATACCAATCTCAGGACACCCAGGCCAGCTCTGTAACTGACACATCTGTGTCAGCATCTAGCCACAGATGACCAAAAAAAGTACTTCTTGCATGTAATTCACTGTAGCCTCATTCATTTAAAAAATTACATTTTATTCTATTTATCTGTAGGTTAAGGATTTCTAAAAATACATGTGTGTATATATATGTATATGTGTAACCTTTGTATGTCTATATACTGTAACCTTTATATGTGTGTACGTGTGTATGTGTGTACATATATATATATATATGTATATGTATATACACACACTCATACCCATAAACTTTGCCTTTCACTTTTTCTGCAATTCAACTTTGGATAGTTAAGAAAAAAAATGACCACTCTTGAATAATGCGTTTCCAGAAAAGCAATAAACCTGTTCTGTTCATGGATTTACGTGGATGTGCCAAAACCCATCAGTGGGGCAAAAACAAGCCCATAGCAAATGAGAAGCTAGCTGCACAGCTTGATGCAGTTTTTTTTTGTATTCTGCTGGTCTCTGTGAATTTTTTTTTCAGTCCCCTATCAACATATTTTTTGACATGAAACTGAGATGTCACCTGTCCATCCAAAAACATCTGACAGGACACTTTGTTCAGAGACATTTGGGGTCAATTTTAGTCGTAAGCATACAGCAGCATTTCAATCCAAATGGACTAGGCTTTTGTAGGACAACTCTGTATGAGCTGTACCTGAAGGATGCATGGGGGGAGGGGGTAGAACTAGCCTATGAAGCCTTGCCAAAGCTTGGCTCATAGAATAGAGGAATGTGCTCTTTCATTGCAGAGTCCACAAAGGGCTCATGAAATCTTTGCAGTGTTTCCTATCAGGTTCATGGTGGGTAATGAGGCTTTCCAAAGTTGTAAAGAATGTTCCAAATAATGTGAATGCCTGTCCTTTCAAAGAGTGAGTCTTTAGATATTTTGTGTTCTTTATTAAAAAGTTTCATATTGCTTTAAAAAAAAAAAAGCAGGCAGGTTAGAAAGCACAGAGGCTGGTACCGAGCATCTCTGAAGCATACTCATATTCCAAAGGAGCAGAGGTCACAATTCAAGGTCAAATTCCAGGGCCATCTACACTCACTGTCCCAGATACATGCACTGGCACACAAAGCCTAGAAGCTGTCCATCCAAGTCATAATCAGAGCAAAGGTCACTTCATCCACCTGGCCATGGCTATGGATGATGGGGCCAAACTGCTGAATGCTTACAGATCTCTTTGTTAAAAGTGAATATCATACAACTGTGATAGACTTGGCTCTTCTCAGCAATATAAGAATCCAAGACCATTCCAAAAGACTCATGATGGAAAATGCTATCCACATCCAGAGAAAGAACTGATGGAGTCTGAATGCAGATTGAAGCAGACCATTTCTACTTTCTTTGTTTTGTTTTGGTTTTTTGGTGGGTTTTTTCCTTTTGTTCTGATTCTTCTTTTACAACATGACTAATATGGAAATATGTTTAACATGATTGCACATGTATAGACTGTATCAGATTGCTTGCCACCTTGGGGTGGGGCATGGGAGTGAGAAAAATTTGGAACTCAAAATCTTATAAAAATGAATGTTGCAAACATGAATATCATACAGAGAGCAATGAATAGGAGATCCCAGTGGGTCTGAGCAGGAGCTGATAAATAACCAATGAGAAACTTCAAAGAACAGAAATAAAAGACATCATTAAGGAAATGTATGATGGAAAGAGAATATGAGCAGGCCATATGGCAATAGTGAGGGATGATATGTCATCCTGAACCCTCCACTGGTCCTATAACAATATCAGGAGAAAGAGATGAAGGCCCCCAGCATGTGGGGTTGACCTCCTGCAGTACACCAATGGAAAAAAGTCATACAGGATGGTTGGTCATGGATAGATTGTTTTGAGTAGAGATCAAAAATCTAAATGAGGCTAAGAACGAAAATCAGTTGCCTTCCCAACTCCATGCTGAGATTGAGATCATTCTTTAACATATTATTTACAAATGTAATTGTGCAACAAGAAATGACAAAATGGACAATTTTTGAAGAACAAATTGATGCAGAGTGAAGTAAGAGAATTAGGTCAATTTATACAGTGACAACAACATAGCTTTTTGAGAGGCTTTAGAACTCTGACTGATGCAATGATACAACATGAAGTTAGCAGAATGAAGACAAAACAGGCTGCCCTCCTCCCTCTAGGCTTAAGATGCCAGATAAAACACAGTTCTAGACATGGCCAATGTAGGGATTGGTTTTGTTGGATTATGCTATCTATTATAAGCATTTTTGTTTTTACTTTTTAAATTGTTCAATGGGGAGAGATTAAATGCTAGCAAAAATAAATATTTTTGAAAAAAAGGCAATTTCTTTTATTTCAGTTGAGATTCAGGTCTCTCCATCAATAGGCAGTCATGTAGGTCAATTACAGCACTATTATACACAATGCACTGTCCTAGTCATTAGGCATACAAACACAAAAAATGCACAAACCAATGCCCATAAAGAAATAACATCCTTCTGAGATAAAGGCATAGAAGTAAAAAGAAAATACAAAGAAAATAAATGACTAGATTGGCTAAAGGTTTTATCAATTTTGTTAGTCTTTCCAAATGATCAGCTTTTAGTGTTAGTTATCATTTCAGTTTCCAATTTCTAATTTCTCTTCTAATTTTAAAAATTTCCTCTTTGATATTTATTTTCACATCAAATATCTTATATTTATTGACTTTCTAATTTTTAAAATGCACATTCTTAATCCTCTCCTTTTCTATTTTGTTAATGTATGTTTTTGGATTTATAATTTCCCCCAAGGATTGCTTTAGCTGCATCCCAAATTTTTGGTATATTGTTTCATCATTCTCATTTTCTTTCACATAATTATTCATTGTTTCTATTATTTGTTCTTTGCCCTACTTATTATTTAGGATTTCATTAAGTCTCCATTTGAGTCTTCGTCTTTGTCCCTGAACTGATTGCTGTCTTTATTACATTACGGTCTATAAAGGATGTATTTACTTGTCTGTGTTTTTACATTTATTTAAGTATCTCTGTGCCCTTAATATAGAGCCAATTTCTTTAAAATTTCGATGTGGGGCTGAGAATTTAGCATATGCTTCAGTGTTTGTGAAGATTTGCCAATTGCTAGTTTCTAGCTGACAGAAATGACTCCATGTTGGACAAATGACTGACCTACCTAGGTAACAGGAAGTTCCTATAGACTCAATACCAGTTGTATCAGCCGCATTTAGGCAAGGAATGCGTATGGTTCTACCGATCACCATCAGTTTAGGAGACTACAGTCCAAACCACCTGTTGATTGACAGTCCCTAAGGTCCCTTTCCCACTCAGTCCCTGTGAATCAGCTGTGCCCGCAGTGGCGTGAATGTATGATGAAGTAACTGACACAAAGACAAAGACATGGGGCTAGGCAAGTCCTGCAGTCAGGCTATAGACTGATTTTAATGGAGTTACTGACAGTATTTTGTACAGGTTAATTGCTGAGTCATCCAGACTTCAAAGAAGAGTACAATAAAGCATTGCTTAAGTTTTTTATCTCCTTGTTCCTGGGAGTGAGACAACTTTTCCTCAAGGCTAGCTGGTGCCCAAGTCAGGGATCATTCCTCCAAATATTCCCTTATTACCCGCCTGTGGCATGCCTTTCTTTGGACTGGACTCTCAGTAAACTGTGGACAGCTCTCCCAGATTGCTCCAGCCCTCTCACAAATAATCACCCCAGATCACCAACTCATTCCTCTCTCGCATACAGATAACTAGACTGAAACACTTCTGTCATCTCCCATGTGGGTAATCAGCTATGAAGGCGGGTTTTCTTTGCCAAGTCTTCTTATCCTAAAACTGGCCTCACCGTGCATAGACCCATCTTCAATGGACCCTGCCTTGCAGAGGTCTAAGAGGCCTAAAGAGGCTATAGCTGGCTCCCCACAATCAGCCATGTCACTAGCATCAGAGAGGAAGGCAACAGTAAAGCTAGTATCCTAAAAACACAGAAACACAGCATACGCCCTTTCGCAGTCATGGGTGGGAGAGGTGTCCTTAACCAGACAGCAAGGGTAGGGGCAATTAAGCACGGAACTGAAAAGCTTCTGCAAAAATTAACGAACATATTAATGCATTAATTAATGCATGTATCAATGAGGTTGAATGGTAAAGATCTGTGTAACACATTTTGCATCCAAGACATATATAGAAAAACCAGACATACATGAAACCAAAAGCCATTCACCAATAGAAACTCGTCAAAAGATATATAAAATAGTTCTCAAAATTAAGAATTTCAAACTTTTATCAACCATATGAAAGAATTTCCAAACAAGCTCGAGGTTTCACCTCACACCCAACAACTTGGCAAAGATGACAAAACTTGGGAAGAATCAATATCGGAGGGGCTGGGTCAACAAAGGCGTAAAGGGGAAAGAACAGCTTACTGTGTGCCAGCAACTTACAACTGTTATCATCTCACCTGATCCTCCCAACGACCCTAGAAGTGCATCAGCCTCATTTTACAGCTGAGGAAACTGAGCAGATGAGGGTTAAGTGACTCCCCCTGGGTCACACAGCTGGCACTTGTGTGAGGTGGGATTTGAACTCAGGGCTGACTCTGGGCCCAGCTCTCTGGCTATGCACCACCCAGGTGCTAATGGACGCACTATTGCATTGCTGGCGAAGCTGTGAATCAGTTCAGATATTTTGGAGAATAACTTGGAATTACATTAATACAGTCATAAAATGCCTCACCCTTTAGTGATGCGGATACAAACAGTGCCCTAAGGTTAAAAATAATACCCAGGGTTGCTTTTGCCAGTGGTTTGTGAAGCCCTGAGTTTACTCTGTAACCTGAAGGTGCCCACTTATCCTGAACCTGTACCCAAAGAACTGCTTTTGTGTCCCCCATCCTTTAATGTTTAACCTGGGTCCTGCTCTGTCCCTTTGTCTCTTTCATCCTGTCATCGGGTCTCGTCCTTAATCTTTAACTTCCACAAAAACCTCTAAAACTACATCACCATACGTAAGCAGAACTTCCCCAAACTTAGCTTTCTTGGAGGAGACCTGCACTGCTTTTGCATCAACATACCTCCCAATGGCTACAGAGAAGGTCTAAGTGACCTTTCTTCTTTCACACCTGAACCAGCTCTCCCAACATTGGTCTCCTCATTTAGCACAGACTACCGGCCTAGGTATATATCCCAAGAGGTCACTGATAAGAGTCAGGTCCCCACACACAGCACAGAATCCAGAGCAGTGCAGTTTTGTGGTGGCCAAGAACTGGAACAAAGCCTGTGCCCATGGGCTGCAGCGCAGGGAAGTAGGAGAACAAAGGAAGTTTGGAAAGACTTCCGTGAATGGCAGCGGGGGGACACACCCAAGAAAACAAGGCCTGTGACACTAAAACAAGAGCTGGCCACAGAAGATCACAAGTAAATGCTCCCACCACAAAGAAGGCACCCAGCTGCAAAGACCAGGTGGGAGAAGGCCCTGGTGTGGATGGGATAATGGAGGGAAAACATTTGTTTTTTAAAAAGAAAATGAATTCACAGTGATTCTGGGGAGGAATTCTGCAAGAGGCACAGAGGGCAGGTTTGAGAGTGCAACGCATGCCAGGTGGGCCAGGCTGGTGCCACTCAGGAGGCCAGGAAGGATTCCAGGGATGATTCCAGAGATCACAGGGAACCACTGGAGCTTCCTGAACAGGGCCTGGCACGTTCAGACCTTGGCCCCCGATGTTTCCTACATTACAGACATAACCAGGGTTAGCCAAGATAGGCACAGCCCCTGCCTGCCTCCTGAAGCTTCCAACATAGAGACACAGAGATCCTCCATGCCCAACCAGGAGCCAGGCAAGGTCACCTGGAGGAGGGGGAAGGAAGGCTTCCTGGAGGAAGTGACTCCAAAACCTTAAGAAAAGTCTGACCAGAGAGCAGAGGGAGCCCGGAGCCTAGAGCCTCCTGGATAGCACAAGGAGGCTGTGAGATTTCCATCTGAACAAAGCCAAGACCTTTCACCTGAGAAGGAGGAACAAATACTCTGTCTACCAGCCATGAATGATTGAAGATTCTCTCCACGATAAAGTCAGAACTCAGCAGGCATTTCAGATTGCCCACAGATGGCAGCAAGGGCACCTGCAAACACTACCCAATACACAGACACTGGGTCATGGGGACGGACAGGTGCGCTTACCCAAGGAGACCAGGTTCTCATAGGTCTCCCACATCACACCCCTATACAGGGCCCTCTGGGTAGGATCCAGGCATCTCCACTCCTCCTGGGTGAAATCCACAGCCACGTCCCTGAAGGTCACTGGTGCCTAAGTCAAACACATTGCTGCTGAGCCAGGGATCATTCCTCCAAATATTCCCTCATTACCCACCTGCAGCATGCCTTTCTTTGGATTGGACTCTCAGTAAACTATGGAGAGCTTTCCCAGATTGCTCAAGCCCTCTCACAAATAATCACCTCAAATCACCACCTTTTTCCTGAAGTCCCAAACCACGTGACAGACTCTATAGATACACACCTATTTCTACCCTCACATTCATCATCCTCCATTGGCAATCATCTTATTGTGGATAGATTCCTCCCAGGTGCACGCCTTCTTTGGATTCTGGAGAGCAGGACTAGAATTCTGTGCAACCCCCGCCTTTTCCACGTAGTTCTACCACTAACTGTAGTTCGTAATAACAGCTAACGCTCCTAGAGTCCTTGCTTCTAAACACTTTAGAACTGTCTCATTGGAGCCTCCCAACAACCTGGGAGGTACGAGCTACTATTTTCCCCATTTTACAGATAAGGAAACTGAGGCAGACAGAGGTCACACAGCTAGCAAGTGTCTGAGGACACATTTGAACTCATCTTCCTGGTGCTCTATCCACTGCCCCACCAGCTGCCTAAATACTTAATGGACCTAAGAACTGTTAAGTTCTAAGCGAGATATGCTCTCCAGCACCTCAATGGATCTGTGACCTCTGGAATATTTCTCTCTAGAGGTGAAAATGATAACCCATCTCTACTCTTTCTCCAAATGCAGAAGCTTGAGGTCATTAAAAGCTTGCAGTTTCCCAAACACTATTCAGCCAGCTCTCATCCACTCGTTCAGTCTGGGTCGGCTCGTTCACAGTCTACGGTGTCTGCACAAAACAAATCAACACTACGGCCAGTGCCTACAACTGCCTTTCCCAGTCTGGACAACAGGCCATGTTTTGTCCTTTGGGATGGCTGATGAGGGTGTGGTGTGCGGGGTCCTGATGAAGCCAGATCAATGATACACTCATAAAAGGGAGGACTTGGAAACCCTCCTTAAGACAGCCTGCTCTGTGACTGACGTGGGCAGGACAGTCTCCCTCTCTGAAGCCTCGGTAGAGATAATCTGGAGCTTTTAGCACTGGCCAGGGACCTGGTGGAGGAGAGGCTGCTCCTTCATGGAGCTTTCTGCTGTACAGCAGCCCTTCTCAAACTTTCTGGTCTCAGGACCCCTTTCACCTCTTAGAAATTAGAGACCCAAAGGGCTTTTGTTTATGCAAGTTACAGCTATTGATACTTATGATAGTAGACATTAAAACTGACAAAATTTTAAAACATTTATTCCTGAATTCATTGAAAATAATAATAAATCCATCACATAATTTCATGCCAAGTAGCTATGTTTTCCAAAACAAAAAATGACCAATTTGGCAGTGCTGTGCATTATTTTTGTAATTCCTTTACCGATCAATAAACACGCCCCAGCCCATGCCCGTCACACCCTCCCAACCCCAAGGTTTCGATCCCCTTGGCCATTAGACTCCACTCGTCATCCCCACACTGCCTGACGCCTTATTCCTAAACATCCCCTTCACTCCAACCCAGCCCCAGTGTCCCATCCCAAAGACAGCCCTCAGGAATGCCTGCTTCACAGGCAGCAAACTGGCTTTCATCTTAAACCTATCCCCCTCTTTCCACCTGCCGCCCCCATGGCCCATTCCAGCACTGGCTGCACTTTCACTCATTCCCCTGACTCCTGGTTGGAATACTCTCAGCTCTCCACTGTCTGGTCCATGTTCTTCCCCTCCCACTATCGCTCAGTAACCATCTGTACCTTATGTCCTCTGAGGGTCCACATCTACCACCCAATCAGAATCCTGGTTGCCTCCAGGAGCACCCTTCTTTTCTCAGTGAGTCTAGTGTCTGCTCACAGTATTTCTCCTGCTCTCATAGCTTTGACACACATACTGACTCTCCCTCAAATAGCCCATTAGCCTCCCAGCTCTTCAGCCTCCCCACCTGCCATAAGCTCCTCCTCTACTGCACCCCCCCCACCCCAAAGATGGTCATACCTTTGATCCTGTCATCCAGGCCCCACAAATGCGCCATACCCACTTTCCTGAACTCTGGAATCTCACCTGACCCCTCTGCCTTCCCATTCCAAACCCTGCTCCCAATCCACGATGTGACCTCTGATCTCTCAGCCACTCAGTTCCCAGACCATCGCCCCTACACTGGCTACGCTCCCTTCCACCTTCCATTTGTTGTCCTTATCCTAGCTTCATCCATAACAGTTGTAAGGACGATCCGGTTTAAATGAGTCTCAGGCCAAAGTGTCTTCCGGTCTGCTTTTGCCTTTGCTGTTTGTTCCTACGTGATGAGGTGATACTGTTCGTAATAGCAGAATCACTGAGTTGGAAGGGCCCTTTGTGGGGATCTAGTCCAAGCTGTGCCTAAGTCAGATTCCACTACACAAATTTCTGGACAAGTAGTCATCCTCCAGCCTTTGCTCCAAGACCTCCCGGAAAGGGGGCCCACTGTACTTCCTGAGGCTTCCAAAGTACAAACACAAAGCGCTGGCCTGGAGTCAGCAAGACCTGAGCTCAGATCCAGCCTCTGACACCAGCTGTGTGACCTTGGGTGAGTCACTTTGCCTTTGTTTGCCTCAGTTTACTCAATCGGGATAATAATAGCACCTACTTCCCAGGCTTGTCAGGAGGCTCAAACGAGATAATGTTCTAAAGCACTACGCAAACCTTAACACACTCCAAAACTGCTGGTGATTATTATCACCTAAAGGTCAGGAAGCCTCCCTTCACCTCTGCACCATTTTTGTTCCTTGTGCAGTTTCCACACTTCCCTTTGGGGAAGCTAAACACATCTATTAATTCTTCTTCAAGTACATGGAGAGGACCAGGCTCCCCTAGATCTCTCAAACCTCGGCATCTCTAGGCCATCTAACGGATCCCCATATTAGATGACACCCAGACCCTTTTCCATGCTGGGGAGCCAACTCTGGTCTATCAGTCTGGTCTGCCTACGGGCAAGCTGAATGCCCCATGCCAGATTGCTGGCCACCAAGCCAGACCAGCTTCTGTCCAGCCTTCCTCTCCTCCTCTGCCTCTCCTAAACGCTCCCTCTCCCACCTTCCCCTATTCTGTGGATGTACTACATTCTGTCCTGGTCTGATCAGCAGGGGTGTGGCGATGGCTAAAAAGCACATTGCAAACCTTAAAATGCTAGGTAAATCTCAGGTATCATCATCATCATCGTCGTCATCATCACCACCACCATCGTCATCATCACCACCACCACCATCATCACCATCATAATCACCATCATCACCATCATCTTCATCGTCATCATCGTCTTCATCATTACCATCATTACCATCATCACCATCATCATCATCACCACCACCACCATCATCACCATCACCATCACCATCATCACCACCATCATCGTCATCATTACCATCACCATCATCACCACCAACACCACCATCATCGTCATCACCACCACCATCATCATCACCATCATCTTCATCGTCATCATCACCACCACCACCATCACCACCACCACCATCATCACTATCATCTTCATCATCACCACCATCATCACCGTCATCATCACCATCATCACCGTCATCATTACCATCATCACCGTCATCATCACCACCACCACCACCATCATCTTCATCACCATCATCTTCATCGTCATCATCACCACCACCACCATCGTCATCATCACCATCATCTTCATCATTACCATCATCATCATCACCACCACCACCACTATCACCATCACCATCGTCATCATCACCATCATCACCACCACCACCACCAACATCACCATCATCACCACTACCACTACCACCGTCATCGTCATCATCATCATCACCATCATTGTCATTGCCATCACCATCATCATCGCCACCATCACCACCACCACCATCATCATCATCACCACCACCACTAACATCACCACCACCACCATCATCACCACCACCACCACCACCATCATCACCACCACCACCGTCATCATCATCATGTGGTGGTGGTGATCATCATCATCCTCTGGTCTGCTGATGACTTCATTCTCTGAGCTCAAGAGAAGTTTTTAGAGCAATACAAGGCTATTGCTGGCAAATGTTAAAAAAAAAACTGGGGATCTCTGGGAGAAAATGTATTAGCACATACTTTTGGGTTTACTTTGCATTATTAACACTTTCTTAAGTATGAACAACCAGCAAAACAATAAATCAAGTCCTGCTTTTAGCCATTTCTGGAGTGTAAATACACCAAAAATGCCACGATCAGCAAGGCAGTCAGAGGCAGCAAGGCTGTCCAGCACGGCCCCTGCTTCTTGGGGTGCATACATATCCCTCAACAAAATGCCAGGTCTTTGGAGGCAGGGGCAGTTTAACTTTGTATGTCTAGGGTCTGGAATATAGTAAGAACTTAAAACAGGGAAAAAATGAGTTAGAAAGGACCTTTCAGGTTAGCTAGTCAACTTTTCTGATCCACTTTGAAGGCTTAACTTTTACCCTTCACTTGGTACAAGGATCACGACAACTGCTTTTTCAATCAGGCACATTTGTTCTAAACTGCAGATTGCTATTATGGAGACGTTCCCGCTTGACGCATCTGCCTTCTCTAGGCCATTGGTCAGAGTAGCCAGAGGCTTCTGTAGGAGAGTAACTGGGGTGAGGAGCCGAGATGGGACATGGGCAAATGGAAACCAGTGAAGATTCTAGGCAGAAATGTTTCCTGAGAACTCACGGCACTCGTGGCCATCGGGCTCCCAGATGTCATTCCTTCCTCAGCCTCGATCCTCCTGTCCAGGGGAAGAGCTGCTCCTTTACGAGGCTGAGCTGGAGAAGGAGAAAGCAGCCATGAGGAGACCCAGCACAGCCCTCAGACCTTCCACAGATGACCTTTCTGTAGCCCCCATCAGCTTCAGCTGCCCCTTCTCCTAAACTGCTAATTCCAGATGAACCCGTGTCCGAAATTCAAAGCAACTTCACCTGGGCCCTACACATACTACCCTTCTCTCATTCAGGGCTGGTACAGATCTTGAAGAAATGATTGTTGACTGACTAACTGATTGATTGGCTGGCCCGCAGGTGACAGTGAATCTGAGGCAGATAATGGTATGTACTAAGTAGCGGAGAGGACAGGAAGAGACAGGAGTGGTGTTGATCAGTATCGCCTATGGGCCCTGGAGATGCTGGCTAATCTCTGCCCCCAACACTCTGCCCAAGCCTTCAGGTCAAGTCCATCATGGTCACCCCTCTGTTCCCAGGGCAGGATGGGCAGGTGTCCCTCACTGCCCCCGCAGCAGTGCCAGGGGCTGCTGTAGGGCTCTGGGGAAAGGGCTCAGGCAGGAGGCTTCTCCTGGGTTGGGGCCCTATAGCCTGCAATGTCTCCACCTTCCCGGAAAGCAGGGGCAGGGGAGGCCATTGTGGCCGGCAGTTGTTGGGAAAATCACTGTGACTAGGAGCCCTCGACTGGGGAGATCCCTGTCCACAGTCGCACACGGGACCAGGAGCTCCACAGGCCAGAGAAGGGAAAGCCTGGGCACACACATGTAGCTCGGGCCCAAGGAGGCAGCCCCAGACCCTGGACACACACATGGGCTCAGCAGGAGTTCCATTCATTCTTCCCAGATTCATTCAGCTAATGAATGTCACTGCCAGCCCCCCAGGTTGGGAAACAGGCTTAGGAGCCAAGGTTGCTACGGCTAAGAGAGGGTTTGGTGCCTGTGAAGTCTGTGGGCCAGAGCTGTGTACAAAGGTGGGGGTGACAAGTAGCCCTCCCTCCAACACACCTGAACCTGGACACTTACACACACAGAAGCACAGATGCTTCACCCACACTCATGCACTCACATCTCCACCTGCACACATACACCTGAACCTGCACACTTGCACAGAACACTAGCACTTCACCCAAACTAATGTACATTCACACCTGAACCTGCACACCTACACACACAGAAGCACAGATGCTTCATCCACACTCATGCACACTCACCTCCACCTGCACACAAACACACCGGAACCTGCACTTACACAAACAGAAGCAGATGCTTTCACCACACTCATGCACTCACCCCTCCACACACACACTTGAACCTGCACACCTACACACACAGAAGCACAGATGCTTTACCCACACTCATGCACACTCACACCTCCACCTTGTAACCAGAATGGCCTTTGTTTTCTTTGAATGACTCAGCTAACCTCATTGAGCCTCTGGATGCTGTGGCTTGCTCTTCCGGGGCAGGAAGGCCAGAGAGCATGTCAGGAAGCAGAAAACTTCCTGTGTGATGAGTCATGGGGCTGGCTGAGGGGAAGTGTTAACCTCTACCCTAGGGGGAGGGGCCAAGTCAAGAACCAATCGGCCCTGGTCATTCAGACGGCGCTTGATGATGTCAAAAACCCTATAAGAGGGGAGAGGACAGCTTGAAGCCCTCTCTTTCCTCTTCCGGTTGGTGTGGGAGCAGCGGCAAGCAAGCGTGACTCTGGGCCAGCCCTTGGTCTCCGGCAGAGCCCAGATGTTGGTACCTATGAATTGCATTGGGTCTGTCTGTTGATATTTGTAATTTATTTGTATTTTGGTTTTGAGGTTCGGGGTGCTGGTTTGTTTTCCCCCGAGCTAAATGAATGTTCTGAACCTCAGGGTGCTGGTTTTTTCCCCTGAAGTAAGTCAGTGAATCTGTATTTGGTCTGTCTCTTGATGCTTGTCCGTATGCTCCCCTGAACTAACTGAATGTTGTCTGTATGCTAAGTGAATGATGGATTAAAGTAAGCTGGTCACCCCCTTCACCCGCTTTCCTTGTTTAAGCAGATAAAAAGAACCTGTGCTTTCCCGGCAGCCTCCTGGGCACCGGCAGCTCCCTGGGTGCTGGCTGTGGGGGAGGGATCTTACGCCCCCACGGAAGCTGCTAGCTGGGTTGTTAAAATACACCTGCACAGACACACACACACACACACACACACACACACACACACGCTTTACCCACCCACCTGCACACAAACACACGGGAACCTCCACACACAAACAGAAGCAGATGCTTTAACCACACTCATGCACACTCACACCTGCACCTGCACATACTCACACCTAAACCTTCACCCACACTCATTTGCACTCTCCCTTACATGTGGTTAATGACCTGTGTGTGCGCGAGAGCGCACGCGCGCGCGCACACACACGGGAACACGCGCCCACACCAAAGTGCCAACCCCCAAAGCACACTTAGCCTGGCTCTCAAACCCGGGCACACTCTCAGACACACACACGCTCACACCTCTGCCCGCTCCACCAGCGCGCATGCGCAATGTCTTCCTCACCACCACCGGCGTTCGGTCCAGGGGAAGGAGGTGGTGTCAGCTTGGACCGAAGGAGCGCGCCTGCGCACCGACCTACTCATTCACCTCCCCCTCAGCTTGGTGTGGCAGGGATCAGGGAATAATGGCGTTGAAAACTGGCGCAGGCGCACTAACTCACTCACTGTTCCCCCCCGCCCAGGGACTAGCGGGGGAAGCGGAGAGCTGCGCAGGCGCACTCGGTCTCCAGATGTTCCCAGGCCCCTTAGCTGAGAGGAGCCCAGGTCCGAGGTGGCATTCCCCTACCCCCAGGCTCGGGCTGCCCGAATGGCCAGCGGGGGGAGTGGTGAAAAGGAACTAGGAGGCTGGGCTAGGAACCCACCCACCCATCCCACTGACTCGGAGCGCCCCTGGGGAAGTCTAACGAAACGGGCCGGAGGAAGCTCCCACCATGCAACGCGCCCTGTGACCTCCGCCTAGGGCGGGCCTGAGGAGGGACTGAGGGGAGGGGAGAGGAGGTGTCACAAGGCATTTTGGGAAATGCCCACATCTCCCAGAGGCCTGTGCGGCTGCCTTTCCCACCTGCATGTGCTGGAGCGAGAGAGCGGGCCATGGAGGCTGCCGAGCCCAACCCCCACATTTCACCAACGTAACCGGGGCAAGGGCAGGGCCAGTGACTTGGCCAAGGCCCCACAGGCAGTAAATTGGCAGGTCCAGGCTTGACTCCCAGGTCCAGGATTTCCTCGGGCTCCCACACCCAATATGTTGAAGTCACCTCCCGTCTCCTCCAGGAAGCTAACTCCCCCTCCCCCGTTTTAGAGAAGGCGGGGCCCAGGCTGGCTGGCCGGCTTCAACCAGTCGGCAATAAACGCCAACTGACCGGTGTGGGCATGCTCAGAGGGGAAAGCTGGCCCTGCCCGCAGGGGGCTTACAGTCGACCTCCGCTGCCATGTTGCCTGATGGAAAATAAAGGGCTTCCACCACCCTTTTTTTTTCTTATTTCTGGCAGCGTCTTCCTGAGCTTCCCTCTCCTGCACCTGAAAAAAAAAGAAATGACTGGGCTAGCAAATGTGCCAGCCCTCCACTGGTCTTGGCCCGGGAGCCATCCATCATCTCCCAGGAAGTGGGTCCCCCCGAATCAGGCCAGCTGGTGGCGAAGCCCCTCAAAGCTGTGGATGTTCATTGTCTCACGAGGGGTCCCGCTGCACCTCTCACTGAGCTTTCTCTTAAAGTCCAATGACATTCTATCACACTCCTCTGCCTTAATTCGTTTGTCTCTTCCAAATGAGGGGCGCCCTCGGCCTCTAATTCTTGGCTCTAACAGAGTTGGTCTAGACGCTTCTGTCTCTAGGGATTCTTTTCTGCTCTCACCTTTGGGTCGAGGCCCCGGGTATCTCTGGGCTAAAGGGCATGCGCAGGCCAGCGTCTTTTCCGCGCACTGCTTCAAACTTCTTTCCATCCTGCTCAGATTTAGAGCTCCAGCCAGAGCGCCTTCCTGCACCTGTCCATGTACAGCACCTGCACCCATGTTCTTCCTGTGTGGGACAGGATTTTTAAGTAATAGGAGAGACATCTTCAGGAAAAACAAAGTAAATTTATTTTACAAACCTTGCAAGATTTGGGCACACCTCCATAATGGAGGAGGCGAGGTAAAAGGGAACCTGCCCTAATTTATACTCTTAACGAAAAGATTCCCACCCACCTCTATCCCTTCTCACCATTGGCTGGGAGGTGGGCTTATAGTCTAGGCGTGAACACTAGGCAGAGGACCAAGGTTGATCCGGTCCATTCAGGTTTTCCCTATCAGAACTCAACTGCCAGGGTGGCATCTGAAAGTCTAGGAGAAGAAATGGGGTGTGTGGGGGAGGAGAGACCCTTCCTGGAGCAGAGAACAAATAGCTCACAGGAAGTTCATTATCTTCTAACATCTGAGAAAGAGGGGGAAGGGCATGCCCACAGCTCCAGGCCCTGACCTTCCAAAATCACAAGGCCAAATCCCAAACCTCTCGTACTCCCGTAGACATACCCTGTGAAGTCTTCACAATTACCCATCCCATTCATTCCCCTTCTGTTCATGCCCTGTTAGAAATGAAATGCCACCATTCTGAACAAGATTGAAGCTCTGACTTAGTCCCATTTATAGCAAGCACCACCGGAATTTTTATCGTACTCCTCTCTGCACGCACTTAATAGATGTGAGTCACCGATCACTTCTGATCAGCCCTAGTTACTAAGAGACAAAAAAACCTGAAACAGAGACGGAGAAGCAGCAAAGCGTGTACTTAAAACTCCTTCCATCTACAGGCACCAAGGAAGGGAGTTAAAAGGGACATTACTGTCCTTTGGCCAATCCCTGTCCCCCCCAAAAAAAATAAAACACAGCCGATAATAGTAACCTATTCCAACCATCCCCACCAGCAGCCTTTGAGTTTCAAGTTTCAAGCCACTGTAGCTGCATCAAGGTCTCATGTTAGTCTCCAATCAGAGTACTGCCCATTCTAGGGCCTCTCTTCATCTCCACTGCACTCCAAAGCAGGGCTCCAACTGATCTTCTACATATGTTCCTCTGCGAACAGAAGCCACTTATCATGCCTCCCTTCCCCCAGAGTCTGGGTGGGTGCACAAGCTCACAAAAATAATGACCAAAGGTTATATTTGGATCCACAGACCTAGAAACCCCCTCATGCATTTCTCAGAGGCCTCTGGTTATATTTTGTTTTTAAATTATCTCTACTTCTCAGTGTATGCTTTGCCTCCCATCCACCATCCATCCCTTATAACAGAGCATAAAAGAAAGAAAATTATAATTCAACAAAACTACCCAACAGAGAACTCTGTCATATTCCACAGTGTTCCACAAGTATCATCCTCCACCTCTACAAAGGAAGGGGTTGGTGTGTTAATCATCTCAATCGTTAGCTACTACAAAAAGTAGAAATCTCAATATTTTGGTGTATGTGTGATCTTTCTTTTTATCACTGACATTCTAGTAGTAGTTTCTGTCAAGCAGAAGGATTGATCTAGAGATCAATGGATATGGCGTATTAGATACTTCCTTGGCATATCTCCAAATTGCTTATCAGATTGGCTGGGCCATTTCACAGCTCCACCAACAATGTATTAGTGTATGTAGCCTTCTACAACCCCTTCAGCACTGACTATTCCCATCTTTTGACATCTTTGCCAGTTTGTTGGATATGAGGTGGGATGCAGTGGATAGTGTTGGGCCTGGAGTCAGTCAGGAAGACTCAGACACCCAATACCTTTGTGACCCTCGGCAAGTTACTTATCCTCTGTCTGCCTCAGTTTCCTCATCACTAAAGTGGGGATAATGATAGCGCTGAACTCTCAGCTGTGGGGACCAAATGAGATAATAGTTGTGAAGCGCTTAGCACAATGCCTGGCATCTAGCGCTACATAAATGCGAACTGTTATCATCATCATCATTATCTGTATTTGTCTTATAACTCATTTTGAGCAACATTTAAAACTTAGAATTCCTCTCTTGAAATTCTTCATATCTCTTTATGCTCGCCTTTTTTCCCTCTTTTTTTTCTCTTTTGTTTTTGTCTCTTTTTTTTGGTTTTGTTTCTTCCTTCTCATGATTCATTCCATTGGTTATAATTCTTCTTTACAACTTGACTATTGTGTAAATAAGTTCATTGTGAAGTTATATGTAGAAGATGTATCAGATTCCATGCTGTCTTGGGGGGAGGGAGGGGAGGA
This sequence comes from Trichosurus vulpecula, assembly GCF_011100635.1. Lineage (NCBI taxonomy): Eukaryota > Metazoa > Chordata > Mammalia > Diprotodontia > Phalangeridae > Trichosurus > Trichosurus vulpecula. The sequence goes on from NC_050579.1 coordinate 1,356,621, forward strand.
GAAGGAAAATCTGGAACTCAAAATTATGTGGAAATTATGTGTTGTAAACTAAAAATAAAAAATCTTAATTATAAAAAAAAGAAATTGCATCTGTTCATGAATTATCTATCCCCTCCAATCTATCTATAGACTCCTTGGTGGGTTAAGAATTCCAGCTCAATGTCAGAAGTATATACAAAGATGTTTTAATTCATGTGTGGTTAATAGGAATCACCACGAGACTAGTATAAATTAAAAAATGCAAAAAGGACTTTAAAAAATTTAGAATGTGCTCTACAATGCATTGTAATTATGGTTTCCCAGTTTTTAGAATTAAGAACTTTAAATAATGATCCTATAAATAGAATTAGAAAATATTTAATAACATAAAGGTATTAAATAAGTCAATAGAATTCATAAGTAGTTTTTTATATACAACTACAAGAGATCTTTATATGCAATTTAGTGACCCTCATTCCTATGTGAGTTTGAAGAACGTGGCTTAAAGCTTCCAAAACAGATAAATAAAAGCAGAGGATGAGAGCCAATCTGAATATATTTTACCAAAAAGACTGTTACTTACTATATTCCTGAGAAACAAAAATACTTCTTAGAATAGGAATTATCTCAATATACGTATATATATGTATATGTATATGTGTATGTATATATAATACATATATACACACATATATACATATATAATATATATATAAAATACACACATATATATAGATAGATACATAGATACACATACATATACATATATATATATATATATATATACATATATATATATATATATAGCTTGCTATGATTTTCCTAGGTTTGCTTTGCTATTTGAAAAGTTTAAAAAGGGATTCGGCTGTGAATATGCAACAGAGAGCTGGCTTTTTTCAAAATATTGCCTCGTTTACTAGCTGCTGCAAAAATCAAAATCTACATCTCAACAAAAGCTCTACTCCCTGTTCTCTACTTTACAACAACTTTATCTTCAAAAATAACACCCTATTTATATATCTCACATTTGTACACACTCTAATCTCCCTGGCCCTCTCATTCCCCACTGACAACAGCCCTGGACCCCTGGGCACCCTGAAACCCACACATCTAGGCAAGCAGAGGAACCTCTCCTCTCTAGCCCCCAAGTCCTTGCTCCCACACCACTGGAACCTGGAATTTTTGCTCCAAGTTTCCCAAAGCCCAGCAACTCCTATTAGGAAGCAAAGGTTCCTCAGGGACCCTCCTCAATGACTCCTCAGACCTTTAATTTAGGTGCTGGACTCTAGACCTTCCCAGAACTTCCTGGTCCTTAGCCCATCTCCCCTTTCCCAAATCCCTGACTCAACCACCCCTGGGTCCACAACCAGGCTCTGCAACTGTGGGGAGAAAAGAAAAGCCTCTAAGCTTGGTAAGCCCAATATATGTAATGATTTGGAATGCCATTAATGTCATCTGAAATTTTCTGTTTGTACTATTTTTGTATTTCTAAATTGTAGCAAAATTCTCCTACATTGTAAAACTTGAGTGAATATCATGAGTCAGAAATGGTGTTAGACAAAGCAATTTTTAATCTAAATTTTGTTGAAACTAAAAGATGGAAACAATTGTGTAAAACTAGTTGTGTTACTTTATCAGCCTTGCTGACCTTGTCTTGTTATGTTTTATAACTGCCATTTGGTAAACCAGGTATTTCTACCCTTACCTGTAGTTAACAGAAGGTCACAGCTAAAACAATTCGGCCAGCACTTAGGAAACTTGTAAGATGGTTAACTAGGTTATTTGGGATTACTGTTTTAATGTTAAAAACCAATAAAGTTCTGGAGAGATAAAAGGAATTATGTCCACCCCCCTTTTAGACTAGACTTGTGGGTGGGTTCTATTAAATCTAATATGGATATTAACTACGGTAAAAATATTAGTTATTGTGAGTTATTATTATTATTACTGTTCAATTAATTATCAAATCCCTCTGCCTGGAGGGGAAACCTTGTCAGCAATGATTCGAATTTCTTAGGCTTCCTTTTTATCTGGACCAAAAGAAGTAGGTACCATACTGACCCAGCACATTTTAAACCAACCTGATTATAATAGGTGATTCCAAACTGTTTGTAAAACTTTCCCAGAAAAATGTGAATGGAACTTAGCAATATATATTTGAACAATTTTAAAAAGTGTAAATTGTTATTTGGCGTTGACAAATTTATTAATTATGTAGACCCAAGAAAGTTCTATTTACTTTAGTTTACTGTTTAATAATGGAGATGGTGGTTGAATTCATTACCAGGGATATTACAAAGATCATATGATTATAAAGGTGCTTAGCACAATGCTTGGCATAAAATAAATGCTATTTGAATGTAAACTGTTTTAAGTTAAATATAATTGCTTCCTATTCATTAATTTTATGTGGATTTTCTTCAACGTGAAGTTTATGTCAATGGTGATGAGATGAATGATTCTCTGTCTAAGGCAATTTAGGAACACATCTGACTGAGGTAAAGCCACTGGGATGGTAATTAATTAGTTTTGGTTTTAAAGTTTAAATAGCTGATAATTGTTTAGGGTATTCTTGAATTTCTAACATTTTCCTTGTTACAAAACTTGGTAAACAACTGTGTCATCTGTGTTGTTAGAAAAGCAATTTCTTTTATAATCTAAATGTTATTAGATTAAGAATTGCAATTTAAGAAATCATAAATTACCGAATTTTGTCTTTATTTAAAGGTATTTTCAGTTAAAATTGTTTTGCTATCATTTAGGAAATTTGTGAGATTGTTAACTAAGCTATTGATGTTATTGCTTGATCTAGCATTTACAAACATATGTTTAGTTTTCTCTTTTTCTCTTCAATTATGTGCAAAAATGTTTAGTGATAAGATTTAAGAATTGTTTAGTACTTAAGAATTAATAATAATGTCAGTATAAATTGTAAGCTGTTTCTTTTTTGGGCGAGGGCAGAGCAGTTGGGGTTAAGTGACTTGCCCAAGGTAACACAGCTAGCACATATGTCAAGTGTTTGAGGCCGGATTTGAACTCAGGTCCTCCTGACTCCAGGGCCAGTGCTCTACTCACTGCACCACCTAGCTTCCCCAAACTGTAAGCTGTTTCTAAGAAAGGAATATATTTTTATGAAGAAATATTTCGTAAAATCCTTTGCATCATTTTTAGAAGGCCTGCTAAAGTTCTATTTGTAAGCTAATCTGTTGCACCAATTTGATATTGATGACAATTATGTCCAAACCTACTGTAAATTTTTAAATTTAATTTAACTTTCATTCCTAGCTTTGTTGCATGTTTGGATCGACCTTGAATAAATGTACTCAGAGAAATGGCAAAGAATAGCAAACAGGCCCAAGGTTTTTCTATTAACCCCTTTCTGAGATCCATGTTGATTTTCC